>NC_090936.1:777763586-778066616 GCF_040938575.1 Ambystoma mexicanum
TAAATGGTATATTAATGGACAATTTATAGAGATAGTGGAACAGTATACATATTTAGGAGTGATCATTGATCACCAACTCTCCTGGAAATTACACTGGTAAGAACAAAGCGGAGATGTATGATTGCAACAATGGCACTGAGCAATTTTATTGGATGTCAACATGTTTTCTCTGTTAGTACCACCATGATGTTATACTCCTCTAAGATTGTCTCATGTCTACTATATGGTGCAGAAATATGGGGAATGTCATTCATAAAAGAATTAGAAAGATTTTAAGCGAACATGCTACAAATATTGCTGAGAATGCCCAAGTGTTTACCACAAGAATATACACTGTTAGAATGTCACATGAATGGTGTGAGTGACATAGTGCAATACATTCTCTATGCGAAATGTGTTAAAACGGATAATGATACATTTATACTAGACCTGATGAAAAACTTTGAGATCCTGAATAATAAACAGGATCTAAAAATAGTTAATAAACTGAGTAACATAGATAACAAATGGTCTAAAGAGGACGCTAAGAGTTGGTTAACTTTCCGCACTGAAAAGCTTAAATGGTAATTGAAACAAGTGATATACATGCAAAGTAATGAACAAAATCTGGTTATCCTTGCGACTAAAAGAAATAGTGGTCTTTTCTTGGAATCTTGGTCTGAAGTGAGGCGTAAACCTAGTTACCAGATGGCATTTCTTGAGTGCACTACTGTAAGTCGATATTTGTTATTTAAATTCAATATGAAAGACACTATGGAAATACAAGGTGCAACATTGAATTTATCAAGAGAATTCAGATATTGTAGCCTCTGTGGATTGATGTGTATTGGGTCAGCAAATCACATTATATGCGAGTTTGAAAGCCTTCAGAATAGCATACTAAATTTCTGGTAGCATATGACAGCGTGAGAAAGAATAGAACTATAAATGATATATGGGTAGAAGTGTTAGGTGGTAATGATATAAACTTGATTTATCATATGATGAAATTATACAAAGTTGTTTTGTAGATTTAAAAATAATTATCAACAGGGAATTTGTATTGAAACAATGTGTGCGTAAAAGAAGATGTTTTAATGGGATATTTGTTTAGATTTTTTAAATTTGTATAAAAGATTGCTGTATTTTAATGTATATTCTTGTTGTTATATGTAAAGCCAGTATTGGCTATGAGCATATTAAATAAACAATACTAAAAATAATGAATTGTTTTATGGTGAATATGTTATATACGGTGCTCATGCCAGTAAACAGCCCTTTGTGGGATCTTCACAAGGTCCTTTCTTATGAATTAAAATAAGAATAGACCTCCCTCAAAATTTCGCTATTCCATCCGTTCGAGATATGTTGGTGGATACTTCTGACCAAAATGTGGGCTCCATCCTGGTAATAATGTTGGCCAGTCCATCAAGCTCTGGGATGGTTTAATTGTCTGTATTACCGTGTAGATGTGTTATGCTTCCTTGGTGTAATTATAGTTAGGTATTTTTCCTATTTATTCTTAGATATGTAAATTGGAGACAGGCTCCATATATTATAGCAACCTTATGTGTGCTAGCCAAGTAGATTCTGCGATAGCATAAGCTCATTCTTAATAAATCCAATTTTATGTTTTTGGTATTATTGTAAGGAGGTTTTATTTCTATTATGTCTTAATACATTTAGGGGGTAATTCATAGAATTTAGCGCACAAGTGGCGCACGCGGCTGGCGCACAGTGTGCGCGTGCGAATCCTTGCGGAAGCCGCGTGCGCTAAAATCCATTTCCGCGCACAGCGTATTCATGGATTCCAGCTACCAAAACCAGCCGTGGCGCACAGTGGCACAGCGACCCTGCAGCAGCGCCAGTTACGCCCCCAAGAATGCCTCTCGCGCACGGAAAAGCCATCAAAATCCCCAATCCAGCGCAAAGGGCTGTGCTAACCCTGTACCAGCACAGCAAGCGGCCTACGTGTATCACTGGGGTGCGCGGGAAGTACCTCACGTCATTTCAGCTGGGTACGTGTATTTCAGGGGTGCGCTGGAAGTTCCACACGTGATTCCATCAGGGTACGTGTACATCAGGGGTGCGCGGGAAGTTTCACACGTGAATTCAGCAGGGTACGTGTATATCAGGGGTGCGCGGAAAGTTCCACACGCGAATGTCCTGGGTACGTGTATTTCGAGGTGCGCGGGAAGTTTCACACGCGATATCAGCAGGGTACGTGTATTCCAGGGGTGCGCTCGAAGTTCCACACGAGAATGTCCTGGCTACGTGTATCTTGGGTTGCGCGGGAAGTTTCACTCGCGATATCAGCAGGGTACGTGTATATCAGGGGTGCGCGGGAAGTTCCACACGCGATTCCATCAGGGTACGTGTACATCAGGGGTGCGCTGGAAGTTTCACACGTGAATTCAGCAGGGTACGTGTATATCAGGGGTGCGCGGGAAGTTCCACACGCGAATGTCCTGGGTACGTATATTTCGGGGTGCGCGGGAAGTTTCACACGCGATATCAGCAGGGTATGTGTATTCCAGGGGTGCGCTGGAAGATCCACACGCGAATGTCCTGGCTACGTGTATCTTGGGGTGCGCAGGAAGTTTCACACGCGATATCAGCAGGGTACGTGTATATCAGGGGTGCGCGGGAAGTTCCACATGCGAATGTCCTGGCTATGTGTATTTCGGGGTGCGCGGGAAGTTTCACACGCGATATCAGCAGGGTACGTGTATTCCAGGGGTGCGCGGGAAGTATCACACGCAAAATCAGCAGGGTATGTGTATTCCAGGGGTGCACGGGAAGTATCACTCGCGATTCAATCAAGCTACGTGTATTACAGGAGTGCGCGGGGAGCACACACGTGAATTGCACGTGTGGGTCCTCCCAGGTGTTCCCTCCACACCCTCCACGGCCCCTGCAGGTGGCCCACACCACAGGGGCCTACCCTGCACATGTCCTGCAGGCACCCCATCCACCATGGCCATGCCCCCCAGCCAACCTACATGTCACCTTGCACTACTGCCCACCAACACATGTCCCCCTGCGCCCCGTGCCACCAGGGGCAGCCTCCACCAGGCCCCCACCCATGTCTCCCATCACCCCCACCCCCCAGCCACCAGGGGCAGCCTCCACCAGGCCCCCACTCATGCCTCCCATCACCCCCACCCCCCAGCCACCAGGGGCAGCCTCCACCAGGCCCCCACTCATGTCCCCTATCACCCCCACCCCCCAGCAGTGCAGGGGCAGCCTCCACCAGGCCCCCACCCATGTCTACCACCACCCCCACCCCCCAGCAGTGCAGGGGCAGCCTCCAACAGGCCCCCACTCATGTCCCCTATCACCCCCACCCCCCAGCAGTGCAGGGGCAGCCTCCACCAGGCCCCCACCCATGTCTACCACCACCCCCACCCCCTAGCAGTGCAGGGGCAGCCTCCACCAGGCCCCCACTCATGTCCCCTATCACCCCCACCCCCCAGCCACCAGGGGCAGCCTCCACCAGGCCCCCACACATGTCTCCCATCACCCCCACCCCCCAGCCACCAGGGGCAGCCTCCACCAGGCCCCCACTCATGTCTCCCATCACCCCCACCCCCCAGCCACCAGGGGCAGCCTCCACCAGGCCCCCACTCATGTCCCCTATCACCCCCACAGCCCAGCAGTGCAGGGGCAGCCTCCACCAGGCCCCCACCCATGTCTTCCACCACCCCCACCCCCAGCAGTGCAGGGGCAGCCTCCACCAGGCCCCCACTCATGTCCCCTATCACCCCACCCCCCAGCAGTGCAGAGGCAGCCTCCACCAGGCCCCCACCCATGTCTACCACCACCCCCACCCCCCAGCAATGCAGGGGCAGCCTCCACCAGGCCCCCACTCATGTCCCTTATCATGCCCACCCCCCAGCCACCAGGGGCAGCCTCCACCAGGCCCCCACTCATGTCTCCCATCACCCCCACGCCCCAGCCACCAGGGGCAGCCTCCACCAGGCCCCCACTCATGTCTCCCATGACCCCCACCCCCAGCCACCAGGGGCAGCCTCCACCAGGCCCCCACCCATGTCTCCCATCACCCCCACCCCCAGCCATCAGGGGCAGCCTCCACCAGGCCCCCACTCATGTCTCCCATCACCCCCACCCCCCAGCCACCTGGGGCAGCCTCCACCAGGCCCCCACTCATGTCCCCTATCACCCCCACCTCCCAGCAGTGCAGGGGCAGCCTCCACCAGGCCCCACCCATGTCTACCACCACTCCCAACCCCCAGTAGTGCAGGGGCAGCCTCCACCCGGCCCCCACTCATGTCCCCTATCACCACCACCCCCCAGCCACCAGGGGCAGCCTCCACCAGTCCCCCACTCATGTCTCCTATCACCCCCACCCCCCAGCCACCAGGGGCAGCCTCCACCAGGCCCCCACTCATGTCTCCCATCACCCCCACCCCCCAGCCACCAGGGGCAGCCTCCACCAGGCCCCCACCCATGTCTCCCATCACCCCCACCCCCCAGCCACCAGGGGCAGCCTCCACCAGGCCCCCACTCATGTCCCCTATCACCCCCACCCCCCAGCAGTGCAGGGGCAGCCTCCACCAGGCCTCCACCCTTGTCTACCACCACCCCCACCCCCCAGCAGTGCAGGGGCAGCCTCCACCAGGCCCCCACTCATGTCCCCTATCACCCCCACCCCCCAGCCACCAGGGGCAGCCTCCACCAGGCCCCCACTCATGTCTCCCATCACCCCTACCCCCAGCCACCAGGGGCAGCCTCCACCAGGCCCCCACTCAAGTCTCCCATCACCCCCACCCCCCAGCCACCAGGGGCAGCCTCCACCAGGCCCAAACCCATGTCTCCCATCACCCCCACACCCCAGCCACCAGGGGCAGCCTCCACCAGGCCCCCACTCATGTCCCCTATCACCCCCACCCCACAGCAGTGCAGGGGCAGCCTCCACCAGGCCCCCACCCATGTCTACCACCACCCCACCCCCCAGCACTGTGGGGCACCTGCCAGCAGGCCCCTGTTAGGGAGAATTCTCTGTTTAGGCTGAATTTCCTAACCTAGTGAGTCCCCCAGCAGCTTTGCTGGATTTATGGAGTTTGTTTTATTCCATCCTGCCAAGAGTGGGACTCTTTTTCTCCCACTCTTGGACATGTATGTGTGTAATTCCTTTGAAATGTCAATGTGTTTGATGGGCTATGGGGTCTTTTACTCCATAGGGTCTCATATGTTTTTCTATGTGTGTTGCACCGCACCCTATGTGCCGTAACACTGGGGCGTCCAAGCGGACCTCCACCATAGACTCCATACCCGGGGACTGACTACTGTCTTCCCGGGCATGTAAAGTCACCATTGGCTTTACTAGACCTAAATTTACTAACAGAACTAGTACAAACCATCTTATTGTGGACGTACTAGTAGGGTTAATTCGATTACTCCTAGATCTGTTACTCGAGGGGGCACTGTCCCGTCCCCCCTCGTCGAGTTTTGGCTGGTGGCAGTGGAAACTACTTGTTATGTTCGACCCCGAACCTAACCCTATGGGATTCGTCCCATTGTTGGAGATTGATACTTTTTCTCGTTAATCTCTAACGTACCACCGATCTACTTATCTTAAATAAGTTTATCGGATGGTATTTTCTGCCAGAACTTGGTTTGTAAAATGGCGTCTGTGTTCGTCTCTGTGACTCCTAAACCAAAGGTCGAGCCCTTTGTTCCACTTTTGGTGGGCTCTGTACAGAGACCCTCCAAAGTGGTGCCATTCTGTCTGGGTTACCACAGGGGTGTGGGAGGGGGTTTAGGCACCCTGGACCGAGTTGCCTTGCCAACTCCGGTCGCACTCTGGAGTGATTGGCCCAAGTGGTGAGCCTTCCCGCTCACCACTTAGCATGTGTTGATTGACAGCTAGGCTGAATGAATGGGGTTTTTCTGCATAAAAGCAGGGCTTTTGGGACTGGATCTTTAGAAGTCGCCACAGGACCTAAGAATCCGACGAGGGTAACGCTGAGCCGACCTGCACGACGACACCTCCGGTGGAGCCCTGCGGAACCGACTCACTACTTCCCAAACGACAGAGGACTGGAGGGAACAACCAGTCCCCTTTGCTTTTTATTCGCCTCAGGACGCATTAGTCGAATTGCCCGTGCAGAGCACCTTGGCAACCGGAAAGCCACTACCCCTGTACCGCGACCAAAAGGTGGTGCCTTGTGACGGAGCACTCCGTGGCTGGTCTCTTCCCTGGTGGTGCACCGGACTTCACTTTTCTTCGATGACGAGATCCTCTCTACTCTTGGCAAAGACCCGACGTGCATCCACCACCAGGAACAACTGCCCCCGCCGGAGCTTCCCTCCACAACAAGGTACCGTGTCTGCCTGGCTTCCCTTTCGATCGGTTCGAGCGAGGTGTCTTAATCCTCTCCGTTCTGTTGGGTCGCCTCCAAGCTTTTCTCATTTTATTGTTCTGAACTGGTTCAATCTGCCGATAACAATTTGCTACAAAGACCTGAATGCATCTCCACTAGAGACTTTTTGGGACATCGCGCCTTGCCTCTCTCCAGGTGGGCCTGGCCTCTGAACTTTATGATCTATTGTGATTCTTGCCTTCCTACCTTGCATTTTATCCGCGAAGGATTGAGCTGTGTTGATTTCATAACCTGCCTATCTTTGTCTCTCCCGTCCTAACTAATATTCGAGTGTCATCTAGGTTGAGGTATACACCTCTGTCTGAAAATAAGTGGTACCGGTAGAACCTAGAGTTGTCGGAGTATTGCTAGGGGGATTGATCGTTTTCTACTTCGTAGAGTAATTGTGTTTGATTTGTTTGCCGTGAATTTGCCATAGTGTTTTCTATAGATGTTTTGTTATAAATAAATGCCTTAATATCTTTACACTAAGCCTCGTTGCGTGTTTGCTTGTCTTGCTGTGAAGAATTGCCCTATTTTGTATACTCCACATACTGCTCAACTCTTCTTGAGGGACGTCTGACTGCTCAGCCACAGCTACCAAGTGAATCTGTGTGGTACAGACTGCTACCAAGTGGGTTCACCGCCAAACGCCTGTAGTCCTAAATCTTTTGCAGTGGTCCCAGAGGGAACTGCACAGGTTTCCGCCTAACAGCCCCCACTCATGTTCCCCTGCACCCCCACCCCCCAGCACTGTGTGGCACCTGCCAGCAGGCCCCCACTCATGTCCAACTCATGTTCCCCTGCACCCCCACCCCCCAGCACTGTGGTGCACCATCCACCAGGCCCCAACTCATGTTCCCCTGCACCCCCACCCCCCAGCACTGTGGGGCACCTGCCAGCAGGCCCCCACTCATGTTCCCCAGCACCCCCACCCCCCAGCACTGTGGGGCACCTGCCAGCAGGCCCCCACTCATGTCCAACTCATGTTCCCCTGCACCCCCACGCCCCAGCACTGTGGTGCACCCTCCACCAGGCCCCAACTCACGTCTCCCATCACCCCCACCCCCAGCCACCAGGGGCAGCCTCCACCAGGCCCCCACCCATGTCTCCCATCACCCCCACCCCCCAGCCACCAGGGGCAGCCTCCACCAGGCCCCCACTCATGTCCCCTATCACCCCCACCCCACAGCAGTGCAGGGGCAGCCTCCAGCAGGCCCCCACTCATGTCCAACTCATGTTCCCCTGCACCCCATCCCCCAGCACTGTGGGGCACCTGCCAGCAGGCCCCCACTCATGTTCCCCTGCACCCCCACCCCCCAGCACTGTGTGGCACCTGCCAGCAGGCCCCCACTCATGTCCACCTCATGTTCCCCTGCACCTCCAGCCCCCAGCACTGTGGTGCATCCTCCACCAGGCCCCAACTCATGTTCCCCTGCACCCCCACCCCCCAGCACTGTGGGGCACCTGCCAGCAGGCCCCCACTCATGTTCCCCTGCACCCCCACCCCCCAGCACTGTGGGGTACCTGCAGCAGGCCCCCACTCATGTCCAACTCATGTTCCCCTGCACCCCCACCCCCAGCCTTGTTGTGCATCCTCCACCAGGACCCAACTCATGTTCCCCTGCACCCCCACCCCCCAGCACTGTGGGGCACCTGCCAGCAGGCCCCCGCTCATGTCCAACTCATGTTCCCCTGCACCCCCACCCCCCAGCACTGTGGTTCACCCTCCACCAGGCCCCAACTCATGTTCCCCTGCACCCCCACCCCCCAGCACTGTGGGGCACCTGCCAGCAGGCCCCCACTCATGTCCAACTCATGTTCCCCTGCACCCCCACCCCCCAGCACTGTGGGGCACCTGCCAGCAGGCCCCCACTCATGTCCAACTCATGTTCCCCTGCGCCCCCACCCCCCAGCACTGTGGGGCACCTGCCAGCAGGCCCACGCTCATGTCCAACTCATGTTCCCCTGCACCCCCACCCCCCAGCACTGTGGTGCACCCACCACCAGGCCCCAACTCATGCTCCCCTGCACCCCCACAGCACTGTGGGGCACCTGCCAGCAGGCCCCCACTCATGTCCAACTCATGTTCCCCTGCCCCTCCACCCCCCAGCACTGTGGTGCACCCTCCACCAGGCCCCAACTCATGTCCCCCAGCCAACATGTCATCACAATCTAGATCCCTGGTCCCTATGGTCAGCCTCCAAATGCAAAACACCCACCCGAGTATTGCATCCACCCACTTAGAAATGGCAATAACATGCTAGAACACCAATTGCAAGTTTGGAATCGAACACATGTCCCTCACATACACCCAATGGGTGTCAGTGAATCTCAAAACTCATATCATGATATGCATGAAACCAATGCGATGATACTACACATTGAAGTTTGATCAAAAAATATGTATTAAAGGAAACATAAATTGAATCAAAAATAAACAAACAGAAATGGGAATGTAAAAAAATGAAAAGAAGCATGTCCGTGAAAAAATGCAAAACCAAAAATCATAATCCAAAGGAATGGTGTCCAAAGTCACAGTCCACAAAAGAAAATCCAATGGAAAATTATAATTGAAAGCCATTGCTCCATGGGTAAATTGTAAAATAAAAAGAAAATCCAACAGTGAACTATGTACAGATGAACAAGCCAGGGTCCATGATCCCAACAAAAGAAATGAAACATATCTAACAACACTACCTAATAAAAAAAAAACTATATACAAAAATGTGGCCCATTGTCCAAAAGGTCCAAGAAAAATGCAAAAACAAAGGAAACCTAACACTAACTACAGAACTATGTACAAGGGCAGCGGGCTAGTCCGACGGCTCACTTTTGGATGTCCCGGGCCAGGGCATCATCGAACTCCTGCTCAATGTCCCAGAGGCGGTCCTCCTCCATGGCCCCGAGGGTCCGCAGGGCCGTCGACGTGTCCACCTCCAACCCCCTGTGGATTGCCTCGAGGCACTTGGCCCGCCTCAGGGCACTCCACATGGAGTTCTGTGCCCTGGCCATCGTGAGCCATGCCTCTTCCGCCCGCTGCCGCTCCGCATCTCTGGCGTGGCCCAACCGCTGCCACACGGAAGACACTTTCTGTCCTGGGTCCTCCTGCCCTCTGGCCGATGCCTGCCCCTCCGATGACGAAGGCCCCGAGCCTTCATGGCTCCCACCACGTTGCTGCTGCTGCTGTGCCTCTGCCCGTGCACTGCCTCGTGCTGCCTGCACATCCTTCGCCGGCTGGGGTGCAGTCGTTGATGTGGCCACCCCTGCTGGACATCCGACTCCCGACTGTGGCAGGGATGCCTCCTCCACCAGCCTGGCCGCACCGTCAGAGGCAGCTCCACAGGGCACCCAGGTGACTGATGGGTGGGAAGATGGCACGGAGGACGACTGGCGCATAGGGGGTTCAGTTGAGGAGGGGGTCGCAGCAAGCCCCATCCAACAGAGGAATCCGGCCTGGGTGACCTGTCCCAGTAGGCCGACGCGGTCAACGATGATGTGCAGTCTCCTCATGAAAAGACTGCAGGTCACCTCGCATGGCCCGTTGACGCAACGTCACACCAGTCAGGACAGGCTCAACCCAGACCCGGATAGCCACGTCCGCAGGCAGAGGAAGGCCAGTTGTCGTGAGCTCATCCCCTGCCTGAAAACGGGTCTGGACGTAGGCATCCCTGCTGGTGCAAGATGATGCAGGGACAGGATCAGGGACAGGATTGCACACAGGCACCTCTACGGCGGCCTGTGCTGCCTCCTGTCCCTGGTCCTGCACTGCACCACTAGCACCAGTGGAATCCCCACCTCCAGACCCCGTCTCTGTTGCTTGCACGGCCTCCTCCTCCACCAAACCCCCCACCAACCTGGATGACTCCGTGCCATCTTCCCCCGTTGAGCCCTGTGGGGTCCCAGCTGCCCCTTCTGCTGCCGAGGAGTCCAACTCCAACCTCCGCCTCTTGGACCTCCCCCCGGCAGCTGCGGCCTGGGACACGGCACCGGACTCCTCACTCCCCGACGAGATCACAACCTGGGAGGGGAGCCGGGCCTTGCGTCTCCGGCTGGCGGTGGGATCCCCGCCGCTGTGCTCCACAGCACCTTCTCTGCCCTCTTCATCAGTTGACGCTGCAGACAGGGAGAAATAAAACACAGGCATCAGGGCACTGTACAATGGACACCTGCACACATGACAGTTGTACATGAGTGGCATTGGCAAACCTCAGCATGCAATCACAATCCCCAACACACATGTCATTTCAACTCGCACACATGAGCCATACCAGAGCCATATCGCAACTGCCAGCACCATCCATACACATACAACAGCATGAGCAGGCAAAGCTGAGCCAGACATCACATGCAACACAGGAAGTGCACTACACATGTACACACACCACCACACTTGCATGCATGTGTACACCTCTGCCAAGTGTCGCAGTGTTCAGATGGGCATCCATGTCACATCTGCCAATCAGGCTTCCACATCCCGCTGTCACATGCATCCATGTTGCATCACTGTTGCACCCTTGTCAAATACACACAAATGCACATGTACACAGTGCCGATACATGCAGCTGAAAACAACATACATGCGTGACATCACGAACATGTCTACTTAAATACACATTCATCCAAACATGTGTGCCCACACAACTGCATTTGGCATGCAAGCCTACACACACAAGCACCATCCATGTCTCACACATTACAGCCCTCGCATGTGTTAGCCTCACGGCCCTGTACACCCCCACCCATACTCGACCCCATACAAACAGATGTGCAACCTGCACACTACTGAAACATCACCACACGCACAGCTCACAATCAGGATGCATGTACACTTACCGCTCGAATCCAGACGGGTCTGCCTCTCAAGGACCTGGACGTGGAGCGCTGGGGATATGCGTTCCAGGACCCTCATCTGATCTTCCGACAAGTGGCCCTGGCACCCCTTAGCATCCGCTGCCTTCAAGAGGCGCCGGGCCTTGTTCAGGGTCCTGGACCTGAAGTCCTCCCAGCGCTTCTTGACATGTTGGAAGTCGCGGACTGCCACCTCCTCCGCGTTGATGGCAGTCACGATGTCAGTCCAGATCCGAGTCCGTCCTTCCTTGTCGGCATGGGAACTTCCAAAGAGGGCATCATACTGCCCCAGGACTTGCTCCACCAGGAAACCAAATTCCCTGCCACTGAAGCTGGTGCCCCTCTGCCTCTCTGGCCGGGGGTTGTCAGTGGTGCCAGATGTTGCAGTGCCCGACATGACAACCCCAGAGGCAGGAGTGGGTGGGCAACTGGGTCCTGGGGCTGGGCTGTGGAGCGATGGAATCCCAGTCGGGAGTCTTCGGTTCCAGCAGGGGTGGTCACAGCAACAGCACCCCTGGCTGATGTGCAGGCAGCAAATGGCAGGGCACGTGGGTAGCAGGCAGTCAGGCAGCAGCAGGTGGCAGGTGGGAGCGTGCTCGGGGCTCTGGGGGGCAGTAATTCGGCCTTCTGGGCAGGAGGGTGGTCTTTCGTGTGCTTACGCGTGGCCAGCTTGATACGGAGTGATTTGGCACGTGAAAATTCTGCAGCGTGTAATTCGAGGAAAGGCCCTTAGCGCGTAAGCGCGTCTGCACACATACGCAATTTCATTGGACAGAAGGCCCCTCAAGCGCAAGCGCCCATGTGACGTGATGCGCACAGGTGTGCATGGGCATTTCAGCGCGCGTGAAAAACTGCACGTCCGCGTGTAATCCGAGGAAAGGGCCTATGCGCGTAAGTGACGTGACGCGCGCGGGCGTTTCCCTCAGCACGGGTTAAAGGTGAGTGGGCCCAGCAGTTCCCTGTACGTGCCTTTCGTGGAGACCGACGTGTGTTGCTGCTTCCTGTTGTTTCGCGCGCCATCACAACTTCACAGCTATCAAGGACGTATCTCTTCTTTTGGCGGGGGTATTGGCTACGCGTGTTTTTCTGCATCGCGCTAGTCAGACGGTGAGTCGCACATGCTCTTTTTCCCACTGCGGGTGCCCCTGTGTATCGCACCCATTTTCGATGTCATAGTAGCCTGCGTGTCCCACGCGTACGCGTTATTCGTGTTACTGGGTGCCACCGCGTACTGCGGGAGGTTGAATCCATGCACATAGGCTGCAGGGTTGCGTGCACGGTTTTACTGCAGTTTTGGGGTGCCTGAGTGTTGCGTGACCCGTCACTACATCACCGGGGTCACATACAGCCTTGCAGGTGCAGGGGGGCTGTTAAAATCTTGCTTCCCACACCCTTCACCCCAATTGCCCAGGTCAATGTTGGTGTACACCTCCCATTGGCACCACTCCATCTGTGCCGGCACTACTACATCTGTGCCATGGTTGGGAGGCCACGAAAGGTGAGGGGCACCTCAGCTGGGCATCCTCCTCGTGGCGGGCGTGGTCGGGGACGTGGCCGGGGTGACCAGGGAGTAGGGGGACTCCAGGGTGTCCAGGGCGGCCACAGAGGGGGAAGAGGCAGGGGTGCGCCACTTGAGCACAATGTTGTGCCATGTGTCAGTGCAGTCATGCCACCAACCCCTGTGGTTCCGGGGGATGCAGCTTCTGCATCTGGCACTGGCGCCCGTGTGACCCGGCAGTCCGTTCCATCGACTGCCACGGGCCCAAGGGTAGTGGTAGCTGCAGGTGCAACTGTGGACACCACAACTCAGGCTCACGGGTCTGCCAGCGGAGGCTGCGTTGGCACTTCAGGAGCCCTTGGTAGATCACCAACAGGCCAGGAGGGAAACCATAGGGGCAGGCCGGGCTGCTCAGACCAAGACACGTGTCCCTGGGGCAGTCATGTCATCTGCTGCCCCGAACAGCCGGGTGTTGGCAGAGGCACCCAACAACACCCCGGTTGTGAGTCTGCCAACCAGGACCGTTGCGGTCAATGACCCTGCCACAGCTGATGTTGCTGCGCAGGGTCCATTAGTGGGCACCCAGCTGCCACTGACACAAGTCAGGCCTTTGGTCGTCCCTCCTCCTGACACTCCCTTGGCTCAATCCACCGAACCCACTGGCCATACTGGTCAGGGCGGCATTAGCCAGCCAGGGTCTGCCCCACAGTCCAAGAGGAGGAAGGTTGCACCTGAAGCACAGGCTGGGACCCCACACACAGCCACGACAAGCAGGAACTGGACTTCCTCGTGGACTACGTGCGGGGCCACAGCCGTGACATGCTAGTGGGTGCCAATAGTCAGACTACGGCTGCCCAACGTGACACCCACTGGAAGCATGTTGCGGAACATGTCAGTTCATTCGGCCATGAGGTGCGCACGGCGCAAGAGTGCAAAAAGCATTGGAATGACATCAAATGCAGCACTAAGGCTAAGCGTGCCTCTAATTACAACTTGACTCTGGTGACTGGCGGTGGGCCTGCACCAGAGGAAGAAGAGCTCACTCCGCATGAGGCACTCGTTGCGGAGTTCATACCACCTGAATTGGTCGAAGGAGTGGGAGAGATGCTGGACTTTGATGCCCAGTCCAGTGAGTGTTGATGCGTGTTTGTTGAGGACGTGTGTGTTTCACTTGTGGGATGTGTTGTGCATGATTGCCACTACATGTGGCGTGTACATGGTTCTGATGTGTAAGTAATGCAATGCTTCCGTCATGCATGTCTCCTCTGCCTGCATGCGCGGACTCCATGTAGGCATGCTCCCTTGCCCCTCCTCCGCCACTCTGCACCCCAGTTCCACCTTTGCACTGGTGTTCTTCAATCTTGCCAATGTGTACTTTCTTGTTCAAGCGTCCTGTGTAGATGCTAACTTCCAGCGTAGAATCTGCCAGACATATGCCGTGTGGTACAGCCTTAGTACTTGATGCAGGGTAACTCACTTGTACTGTGCATAGGTCAGTTGTCCCACAGGGACATGAGTGCCCATTCATGCTCCATGTGTATTGCACGCATGCCCCTATGTGTCCTTGACTGGATGATCATTGTAATACAAGTCCTTGGTTACATACATTGCCTGCCATCTCATCAGCCTTCCCATGTCAACTGTGGCTCAGTCCTGCGTTGCACACATGTTTAGGGGCTGACAATCTGTGTGGCTCACAGGCCTCAGCCTGTTCAATGGCCAATGACTCTGTCCAACTGTTGTTGTGTCTTCTTCACAAACGGGCGGCATCCAGAGTTTTCATCATGTGTCCTGCTTACTGTCCCAGCATCATTTGCAGTGTTGTCACTTGAATCACATTAAGCTGTTGATGCCAGTCAACACTGCCTGTCAATACCATGCTAGGCATCCCTGCTTTGGTACTGGGGTGGAGGGGTGCTTGGCTTCTAGATATGGTACACATTGAATGCACAATGCATGTGATGTCTGAATTTGGCATTTCACTGCCTTCACATTTCCTGGCACACACCATGGAGTCCTTGTACATGTAGGTAGTGGGTGGCGTAAACATTTTCTGCACTGCAAAGACCCACTTCCATGGAAACTGCCACCTTTCAACAGGTCTGATCACAGAAGCAATTCAAAGTTGACCCAGCATGCATGCCAGGTTATATGTTGTGTGTCACATGTCTGCCTGATGCGTTTGCTGTCGGTGTGTGTGTGTGTGTTGTGTGCTTCTGACATGTGTAGTGACCTTTTTTCTCTCTATTTTTCAGGTGATGACACAATGGAGGCGGAGGATGGTGTTGTCATGCCAGACACAGGGTTGTTACCACTACATCAACCCGGCACTAGTGGGGGTCGTGGGGTGGTAGGCCACGAAAACCCCCAAGTGCTACAGTCCATCTTGTCTCTGGCTGCCTATGAGTCCAGCCTTGATGACGACTCTGACGTCCATGTAGAGTTGGATGAGCATCAAGTCCATGTGTCAGGGTTGAGTGATTCTGATGTGGACACTCCTCTGTCTGCGACACCTGCACTGAGGGATCAGACAGTCTTGGATCCTCCGCACGTGGTGGATCGGGACACAGGGTCACCCTCCACACCAGTCACTGATGTGCCTGGGACATCACGTCAACGGGGGCATGTAGTCGTGCAGCCGCGGGTGGTGCCAACACAGCGAAGACCCCCGGTCCTTGGGTCCCGCAGGGGTCAAGCCCGGCAACGCGGTCACCGTGCGCAACCGCAGTATACTGAGTGGGAGCAAGGCATGACTGCCAATTCAGAACGGCAGGGGGCAGCAATGGAGAACATCACTGAGAGCATGGAGCGGGTGGCCCGATCTGTGCTCCCCCCTGCTAGGCAGGTGCTTCTCCAGCAGCAGGCGGCACGGTCCACGGCCCGCTCGCTCAGGCTGGGCATGGCGGCGTCAGACAGGGCACGCCAGGCTGAAATGTCATCTCTGCGTCAAGCAATTGCTGCTCACGCAGAGGTGCACATGGATGCCCTGAGGGAGGAGTATGCTTCCCTCAAATCCACTCTGGGTGTCCTTATGATGTCCCAGAGGCAGCGGGCAGAGGAGAGGTTTGCACAGCTTGAGCGTACCATCTCGGCTGAGCTACAGGCTTTCCGGGAGGTGCAGCGGTTGTCCAGCCAGGCCTTGCAGGAGGAACTCTGTGTTACACGTGCTACCTTGCAAGAGGAAGCACGTTTATCACGTGAGGTTCTGCATGCAGACCTACGTCACATCGCCACACAGAACCAGGCTCACCCGTCCGGCAGACTTGCTGCCGACGAGGTGCAAGCTGCGGCTAGGCGTGGCCAGGCTACTGTGCCACGTCCTCCTTTACAGGATGAGCCAGACTCGGACGACCATCTATCTCCCACATAGGTCGGGCTGTGCAGGCGTTGAGTCCATGGAGGTTTTATTTTTGGCTCAGCATCATCGCATGTGGATGCTGAGCAGCACCCTGTACCTCCCCCCTCCTGGGTGCCTCCCCTCGCCCCCGGGTCGTATGTGGCCATTTTTTATTTTTATTTTAGTTTAGTTAGTTAAGTTTCTGTTTGATAGTTAGTTTAATTAGGTAATGTAGGTTTTCCATAGTTAGTGTAATTAGTTAATATAGTTTAAAATTGCTTGTCTATTGTGCTTTCATGTGATGGTGCAGTGCTTTGTGGCTTTTGAAGGCATCCACTGTCTGTTCCAGCTGGGCCCTTCAGGCTTGTCTTGCGTATGTGTTTGCTGCTTGGGGTCCTTGACTCACATATGCGCTCCTGCCTCCCTCATCCATGGGCTCGCAAGGATGGTTCGGTGTCACAACCTTTTACACAAGGGCTTTGGACTGTCATATCTGTGGCATGTCTGGTGCTGTGTGACTTGTGTTTACACCCCTAGTGGGGATGATTTTGGTGTTATTGTCCACAGTTCAGCTTTTGCTAGATGCAGTGTTTCATGATTAATGTGTACATTCATTGCTAAGCATTGTGTAGTATGTTTCTTATCTTTACTGTACACGTGCTTGTTGCAATTCATGCTGTAGATAGTGTTCCACACTTTGAATGTGAAAGACGGACTGATGGTGTGATTTATGATGTGACTCTCTGACATGGTCAATTAATGAGATGCCTGAAGAGACACACACAGATGACTTTGAAGCATTAATCATGTGTTTCATGCCCTTTCTGCAGGGGGATGAGCCTCCAGAGCATCTTTGCCAGCAGACATGGCCCATTGGACGACAGAATTCTGGACACCTTTGTTGGTGCCCACATGCACATGTGTGCACAAGCAGAGGCACAGGGATTGCAGACCTACATCCTAGAACTGCTGACGTGTTCCAAGGAACTCCAGGCAAGGTGAGCAGCACAGGGGGGCCACAACACAGCAAAGTTTGCACCAGGCGAGTTGCACATGCAGGCTTAGTCACAGCACTGAGGGTGAGCTTGGACGAATATTGCTGTTGAAGCACACAATGCAGCTCAGATGTGTTGATGGACTGATGGCTGTTGATTGTAAGGTTGTCTGGGACACCTGCAGGGGCAGTGGCACATACCCTCCGGTACACCAAGGTCCATCGAGGCTCTTGTATCAACCATGTAGCCTTCCGAGACATGGAAAGGGGCAGCTCACAGGGACATACAGCAAGGGACATACTCGTGTGCAGTGCATTTCATTTCCATGTACATTATGATAAATGCACTGCCAACTTTGTTTCGGTCATGGTGGTACACAACTTGCTCTGAAGTCATGGCTTGCTATATGGGTATGTCTGCTTACCCAGGGAACATTGCATGTTGTGTGAATTGTGACACATTGGTGTTCCATTTGCCACGCTCCCACCGGTGGCTGACTTACTGCATTGACTGTGTATGACCCATCACAGGGGTAATGTTATATATGGGTACGAAGCATCTACACCAGATTGTCCGTTTGTAGAGTAGTTTGTTGCTATGGGGCATGTTTGGTGGTGTGTTTTTGTGAAATTGGCACATACAGGTTGTTGACTGTGGCTCTCTTTGCAGCATTGCAGTGCTCCTGTAACCGGACCTGAGAGTGCGCAGGCAGGAGGCCAGCACTCAAAACCAGAGCTAAGTGTCTTGTTGTTTTTCTTTCAAACTGCTCTGCATAGGCTTGCTGGGGGGTGCACTAATGCATGGATGAATGTGTAATTCAATTTGGTATGTTTTTTCCCCCTAATCACCCGGAATCCTATGCAATTTTGAACCATGTACCCTCTACCCGGTGTTCCTGCTTCCCGTACCTATCCAAGCAACGTTCCCTAACCCTCTTTCCCCGGTGGGGTTGCGGATGCCTGTGTAAGCCCCAAACATGCAGGCGCAAAAACCCTAGAGGGGGTGGTTGGTTCGTGCCACTCCTAAGCCTGGACTACAGAAGGCCATGACAATGATGTCCAGGTTTGTTTGGATTGTGTATGTGTTCATGCATGTAGTACATTTTCGTGCATTCCCTACTTTCATGTGTCATTCCTCCTCCCCTCTCCTGCCACTCATTCCAGTTATCCAGTGTGCCAACACCTGTCCCGACTGCATATCCCTGACCCTCCTTCCCCACCCGGGTCTCAGGGGCCTGTGTGAGTTTGACCTTGCAGGCACCCGGGACACAGTGGGGGTGGTTGTTTCGTGACACTCCCGTGCCTGTACACGGGACCTGTGACAGTACACATCCCTTCATGGTGCATCATTCTATGTTATGTACCACACATGGTTCACATCCTGTTGTGACATTGTTTTACTGTGCTACCTTGGTTGTTGCATCATTGTGGTAGTACTTGGCCTTTGTGAGGTACTGCTACGTCAAGTCATCTACTGGAGGGTGTTCTGGTTCGTTTTTATGCCTTGGATTTTGTGGTTTTGGAAATGAGTGTGGATTCTGAGGGTGCAGGCACCTTTTTACACACAAGGTGGGAGATGGTGCCGAAGGGTAAAGGTGATACTGTGGCCAGGTGGAATTGAGGGTTGAAGGCTCCATGACCCAGGTGCAGTTGTTCAGTGGGTCATGGTCATTTGTGAGGGAGGGGGGGGTTGTTGTTGATAGTTGCCTTGCCCTGCAGTTTGATGGGAACCCTGACATTGTAATGGTGGTATCCTATGTACATGTTGTGTTCTGCTGATCAATGCCTGTTCATGTGTTGTGTTTACCTTTCAGGTGCGAGGGGATAGTTGTGGTTTGACATGCTGGGGTGTACACATGGTGAATGTTCACATGTGATGTGTAGAGAACACTGATGGTCACTTGATTGCACATGCATATGTTGAGTGCATGTCCTTGCTGAACCACACACTTGCACTCTGATGCACTACATGTACTACCACCCTTGCATATCCACATGTACACTGTTTGCCTTCTGGTGCCCACTGTGTCCCTGCAGCACATGTTCTGTGACCAATTATGGATCCTGTACATGCCTAATTTGCTTTTTGATGTGGTCTGTCGCTTAGATGTGATGCTCAGGGTGTGCATCACACACAATGGCTGTTCACTGTGCTGTGCGCTGAGCAGTGTGTTGCAGGAGTAGGACACAACACACAGAAGCTGCAGTGTTGATTTTGCAATGCACAATGTGCATGTAGACAGGCATTCATTGTTATGTTACGTCTACAACTCTTGTAATGCATTTGGAAATGACTTATTTTGGGTGGGAGGTTGTTGGTCAGTCATTTCATCTGATTTCAGGTCAGGCATCATTGTCTGATGCCACTGTACATTTTGGACAGGGTAATGTGTACCTTATTGTTACTGTGTTGGTGTATGGGTATTGCTTGCCATGTCATGTTGTGGTTTGGGAGGGTTTGAGTGACATAACAGTGATGGCCATGGCCTGTTTTGCAGGTGTGTGTGATTCACACCTTGCATGTCAGGGTCATCCGCTTCTCAAAGCAACTTGCTGGGGGTAGAACTCTCTCCGCGGCAGGGCCCTCCCTCTGGAACAGCCTTCCTGCCTCACTGGAACTTGAGGAGAACCATCTCCGGTTCGGGAAGCACCTCAAGACCTTCCTCTTTGCTTCTGCTTTCTCTCTGCCTCTCCCTTGCAAAATTCTTCACTGGAACTGCACTGGATCTGCAACTGGGCCACTCTCACCGACCTCGGTCCCTGACCCAGCCACTCTCCACTTGCACTGCCTCCCTGGCAACCCCTGCACTGCGGTACTGTCTCTCTATCCCTAGAGCCCCCCCTCCCCAGCACTTGTCTGCACTTACCTTTGCAGTTGCCACCAGCTGGCCTATGTATTTGTTTTTTGGTCTACTTACCCTGTACTGCACTCCCCCCCTCCCCTTCCCCTTGCACTTTTCCCTTCCCCCTACCCCTGCTCTTGCACAATCTAAATGACACCTGGCCTAGTAGTACCGTTGTTTGTCTTCCCTTGTTCCCCCCTCCCTTCCTCATCGCACCTTGAAATACTTGTGTATAGGCCATATCATGTCATGTCATATGTGTGCCTTTTGGTCACACAGGATAGCTTGTGTTTAAGTAGCTAGGGATGCAGACAATGTGGCACTTCCATGGCAACTATCTCAGGGTGGTAGGGTTATGACAGTTGACTGTTTCTTTGTCATCATCGATTGTCACCTGGTATGTGCCAGGCCTGTGTGCACTCCGCAGGGGTCGGAGTTTAGGTGAAAAATGTGGCCACAAGCTGGGTCCGGGCTTCCTCGCCATGTGCCCTGTCCCCTCCCATGGGCAGCGCCTGTGCCTGTGGTTGGGGATGTGGGGGCACGACCATGTCCACCGGGACGCCCTGCCGTGTTGCAACATTGTGCAGGACACATGCTGCCACAATGATCCTGCACACTACTGGTGGTGCATAGAGTAGCTGCCCGCCAGAGCGGTCAAGGGAGCGGAAACGTGACTTGAGCACTCCGAATGTGCGCTACACTATGGCCCTGGTTGCAATATGGGCGGCGTTGTATCTTACCTGGTGTGGTGTGGTGGGGTTCCGGATTGGCATCATCAAGTGGTTGCTCAGAGGGTAGGCACTGTCCCCTGGGGAGGTGTAAATGGTTGTGATTATTGGGGTTTGTTTATTTGTGTGTGTGTGTGACATGCATGCATGTGCAAGGGCATTTGTACTCACCTAGGAGCCATGTGTCGCCATGCTGCCCAGCTTCCAGGTCCCGGCTCAGGGCGGACATTCTGTATATGAAACTGTCATGGGTGGACCCAGGGTAGTTTGCATAGACAGAGGTGATGATTCCCTTTGCACCGCATACCACCTGTACATTGATGGAATGCCAGTGCTTGCGGTTTCGGTAGATGTGCTCAGTGGCCCTAGGTGGACGTAGGGCCAAATGGGTGCAATCTATGGCACTGAGCACTTTGGGGAAGTGTGCGACCCTGAAAAAATCCAGGACAACTGCCTGCCTTTCTGCAGGTGTTCTGGGCATGTATATGTGCCTGCGGACTGAGGGGCGCGCTGTCATGATTGTCAGTACCTGGTGTAGGCAGCGTGACTGCGTGGCCTGTGAGAACCCCCCCACTATGGCAGTCGTCCACTGAAATGACCAAGTGGACAAAAATGCAGGACATTGAGCAGCTTCTCCAAGGGGCTCAATGCTTGGGAGCAAAGGGTGGGGGATGTAAGGTCATCTTCCCACTCCCTGACCAGGTCTAGGATGATGTGGGGTGGAAACCTATACCTGCCATAGACCTGGTCGTCAGGCATCCCAAAAAGGCTTGTCCGTGGTGCGAAAATGCGTGCCCTGGCTATTCTCCTCCTCCTGCGGTGTCCCACGATCAGTGCTGCGACAAATGGGGCATTCATCGTAGCTGTATATACGTGTTTGTTTGCGCGCACTTTTATACTGTGCGCGGGGACGCTTCCGCCTGCCTTTGTGTGGCGGACGCGTTGACGCCTGTGTGCGTCTTTTGCCGTGCGCGGGTTTCCCGTATTCGAATCCATGAATACGGGTTGTTCGCGTGCGTGTGGGCGTTCCGTGTAGTTCCCTGCAGTACTTCACCAGTTACGCCTTCTTTTTCACGCGTTATTCCCCATTCCGCGTGTTACGCCCACAGTTCCGCCCACTTTGGTTGTGTGCGCCGCACATAAATCCACTGGTAATGTTTCTTTATCCTTCTGTTGAAAGGTTCCCCTTACAATTTCAGTAAAGAAAACAGCACCAATGGTAATCCTGCATATCCTTCTTGCAAGATTGTATTGTTATAGTTCAAAGACAAAAGTGCCTCTTCTGGTTAACTGTCTGTTTCATTACCACTTCTAGAGCATATTTAGTATGATTAGTCAGGATGCTTCTTAGGGTTTTGCTACTTCTTAACAACTCCCTTCTACTACTGTGACTGTGGAGGTAGGTTCCCTTGCCCCACCAAAGTCTTCTGCTTAATCCTGTAACATTTACTGACAATCTCATAGACAACCATTATTGTAATATGTCTGCTTCAATATGGCTTCTTAGGTTACTTATAAGAAAATACTTGTCAGCCTTCACACATAGTCAAGGCACTTTTCTTGCCTAGGTTACAGGGAAAATGCAGCCTCTTTGCCTCTTCTGCCTGTGTCATTGCCACTAGGATGATCTGTCTGGGCTCAGACTGTTTGTATTTATCTCTTTCTGCTGCAATAGTGTTAGCCTTACAAATCGTTGATTTAGTGTACTTACAAGCACACAGCTCCCTTTCCCACCTTTAATCACACCTTCTTGGTTCCAGAAGCTAACCCAGAGCTGTATTGCCAATCTTCTAGCTCAGAAAATCCCAGTCACACTTGTATCAGATATGTGAAGGTATCATGAAGCAAGACATAGACAACAGATTCAGAATTGAAACAGAAAGGTTTTATTAACTTAAATGTCAAGATGGTTGAAGGCCTACCTTGCCCTATACTAAGGTGCAAGTTCCCTACCTAATGAATCTAAAGACAGTCTAAGTCAGGAAGTTCAATTTAAAATTCTGTCTGTGTCCAAGACTGATGAGCCCCAAGAAGGGCGAAACATGTTTGGGGATGCTTGTGGTCTCGTGCAGAGGGGATGTGGCCTAGCAGTTCGGGCTGGACTGCCCCTTTTGGGGTGGGACCAAGCCTGATTTGCATATGGTTTTTCCCTTCTGTAATGGCTTGGCAGGCGAAGAACGGTGGTCTGGAAGGTTGCCCAGAGCATTGCCAGTGGTTAAGATTAATTCTAAACCTTCCAGCCATCACCTCTTTGTTTTTGCTATGTCACCCCGAGTGGGACGGGTATGCCCAGACGTGGGTCCCGTGCCTGCTGGGCCTAGAGACCCAAGCTACTCCTCACTGATGAGCCCCAAGAAGGGCGAAACATGTTTGGGGATGCTTGTGGTCTCGTGCAGAGGGGATGTGGCCTAGCAGTTCGGGCTGGACTGCCCCTTTTGGGGTGGGACCAAGCCTGATTTGCATATGGTTTTTCCCTTCTGTAATGGCTTGGCAGGCGAAGAACGGTGGTCTGGAAGGTTGCCCAGAGCATTGCCAGTGGTTAAGATTAATTCTAAACCTTCCAGCCATCACCTCTTTGTTTTTGCTATGTCACCCCGAGTGGGACGGGTATGCCCAGACGTGGGTCCCGTGCCTGCTGGGCCTAGAGACCCAAGCTACTCCTCACTGATGAGCCCCAACAAGGGCGAAACATGTTTGGGGATGCTTGTGGTCTCGTGCAGAGGGGATGTGGCCTAGCAGTTCGGGCTGGACTGCCCCTTTTGGGGTGGGACCAAGCCTGATTTGCATATGGTTTTTCCCTTCTGTAATGGCTTGGCAGGCGAAGAACGGTGGTCTGGAAGGTTGCCCAGAGCATTGCCAGTGGTTAAGATTAATTCTAAACCTTCCAGCCATCACCTCTTTGTTTTTGCTATGTCACCCCGAGTGGGACGGGTATGCCCAGACGTGGGTCCCGTGCCTGCTGGGCCTAGAGACCCAAGCTACTCCTCACTGATGAGCCCCAACAAGGGCGAAACATGTTTGGGGATGCTTGTGGTCTCGTGCAGAGGGGATGTGGCCTAGCAGTTCGGGCTGGACTGCCCCTTTTGGGGTGGGACCAAGCCTGATTTGCATATGGTTTTTCCCTTCTGTAATGGCTTGGCAGGCGAAGAACGGTGGTCTGGAAGGTTGCCCAGAGCATTGCCAGTGGTTAAGATTAATTCTAAACCTTCCAGCCATCACCTCTTTGTTTTTGCTATGTCACCCCGAGTGGGACGGGTATGCCCAGACGTGGGTCCCGTGCCTGCTGGGCCTAGAGACCCAAGCTACTCCTCACTGATGAGCCCCAACAAGGGCGAAACATGTTTGGGGATGCTTGTGGTCTCGTGCAGAGGGGATGTGGCCTAGCAGTTCGGGCTGGACTGCCCCTTTTGGGGTGGGACCAAGCCTGATTTGCATATGGTTTTTCCCTTCTGTAATGGCTTGGCAGGCGAAGAACGGTGGTCTGGAAGGTTGCCCAGAGCATTGCCAGTGGTTAAGATTAATTCTAAACCTTCCAGCCATCACCTCTTTGTTTTTGCTATGTCACCCCGAGTGGGACGGGTATGCCCAGACGTGGGTCCCGTGCCTGCTGGGCCTAGAGACCCAAGCTACTCCTCACTGATGAGCCCCAACAAGGGCGAAACATGTTTGGGGATGCTTGTGGTCTCGTGCAGAGGGGATGTGGCCTAGCAGTTCGGGCTGGACTGCCCCTTTTGGGGTGGGACCAAGCCTGATTTGCATATGGTTTTTCCCTTCTGTAATGGCTTGGCAGGCGAAGAACGGTGGTCTGGAAGGTTGCCCAGAGCATTGCCAGTGGTTAAGATTAATTCTAAACCTTCCAGCCATCACCTCTTTGTTTTTGCTGTGTCCAAGACCTATACTTGCCCTCACAACTAAAGCTAAACATTGTGTAGGGATGGCAATAATAAAATAATTAGCGTTCCAAATAAAGTTCTGAGCTTCTTTCAGCTCCGTGTTTACTTTCCAACTACCCTTCCTCAAGTTCAAGACAGTTCCACACAATCTCAGGGTTCCCTTCCCTTCCAAGTTCAAGACAGTTGCACAGTTCAAAACAAAACAGTTCACCAAGGATTGGGATCCGTCCCAACCTCCTTACCAAGGATACTTTCCCTACTTCGCTAATCCACATTTGTAATCGCACAAATCTCTTTCTGTACATTTTCACGACTTGCTCCTATTGACATCATCACTCTTGGCTTCTCTTTTCAGTTACTTTTCGACGTAGAGCACTTGGTCAAAGCACAGTGGACAGACTACACGGCCCACCCATCACAGGTGCTCCTTTCTTGGCTGTGATTGATCAGTAACGCTTTCTTACAGGGGCCCCCTCACTCAAGATGCAGTTTCACAGGTCATGCAACCACCACCCTTTTCATCAGCTTCATCAACCACGTTTCACTGCTTTCTCTCAACAGTGAATAATAATGCTTGCATCACATTTACTTTCTTCCAACACCTTATTGTGGCTAGCTTCGCCACCATTCACTTAGTTGTGCTCTTCATACTTCTCTGGCTCCTGCCAATACAGGTCTTGTGCTAACCTGCAGTTATTTGACCACTTGATTTGTGTCAATGCTCTTATCGTACCCTTCTTGGGATTTGACTTGCTTTGCCAATCAAAACTCACAGGCATAGCAATGCTTTCAGTTTTTTCATGTTTGCAAACACTTGCTTCAGTATTCAAACGTGTTTTTAACAGTCTCTGCAATGCTCGTTATTCATAAAAGGCTTTTTGCGGGTTTGTGGAGCACCCTGGGCACACAAGTTCCCCTTCTACACTCACTGGCTTCAGGCTGCAGCTCCCGTCGGCTTTGCTTTCTTCCCCACTTGGATTTTCCCACCTCCACAGTCTCCCTGCTTCTCTCACGTATGGAGCGGAGATGACCACCAGTTCTGCCTGAGGTCTGCGGCAACAGGAGGACTTCGGCACATTGCAGCTTCTGCTTGAGGCCAACACGTAGGGGTGACAGGACCTCCCGCCCTGCTCTGGGACTTCCCTGGCCCGTTGTCTCTGGTCCTCTTCCAAGATGGTTTCCAAAACTCACATCTCTGTCTCCTGTCTCTCCAGTATGCCAGCTTCCAGCTCCAACTGGCTCTACACTCCTGCCTGCTTTGCAACCTCTCTCCATCTGCAAAACCCCACATTAATAGTAATAATAATAATTCACATTTATATAGGGCTGCAAACCCTCAGGCATCTGAGTGCTGCTGAATTTTTACCCACAGTGTGCGAAGATCATTTATCAAGCTCAGAAGGATGAAAGACTGAGTTTGGCTCAGCCGGGATGCAAACCTGCGTTGGCAAGCTCTGCACAGATGTTAAAGTTAGCATTCTACTCATTGTGCTATCTAACCGGCTCCTCATTGGACTTACTAAGTGACCAGTCACTTAGTCTAATTGCCTGACCAAAATTAAAGGGACATGCCTGATTGTCACCACAATCTACAGGTCTCTTCCTCGTCTCAGTACTAGAGTGATGAAATGACCTACCAGTGTTCATCACTCTGAGTCTCCTCAATCTGAGTCTCCTCTACCTCGTGCCAGTACCATAGTGTGTTAAATTATGGAAACTGCAGGGAACTTCCGCAACTGCAAAGTAGAGGTGGTCAGGTTTTAATATGGCTGCCTTCACTTTATAAAGTGTTGAGCAACTGGCTTTGGTACTGCTTGATGTTCCATCTCTGCTTCAAAATATTCTACATCTTCTAAAGTACTTGTTCGGTGTGTTACAAGGGTTAGGCTTCTCAAAATAAACAGATTTAGGTATACGCAATTGATATTTGATGTAGATTCACCATTAAAGAATTGTAAGGACTTGCATTCCTTTTTCATTAATACAGAATTATACTTTGATTCTGTGTGGGAATCGTATTGTCTAAACTTGACCTATCTTTGTAGCTGTATCCCTTGTAACAATCTGCAAATGTCAGATTCCACTTTACGAGTGATTAACACAGCATTTCTTCCTTCTTGAATGGATAAACCTGACCACTTTGGTACGTTTATAGAGTTAAAAAAATGGAAATGTAAAGCTTTTCATTCACACAGGCACTTCAACTTGTTTCAATTGTGCCTGTGTTACATTACCTTTGTTCAGGAGATGTTTTACAACAACGGACAACTTCAGTTGACTTCTGCTCACTTCTGCTATCACGCGAGCAATAGTGGAGCTGGATATGTTACCGGCAAGGGCTTTTAATTGATTACAGAGATTCACTCACCAGCTCCAGAAACAGTGTGATTTTGGACTGCTTCCACCACCCCACATTTCATCGTTCTTCTACTACTTGAAGCACTCTTGGGACCCACACCTCTCTGCAGCAGGGGTGTCTCCGGTCAACCATCGAAAATAGGGAGTCTTCTTCACTCCCCAATCCCTGAACTTGCTTCTGCACACAGGCCGTGAGCTGTAGCACTATTTCTGCTCTGCAATCACAGCTACTAGGCACACCTGGGAAAACATTCAAAGCCAAAACTCTCTCATTGCAGCCAAGCTGACAGGGTTTGAGAAGACAGGACCGACTCAGAACCTGCAGGTGAAATCTGCTCCTTTATTGTGCCGGCTTCCCTTAAGTGGTCACACTTTGTCGAAAATTTACAGCACCATTCTCTTGTCCTTCTGCTACTACTGCTCAGTCTAGACTGCCAGCTCCTGCTCCAACTCCTGCCTTCTCCTCTTTCCTGCTGCTGCATTGTAGGCCTCTCAGGTGAGGAAATGAAGTTCGGGTACAAGCCCTTACTTGTTAATTGCCTGACTTAGGCAAAGGCTGCTAGGCTGAACTGCCTGTCCTTTTCTTCTACTTGCTTCCTGGGCCCACTTCTTCATCCCATTCTTTGGGGCATTCTTGGAGATGTAATTCATTTTAATGAACTTGTTTTTTCTACTTCTTTGGATTGGCAAAAAGCCATCAAAAGGGAGGGATTACGGGGAACGTTATAAAAGGGCTCCCCCTAGTCTTCCCGTTCTGATCCCCCCCATGTGATCTTTCACAGTACACCGTCCTAGTCTTGGGATCAGAAGGCACCTGCCTATCCCTGGCCACATGAGCAGGGCCCCAGGCTAGGTTTCTGGGGGAATCCCATCGGATTCTCCTCAGCATGTAGAAAACGTTTTTAAGATCCATGCAGCATGTAATCCTTAAAAGTTCATGACCATATACAAATCATGTTTGCTTACATTATTTATTTTATTTATTGAAGACAGGTTTTTTTAATCTACCTTCCAGCCCTGCTGCCAGGGTTACCCCAAGGTTCGACATTGTTTATCATCACCTTTTAAAGATGGTGCCATGTAATTGCACCATATAGAGCCAGTGATTAGTCTTTTGAAATGTTTATGTACACCATGCATGGAGGTAGATGGAAGAAATAAGTTAGCAATGCGTTATTGGTCTTTCTTGATGAAATAGTAAGTTGTATGCTGGTTAAACACACACACAAACAACTTTTGTTGTTGGCTACTATGTTATAACAGTATGCAGATGATGGTTTTGAGAAATACCTAGTAAGCACTTTACACTATTGCTTGTATGTTGATGTTAACGTTTAGATTTTGATCCAGCAGTTGCATTGTTTTGTTCATACAAATGATTTACTTATTTATTGGTCATTTATAATGCGCTTAATACAGGGATTAGGATTCAAACCAGTGTTGCGCCATGTTGTCTTGCTTCCAAGACAAATACCTTGCTCCTGAGCTATCCACTTGCTTTCCACAGGCAGGATTTATACTTGAGTTATCATAAACAAACGTTTTTCAGATGTGCTATTTGCTTTAACGTTCTGTAATGAGCGGACTTCTTTCAATTATTTTGTCTGACAGCCACCTAAGGACGATCTACCCAGATCTAAACATGTACATGTAGTAGCAATTTTGGTTTTGGTTTTAGTTTTGAAGAACAAAGAAACAAACATGGCTATATATAATAAACAATTATGGAAAAAGTCAAGAGTTTTTTCACTTCATTTGTGAAAGACTGTCACTGCCATGAGAAGTTCTGTTATATCTTTTTTGTCCACATTGTTCATTAATGGGTCCCTAAAGTAGATTTATGTAAGTTCTATGCTTAAAAGCTTGACTTGTATACAATGAAAGAGCATTTCAAAGTAGTCTTATAAGATATCTGGCATGACCATAACATGTAATTATATTCTGATTGGCTTCAACTGGACTTGGGTCCTGAACTCTCTGTATATCTGATTCTGCATATTTGGGCTAAACCATGCTTGGATATGTAAAGAGACAAAGGGCCTGATTCATAATAGTGCATTCCCTTAGAAAATCGCTTCTGTGAATCCGTCCCAATGTGTTTCCAATTATGTTTCTCGACATTTTTTTATTATAATGTTAATCACCATTTTCAGACATGTCAATTTAAATCTCTAATGCAAGAACTCCAAGTACATGCATATATGATAAATGCAATGAACTGCAATATTGATTATAATCGTATCGTTCACAGTGCTGCTTTAGGTAAATTAAATATTGCAGTCCTAGAAAATACAAATTGTTTTGTATGCTTTCCTTTCTTTATTCCTTTTATTTGTTTTAGTTGAATAGGCAATTTTACAAATATATAAATCTCTTAAGAATAAAATCATACATATCATATAGATCTCTTAAGAATAAAATCATTTAAAAAAAAAAGTTGAAAACAAAATTGATACATCTTGTCAATACATTTTGTCAATAAGTTTACATTATACAATAAAATGTTTCCTCTTACCCAACTTCCTTTGTTAATCAATATCATAAAATAGAAGCAATTCCTCTTAAATCTTTAGTCTCATTCAAAACGTATTTGTTTCTATATTTAAAGATATATGATTTGCTTTAAAAATCATGATCCACATTTGGTGTGGTGTCAAAGGGCGATATTCCAAGAAGAACTTATGAAAATATTCCCGTTTTAACTCAGTCACCTTTATACATTCTACTAGAAGGTGTTAAAGTGCTTCAGACTGGCTCCTCAATTTACAGAATCGACAGACGTCTTTGGTTTTGTCTTGATTTCTTACTGTGATTAATGCAGGTGTAGGCCACAAGTCAAACCGTAAATGCATAAGATGCATGCAGCATGTTTCTTCTGGAAATGTAACCAAATATCTCGGGATCTGATTCTGTCTTTTTAGTATGAAGTTCCCATTGGTGAAGTTCTTATATTTATTACATTCATACCCATTGGTATTCCAATCCATGAATCGGTTAGGATTACTTTCAATCAAACTCACATCAATGTCGGCGTTGATCATGATTAGTATTCAGTACTCCTTCCATGATGCTAAAGACTGTAAGATGTTTCCTAGTGAGTTAGCTAACAGTGTTATCAGGGTCTCACCGAACGTACCTCTATTCTTACATTTATTGTACAGCATTATAGCATTCCATTCTACAACTGTTTTCATTGATGTTAGCTCTAGTTCATGTCGGACTATTTGAATTGGAATTCTTTTGGGTAGTGGTACGATGTTCTTCCAGTAAAACCCCTCCAGGTAGTTCCAGCCTGAATGGTTTTCTGGAAGCTAGGTATGTGCAACATAGGTTATGGTTGGGATTAACTTTTCTTGGCAGAATTTTATTATCGGTGCATAGGAAAATGTCCCATATTTGTTACGGGTAAGTCTAGCTTGGGAGAACCAAGATTGTGTTTTATATTTCAAGGCATTTTTACATGGGAGGTATGCTTTACTATGCTTCACAATAATACCTAAGTATTTATTTATATTCATGACTTATTCCAAGTTGTTGTGAGCCTACTGTCCATCTGAAAGAGATGGCTTTAGATGTTCTAATATTTGGTGTCAACCTTAAAATATTTGATTTGCTTATATTTATAGAGAGCATGTTTTCACTAGCAACATTTCTTATCCCCTGCAATTATCTATGTATCGCTATTGGCATTTGATCTAGTAAACCTAGGTCATCAGCATAGAGTAAGTACGGAATTGGGTTGTTAAAGAGTTTAGGTGGAAAGGCTTGCATGGTTCTGAGTTCGTGGTACATGTCTCTAATGTAAAGATTGAATAGTGTTGCAGCTAAAATGTAGCCTTGTTTCACAACCCTAGAGATGGGGATCTGTTTTGATAATAGGCCTTTCTGGTTAATTTAACTTGAACAGATGTGTTGGAGTAAAGTTGGTACAGTGCTTGGAGAATGTGATTCGGGCATCCCGCATCTATCAGTTTTTTCCATAAGATGTTCATAGATATTGAGTCAAAGGCCTATTGGAAATCAATAAAGGCTAGGTATATAGTTTGTTTAGATTCCCATGCTTGCTTTTACTAGCCTTTTAAAATTATGAGGTTAACAGCTGTGCCTAGTCCAGCGACAAAGGTGATTGATGGGGGTCCATCATTTGTTCTGATCTGAGCCAGGTGTTTAGATCTTTCAATATTAGTCTCGCAAAAATATTTCCCGGTATATCAAGTAGGGCTTCTTGATGTGCCTTTAGGATGGCATTTGAAAGGCTGTCTGGCCCCGGGGCTCTGGATAAACTTCATTTCTTAATTAAGATAATGATATCCAAATGATTAAAGACACAGGGCGTGAAATAATTTCCTTGTGTATTTATCATCATCACATGTACGTCTAAATCGGCAAAAAGATTTGAAGAATTAGTTATCCAGATTTCTTCTGCAATTGAACTTAAATGAAGCGAGGAAGTGCCGGTATTTATACCTTCATTGAGGAGTTTCCAAATATTTTGCACTAGATTTGGAAGGTAGGGCTGATAACATATGGTTACCTGCTTCTTGGGCTATCAACACCTTTTGATGTTTTATAATATTTTTAGATTAAGTGTGTATCTAAGAACGTTTTTCTTTGTATTTTTTAAAATGTAAGGATCTTATGTCTTTTATTTTGGCCCTAATTTATGCTCTGGTGATCTTAATAATTGGGTCGTAAGGCTATTTAAGTCGAAAGATAGGACAAAGGTATGTGACTGGGGTCTCAGCAAAGAACATAAGAACCTGGGTATATGTTGGCATGGTGTAAGAGGCTTGAGCATCATTTTTGGATTGAAAATGTAATAATAACTGGTTTAGTTTTGGTGCCGTCCATTTATTTCTGTTCCGCCCTCTGTCAAATGATATTTCAGGGTGTAATATTGATTCCTAGTAACAGAGGTATGTCGCCAAGTAATGGTTAAAATATTATGGTCACTATCAGTGACAGGCACAATTTGGAAGTTGTCAATCAAAGTTACTGCTTGTGTCGATATGAAGGCATATTCTATTGTTGCCATTGGCAGGTTCCTTTTCCAGGTTGGCTGAGGTGGGTAGTCTTCCTGTAGTGTTCCATTCAAAATAGTGAGATCTATTTCTTGCATTAAATTTAACCATCTCTTAGCCTGTGGTTTTAGCTGCGTACCATCTTTTTGGATAGATGATATATTCATATCTCCTACAATAAGTGTTATGTATGGAATGGTTTCATTCACAATCAGGTCAAACATTTGATTCATATAATTCAAGAATTCATTGTCCATGATTATTAAGGGATTGGAGTACAGATTTAGAATAGCTATATGGTAATTTCAAGGCTTAAAAGAGTTCAGCAGCATTAGTTTTCCCAATTGAATGCACAGGTGTGGCAAAGCCCATATAGTGAGGCTGGCGTGCATATCAAGTTTCATACCAATCATTAGGCCAGCCATAGGTCTGCCTTTTAAGTGTTTGATAGTAGGAATACAGACAAGGTTATAATTTGGCCATAACGGTTTACTAGTCATCCAAGTCTATAATTATGGAGACTAATTATGTCTAAAACTTGGAGAATAATTATGTTGTAGGCTGTCAAGTGGTGGATGTTATTTATATTCATTAAATGCTTAAACCCTCTGGTGTTCCGTGTAGCTATCTTAACATGTTGGCTGGTCTGATTTGGTTGGCATTAGTAGTTTGTATTATGGGTAGTATCTTTTACCGTTTTCTTTAACCAATTTCGTGTCCTTTTCCGGTCCAAATGATTGGGATTATCAAAGTAAACCACCTGTGTCAGTTTGCCTCTAGTTCCCTTGCAATTTATAATCAAGGGCTCAAAACTTCCTGAGGGAGGTTGTATTGTTCTTTGAGCTATTACAGGCTCGTTTTCCCTTTCTTGTTTATCTGATTGTGTCTGGTCTTGTCTGTCATTATTATGATTTCTGCTAATTGTCAAGATAATACCCAGATTTGCTAGAGCTTTACATTCACCTCAGATTGCTTCTTTAACAATTTATGAGACAATTGTTATCCAACCTGTATCCATTTGACAAGATCTTTCGAGATATACTGATTGAATGTCATATGACTCAATACATTTTTGATTGGGGGTGTTTGATAGGACAGTCAGGAGAGTTGCCCAATTTCGATAAGGGTAATTTCTTTGTCTATCAATCATTACCATGTTTAATGTATCATTAATAGGGGTGCCGGTCAAATCAATATCTGGGTCAGATGCTTTTGCATATGGGCTTCGAGATGTTTTGTGATTTTGAGAACTTCTCCTATTTGGTGATTGCTCTTGGTCTCTCAAGTCAATAGATGTTTTTTTCATAGATTTGAAGGTTAGATACATTTGTCTTTGTTGTTCTATTCTCTTTTGAGTGTGAGATCGTAAGGTAAGTTCAGTTCTTTTTTGTTCCATAGTGGTAACATTTTCATTTTCTGGGGAGGCCTTTAGTTGGTGAATAAAAATAATCAGATTCAGGCTCAGCCAAGAGATGCTATTGAATAGGTTGAATAGTTCATGAGGTCTTCACAATCTACTGATGAGGTTTCATTGCCCCTAGGGGCCACATTAGCAGGTATTTGTAGTGGAATATTTTCAGAGCATGATGGTAAATTTACTCTCCATTGCGTTTTAAGTAATTTTTGGATGGACTGTGGTTTCGTGTTCAATATTGTTTTTTAGGTGGAGTTGTTAGGGCCTCTATACATTATTTCGCTTTGCTCTTCGATGTCTTAGTTGGTATTGATTGTTTTTTGGCTTTTTTCATTGTGGTTAGAATAGGGATTTCCTTCTTATTTCTCTTCTTCCGTCTTGTTTCTTGAAAAACATCAAATAATGTCTCTTAGGTGTCAGATATTTCTAATAAAGGCGACCGCTGGTCAATTTCAATTTGTCTAATATCATTTACTAAATTATCAGATGGAACATTTTATTATATTGCTCGATCCACTCAGAATTTTTCCATTGGGTCCGTGGGTTGATGATGAATAATATCAATTGATTCTATCAAGGAGAAAGGCACGGTTTTCTTGGTAGTGGTTAAGTTTTTCTTAATTAATTCAGCTGCAATCCAATCCATTTTGTCATTCAATAAGTTAAGCATAATCATATGCGCTTCTGTTTTTTATCCAGAGCTTCATACATTTCTTTTAGTTTGTATAAGCCATTATTCACAGCTGTTAGGGTGGTCTCATGGACTGGAATCAGGATTTGTTTGAACCCAAAAGATGGTCTCTGACTGGGTTAAGCAAATGGCATCACTGAATAGGCTGAGGAAATAAAAGAGGTATTTGGAGATACTGGGTACAGTACTGGAGAATTGGATACATTTGTGGTCAGACTGGGGCAGAGAACCACCCTGTGTGTACAGCGTTAAAAGTTCTGGATCTGTAATATGAATCATACACAGACACCAAGATGCTTCTTCTGCAAGCAGAAGCCTCCATCAATAAATACTCAGATAGCAAGAGAGGAGTGGACCTTAAGTTACAAGTAGGGGGTCCTATATGTATGTCCTCCACATAGCTGTCTAGACACTTGGCGCCGTCCAAGTTGTCACCCCAGTATTTTGGTCCCTTTCTGGGTGCTTAGGAAGATCATACAAGTGTCTTACCATTTATCCCTTCCTACTACCTGGAGACGAATTCATTCTTTTTTCCTTTCTTCCTTACTGTGGATAAAACTTCCTGTTTGCTTTTCTCTCTATGTACCTGCAGCTCTTCCACCTGTCATTATACATGGGTAATCTGATTTGGAAGGCATCTGTGACTCTCGCTATCGCCATGCAGTTTTATAGTATAAGCTTGATTAGAAAGGCTGCATGCCTTTTCAGCATAGATAGGAAAATGCCTACACATTTTCAGAATGGCCACTTATACTCCAGTGCTTGCTGCAGTGTGAACCAGATAACAGTCACTTGCGATTGACGGACATCCTTCAATAGCTTTCACATTCTGTGATCTTTCAACAGGAGTGGATTTTGTATAGTTTTGTTCTATTTAGTTATTTTTGCTTATGTATTATGTTCCGCATTGATCTCGGTTTTCTATGGCTGTGATGGAGACTCATTCAGTGCTTGGGGAACGGTGAGCTGCGGTCTAGTCTTTTTCAAGATGGCCACTGCTACTACAATGCATGCTACAGCAACAGCCACTCAGGATCGAAACCTGCCCATCCCAGCACTTGTTCCCTTCCCATGTACCTACCTGTGATTCTTATGCCTTTATCCTCCTGTTTGTTGGTTCTTCATATCCTTGTTCGTATTTCCTTGCTACTAGCCTTCCTTCGAGTCAAGATCACCAGCCTCCTGTCTCCTTCTTACCAATGAAGTGTCCATTGGACGGGGTGTCTACTTCTGTTACTCCTCTTTCACCTGATGTTTACATTGAATATCTACTCATTGGGTTGTTTTTCCCTGTGGGATTTTCCTCCACTCTGAGAGCATCCCCTTTAAGAGCCACCTCCCGTTAAGAGCCACCTGTCTGCCAGTGTGTACCATCATCACTGTGCAGCAGACTGGCACTCTTTAGGGATAGGCTATATCTCTTCGACTTTAAGTCCTTGTTCTGACAATATGATGTTTAACTGAAGTATATGTATTTGTAGAGAACCTTGATTGGACATTCCTGTATTTTGAATTGTTGCACTTTACTGTTTGGGTTGCTACTGTTTCAAATGCACACCTTTCTAGAGAACCTAGCCTGCCCTCTTATTATGTTATCTCAAAAGGCCAAGGAGGTATATATCTTGACTGTGCCTGTTTCACCTTTACCATTTGGGTCACTATTGTTTTCTAGAAATGAGAATGATAAGTAGGTGGTTTAGCCACTACTCATTCTTGTAGCCCAGCGGAACAGAAGTCAATTCATCACACTTGTGACAGTGGTTCACATTTAACACAGACTGGGCCTTCAATTTAGTCATTCAAAATAAAAATGTGTGGGTTTAACGTTAGCATCACTGAGTGGCATTATTTATGTATTTATTTTATATATAATATATATATATATATATTTATTTATATAGCACACCTAAACCAGGGGTATCTGTGTGCATTTTTCATATCAGCAGTTACAGTACAATTATATATTTTAAGTACATCAGATTGATTACGTCATTACAGTACAAGGTGCAAGAGTTACAGAAGTTACAGTACAGGTTCCATACAGAGTTATTGCAATAGTGTCAGTAAATGTAATACTGATGTAAATGTAGTTGAGGATCTATAGAAAACTTAACACTTTTGCATGATGAGACACATTTTTAGTTTTTTCCTGAAAGTCCAGTAGGACGGTTCTGCTCCGAAGGACAAGGGCATGTCGTTCCAGAGTTTTGCTGCTTGGACTGGGAAACTGTTACACCCCGATTTTTGTAGTTTGAATCTGGGTATGTTTAGGAGGTGAGCATCGGAAGAACGGGTAGGTCTAAGGCTAGTGTGCTTGGTGAATTTGTTGGCTAGATATTTTGGTGCAACATTGGAGAGGTACTTGTGGCTCAGTGATAGCGTTTTGAATGCAATCCTGTCTTGAACTGGGAGCCAGTGGGCATTGCGTCTGGCCACTGAGATATGGTTAGTCTTAGGGATGTTGAGAGTCACTCTTAGCACATTATTCTGTAGGACTTGGAGTTTTCGTAGGTTAGGACTGTTGGTCCGAATGTACCGTGTGATGCAACTATCCAGTCTGGACACTATGAGGACCCTGGCCATGGTAATGCAACTGTCAGATGAGAGGAATGATCTACATACATTTATACGTTTTGAGGTGTAAGCAGCCGCTGAGGCAGTTGCATTTACTTCTTTGGTAAGAGTGAAGGCTGAATCTAAATGTATGCCCAATGTTTTGACTTCTTTCAAAACCCTGATGGTTATAATATCAATATTAAAGGACTTAAATTGATCATCTAGTTTTGTTAGGTGATTCTGTGAACCGACCAGAAGTAGCTTGGTTTTGTCATCGTTAAGAGAGAGGCCATGGATGGCCACCCATTACTGAATAATTTGATAAGTATCGTTTAGTCTCTTGGAGTCGACGTCGTAGGAGCCTGTGATAGGGATGAGCATTTGGGTGTCCTCTGCAAAATTCGTGTAGGTGACTCCCAAATTGTCCAAGTGGTCGAACAGTGGCATCGTAAAAATGTTGTACAGGGTGTATGGGAGAATTCTCAAAATGTGCTAATTCCTCTCTAGTTTAGAGACCCCCAGCTTTTTTGCTGAACTTTGGGACTCTGTACTTTTTAATTCTGTTTTATGTTTATTTCTTTTTGATTGTGGATGTTTTAAACAACTCCATAGGAATCCTCTTTTTTATTTGTGTCACACAGCACCTTCAGTGTCTTTTTAGACTTCCCAAAGGTTTAAATACCATCTCTGGGATAAACCACTGTTTCCCAGAGAATGTAAAGTGAAATTGACTTTACTAGTCTTTCCAAATGTATAGACCCAGCACACACCATCTTACAATGGAGTGCTGGAGGGGTTACTTAGTATCCCCTGTGTCTAACTACTCATGTAGCAGTCAAATGCTACCATTTCCTATTCAAAAGGCTAGTGGCAGTGGTTTTACAATGAACTACCCTGTTTTTCCCGATCGCAAACACCAGTGGCTAAAAATCACGGGAGCCATGTTTTTCAAGATGGCGCCTTAAGCCCCTTTGTTTAAACAGGCCCAGGCCTTCTTTTTTCACCATTTCCTTTTGGAAAGGTCTGTCTAGTGTTTGTCTCTGCGTGCCAAACCAAGTTTGGTCCCTTTGTTCGTATGTCTTTGGCAGGCTTCAGGACTGAAGACCCCCTCTGGCTTTTGAGTGTCTGGGTAGGCAGGAAGTGAGGCAGTTGCCCGAAACTCCCTGTGCTTAGTCTCCTAGGAGACCCACATGCACTATGGCTTGATTGGCTGGCTGACTGTCCATCAAGGACAGCCACCCTGCTGGGTGAATGACAACCAGGCTGCAATGAAAGGGAGAGAACTGTTTAAAAGGCGAGTCTCTTGGAATGGAAAGCAGAGTCGACCACTGGAACAAAAGAACCGAAGACGAGCTGGAAGAGGATGACTGCTGCAACTCCTGGACCGTTGGTTTGCCTGGTGAAGCCCTGCTGCAGGTTCAAATTGCCAAGTTCATCTCGACAGAGAAGTCCCTTCAAGAACAACTTCTTCCTTTGAGTTGGTGGGACTAATGAACTTGTAAGCAACCTGGATACCATTCTCGAAGCTGGTTAGGATTAACCAGGGGAAAGGACACCAGCTTGGGTGTTTGAAGAACAGCTACTCGAACTGAAGTGACTCCATTTTGTTTGAATTTTTGAACGATCCCATGCAGTCTAGGAGTCCCCCAACATCCTCCCTCTTGTCCCCACGACTGAGGCTCAGGATCAGTGAGATCTTTAAGAACTGCCAGGAACCAACGACTTCAGCTGCAATTGTTTCTTCATAGTAAGGTACTGTGCCAACCCGATTGAGAGGACAGCACTCTCACAGTGAAAGTGTGTGAAACTTTCCCAACTTGCAGGCCTAATCAGCTTGTGAACCAACAAATTATTATTTTTCGCCTAAACTACTTCTGAGAACATTCACAAAGACTTAACCGTTTGATACCAGAACTGCCCTTTCCTATCCAGAACACTAGCCCATTGGCTTTGACCTAGGCCTATTGACTTCAATTGAACTCTTCTGGTGAACTGAAACTATTTGCACTGTCTAACAAGTGTATCTGATCTATTCTTATCTTGTGCCTTTTTGCTCACAGTTAAGTTACTAAACTGCCTTTTCAGGGGAGCTCAAACTGTCTTAAAATCTTACAGTTTTGTATTGAAGTGTATTGGTTTATAATATTAAGTTGCCTCGTTCTAGTGAAATGTTTTGTAAATGATTGTGTAATACATTAATACGTACTTTACCAAGAAACCTTGAGTATAAGTGTCTACTTGAACCACTGTGATTGAAAGTCTTCTGTGTAACTTCTTGTACTATTCACATTCACTCTTGAGATACTCCTGGCTGTTCAGCTCGCTATCAAAAACTGTGTGGTACAGACTTATACCAAAGGTTGGTTTGACTTACACTTGTAGTCCTAATTGTGTGTGGTGGTCCCTGCATGCAATTCTGCCTAACACATGGTTGGGGAGACACAATTGCTACAATTGAACTTGACATGGGATCTGCACCCAGCTTGACAGGTATCAGGTAATAATATCCCTATATATATGGTCACCATATATAATGTCGCTGGGAAAAGGTTGTGGTGACATTATATAGGTGACCATATACATAGGAGCAGGCGCAGCGGGGTTGCAGGGGTGTCCCCCGCTCCCAATGAAAAATAAAAAAGGGGTTGGGGTTGCGGGGGTGTCCCCCGCATGTTTCATGTAATAATGTCCCCACAAAAAACAGCAATTTTTCGGCGATTTGTTTTCATGGCGATATTTTGGAGGTTACATTATTACATGGAACCGCTTGGCAGTGGGTGAGCTGCGTGAGTTCTGCTGAGTGAGGGGCTCCCCTGCAACAGTAAGGTTAGGAATACTGAAATTCTCAAAAGCATCCATGGCTTTGATGAAGCTAGGGAGATGGAGAATTCTTAGGATCCATTAGCGATATTGAGCCCACAGCTCAGGTACCCACTTCTCTGGGGGAAGAACCAGTGACTGGGGACCGTGGGAAATGCTTGCTGACAGGAATGTCTGTCTTGAGGAAAGAAAAGTGGCCTGAGAGGAGCAGAAACATAGGGACAAGAGACAGAGACAAAGGGATAGTGCTGCTTTAGCATGGCAGAAACTGATTGACGAGAGAGGGACACAAAAATCTAAAGGAGCTTTAGTGGAACACAAACAAAGTGATCTGGTCAAACTGGAGCTGCCTTGACTTGAAAGGGAAAATCAGTGGGAACACAGAACTGCAAGTGGGGAGGGATGTATCTCCTGTGTGGGTGCCACATCTCCAAGGACTTAGTCCAACCATACAAGGAAGTGAAGGGTATTTGCCACTGGTCTTGAGTTAGCTTTATGCCTACAGGAAGAGGAAGAGGAAGAGGAGTTGTGGGTGCAGCCCTTACGAGCTATCGACTGATAGTTGGAAATGATGTAATCATTCAAGTGGCTCAAGTGGAGAGGTCTATTTATGATAACATGAAGTGTTGCCATCCTGAGGAAGTTCTGCAAGACCCCAGAACAGTACCTCATGAGCTTTAGGGAGCTCATATTGAAGGGAATCAATCTTCTGAGGCATTTGTACATCAATACTCAAAGTATCTTAGTAGATAGGTCACAGGTAACAAAGGTAATACTTTTACAGGCATGTTTATTGTGGCTGCATGCAAGAATATCCTTAGTCGTGAGATGGAGTTAGAACAGCATTTAGTGGACAAATGTATCCCAGAGCCTAGGGGGCTTTGAAGAGCTGCTAACAAGTATTGTAGTACTCAAGTCCAGAAAAAGGCTCATCTAAATACATCCAAATCAGATAACAAGGCATCTGCTAGTAACAAACATAAGGAGGGAAAGGACAGAGGTTCTGACCGTTCTTCCAAGAAAGGTCCCCAAAAACATGAAGGAAAATCTCAGTCCCATGGTTCCTCAGCCACCACAGAAAACAAGAGTGAGTGCAAATCTAGCACTGAGGCATCCACACTATCAACACCCTGAGGTTGGTTTCTGGGTTGGTAAATGACACAATCACAAGCGAGATACGGCTGCAAGCGGAAACCCAAACAGGCCATTCATGCTGTTGGTCTCCAGAAGGAAGCCATAGCCAGTGTGGGCACATTAGCAGATAATTTCCCACTAGGCCAGAGCCGAAGGTTCCCTAACTCTGAATGGGTGCAGTACCAGGTGCTTTGAGAGGGCAACAATTCCCACTAATACAGAAATATTTTTGGATGGTGTTTCCACAAACACAGAAAAAACTCCTGCCGTGCATGAGACTTCAGTATCACATTTGTCAGGTGACAAAGGGTGAAAGAGGACAGTACATACAAGAACCAAACCTGCTACTAAGGGTGTTGTTTGGTATTACATTCTGTTCCTTGGCAATGGTAGAGGTCAGTTGGATGTGTAACACCTCCCGGCACCATGTTGCAGTCAAATACTCCAGTCCAGTACTGTGTCTGTTGGGTAATTACATCCTGACCAAAAAATTGTTGAGGAGGTCACTAGAGTGTGAGCTCTGAGGGCAGTGCAGGAGGAAGTGTTTGAGTGCCTAGGCACTCAGTCTTCATATCCTGGAGAGCACAAGAGACCAGTCTAACTGGTACGTCCAGCCCAGGCTTGATATCCCCTCAAGTGACTACTCTTGTGAGAGAGAGGGCTCATTTGTCGCTGATGTGACTATAGAATTATCACAAGATTCAGTGATCTCAGGTTTGCCTACCGGCATAGAAAAGGAACTTTTGATGGTGGACAGAGAAGTTTCATACCTGAAGGCCCTAACAGAACTGAAATAGTTATATTCAGCTGGAATCCCAGGTCAGGTTGACCTTTGCCAGGTACAGAGAAACTGTCCCCCTCTTGCAGGTATGTTGCAGGAAGCAGCAGTTGCAGGATGGTGGATCTGAACCAATCCAAAAAAGAAACAGGCGCGAAGCAAAAGCCCTGCCGTATTTCATAACAATGTAATGTGAAATGCTGACCAATTTAAAGATAAGGAACCCAAGAATTCTGAGGTAGGGTACAGCCAGGAGTTGTTTTTCCAGCCAGGCCCCAGGAGTCTCCTATCAGATGTCCAGTTTTGCAAAGGTACTGGCAAAACAAGGGAGGCACACCAGAACCCCTTAATTCCATTCGCTCTGATTGTATCTCCATGTGAGAAGAAAAGTTAATTCTCTTAGGTGGTATCTCCCAAGAATGTCAAGTCGAGTGAAATACCAGCATCCATCAAAGTAGTTTGGGTCACCCCTCTACTCAAAAAACCCTTACTCGACCCAACTATTCCCACAAACTATAGGCTGATAACAACTGTGCCATTTCTCCTTAAGATTATCGGCAAAATAGCCTATACCCAATCCCACCTTGAACAGAATCACTTACTAGGAGACAATCAGGTTTCCACCCAAATCACAACATCGAAACTGCCCTCCTAGATTTAAGAAAATCAGATGGATTCCATTAGAGATTCCAGCAAACTGTGTATCCTACTACGCCTCGATCGCTCTGCACTGTTCGATTTAGTCGACCATGACAAACTATGCCAAACGCTGTCCACCAAATTCCACTTTTCTAGAAAAGCAATCACCTGGATAAAATCCTTTCTTTCCGATCGCACCCCAAGAGTCACGTTAGGGGAAGTAGCAGCCGATCCTATCACTGTACCTTTGGAAGTTCTGCAAGGTTATTGTCTTTCCTCCACGCTTTATAACGCCTACACAAAACTACTATTCTCAGCCCTAGATGCTAGGGGAGTAATCTATACAAACTTTGCAGATGTTACTCAAATTCTGATCCCCATCTCAGGCAATATAGAACAAGTCACGATCTGCATTAATAAAATCTATTCCCTCATCCAAAATTGGATGGCGAATAACAGTCTATGCTTAAATGGAGAAAACACTGAGATACTCATAGTCGGCTTCCCAGCTAGAGTGAACAAACTACACCCAGACTACACCTCCATAGTAATAGATGGCACCCCCATCACCATTTCCCACAAAGTTAAAACCCTAGGATTATACTTTGACTCCAACCTCACTATCAACAACCACATCAGCTTCCTCGCTTCCTCAACGGCTTACACCGCTAAACTTATCACCCTAATCAGACCTCTCCTCACTATGGAGAACTGCTTAACATTGGCCAGAGCCCTCATCCTAACCAACATAGATTACTGTAACATTCTATTGCTAGGTACATCAAAAAAGAAACCTCACAAAACTACAACTCCTCCAAAATAAAGCCCTCAGAGCATCACTCGGCATCAACAGAAGAGAATACATATCCCAACACTGAAGAGATGCCCATTAGCTCCCAGTTCAAGCGATAATCCTGCACAAAACTCTTACCATCACCCATAAATGCATCTCAGACACAGACCCTAACTACCTCTGCCATAGCATCTCTTGCAAAAACACGCTCAGAACACTCAGATCTAATGCGAACATGCACCTCAACATCCCCCGGTTTAGCACAACCAGTTCAGGCAACTCCAGATTCCCCATAGCCGCACCATGTATCTGGAACACGCCCCCCCCCTTCCTCAGCAACGAAACCTCCATCCCTAAATTCAAAAAGCAACTAAAAACCTGGTTATTCAATAAATACCAATGACACAATGTTGCTCCGATAGACCCTCCTCTAGACATATGTATGTGTATAAGTAACTGATTACATTAAGCTAAGTATGTATTCTGTGTTTATAAACTAAGATGACTGTAACTCATTATTTTGATGATAATTAAGATGTATGTAACCCACGTTCATAATAACCAAGATGTCTGTAACTTACGCCGTGATACCTCAGGGTTTGGGCGTGTAATCAAAAGCATTAAATAAATAAAATAAATTATATAAATAAATACAGCTCACCGTGGACACAAATACAAGCCTGTAGCTATTCAGATAGCAGAGAAAGATCAGCAAGCCTCTCCTGCCAAGCAACGTGTCAGCGGTGGAAAGCTTCTTTGCACTGGGCATCAGTTCTAGAACTCCATGACTGAAGGCAGGGACATAAACACCAAAAAGGCACCTGTAACCTTAGCAGAGATGAGCTCAGACATTGTTGATCAGCCCCTTACCTGCATTCACAGGTGGTAGACAGGGACAAAGAAATGATCTCCCCGGTTGAGGAGAATCCAGAGCTTAGTCATTGGTCCTAACCAGAAAGGACAGTGAACCTGGAGGTCATTTAAGACAAGGTAACAGTATCTGAGATGGATAGTGATGCAGATCTTACTCATACATTAATAATATGACCGACTCAGGAAGTTTGTCAAAAACAAGACTTTTTAATTTCATTTCTTAAAACAGGGAGCTCAGCATTCTCTCTCAAGAGTTCTCAAACATTTCCTAAAAAAATAATTCATCATGAGTGACGTCATACTACATGAAAAAATAAGAAACCCTATGGGGGTTTGTGATAGGCTTAAGGAGAACATAAAAATATACTTTCTATAAGAGCGGGGTTCGTGATTGGATCACTAAGGTCAGGTGGGCAACTAAGTCCACCCCAAGTGCAAGTTATCTTCCGTGACAGACTAATGCACAACGTTCTGTTGGCTATAGGGATCCTTGCTAAGTGGCCCTCTATAATTGGTTGGCACACTTGTACCCGTCTGGAATATTACACTTGCTAGCAGCACGTAAGCTGGTACCCCAGGTGCTAGGAGGAGGCCCGGTCATGCCTCCCCACCCAATTAGCCCAATACCCATCTTCACTCCTGCGGTCTGCCATTCAATTCATTGTCTTTGAGCTCGGCCTTGCAAGGGCTCACTGCATGAGAATAAAAGGGAGTGAAGGCATGGCCTTATCTTCTGGTCTCGGTATAGCTTGCCCCAAAGTTTATTTTCATCTGACCATGTGACTGGAGACCACGTTTTGAGCTCTTTCATTGTATTTAATACTATGAAATGAAGAAAACCTGGCACTCCTAGTGTTTTTCCTTTTCACCTCAAAGAGGAGCTCGGCTCGCTTCTCACGTTCATTGTATCTTCTCGAGTAGATCCCCAGGCTCTTCGCGGCCCTGACTCTTGACACTGGGCCAGGCAAGCCTTCTAGGTCTCCTGTTTTTCACATTCAAATTGATTCTAGTCACCTATCAAGCACGTTCAACACATTGAGGCCTCCTGGACCTCCGAGTGCTGCTTCTGGTATTCTCTTGATCTTTGAACATCTTGCACAGCTCCAAGAAGCCTGGTTCAAGGCTGTTGAAATGTCTACAACAGTGAGAAGGTATAGTTGACTCCTAACTGCACCCCTTGTCCATAGAACATTAGTCCCTAGATAATAGTTAGGTCACCTTTGATCAATTTTCCTTGCACAAGACATATCCTGGTTATTGATTGCCTTGTCCCCTGTTTCATTACCCAGACTACATCATTCTATCTCTTGCTTATTATCTGTCCTTTCCACAGGGGTGGGTTTTGTGTAGTGGTGTTTAATGTATTTATTTTAGCATATGGTGTATTTATTTAAAGTGTATATATTGTTTATAGGACATTCCTTAGACATTCCTATATTTTGGACTGTTTTACTTTCCTGTTTGGGTTTCTTCTGATTCACATTCACACCCCTCTTGGGAGTATAGCCTGCCATCTGCCCATGGTACCACAAAAAACAAAGGAGGTATAGCTCTTAACTGTGCCTGTTTAAGCTTTTTAATTGGAATAACTTGTGATTTGTAGAAGTGTGAGGTCTGAGAATGTGGTTTAGACACTGCTCATCCTTGTACTCTTTTGTTAATTTCATCAAAGTTATAACACTTGTAAAGCGTAGAATCACTGAGACCAGTATCTAAGTGCTGGACCAGAAATGTGTACAGATAGATTACGTGTTAATGATGAAGTTGTTGGGAGGGTTAGTGATGACTAAACCCCAATGAAGCTGGCCTATGAACCATAATATCTGGAAAACAATTTGGGCAGGGATATTGTAGCACCTTGGAGCTTTTGGGATCTGCTTGTGGGCTCATTTAGCCAACTTTAGCAGCAGGGAGGGTGGAAGTTCTACAGTACAACTTGTGTAATGTACAATCTACATTCTACCTGGGAGGATGATTACATGATATGTGTTCGGTAACAGAGGTTTCTCACACTGAACACTCCTATGCCAAACAGGGCTTGCCCACAATGAATGCACTGGCTTAACGTGTGCTGGTCAAATTCAAATTACGGAAATGTCACCCACATCATTTGGAGCAATTACAAAATGTGCAGTACAAATGGATCATTGAAAGTGAATGTAGTGAAATGGCAACAATGAATATGTGAGGTTCACACCTAGGAGATAGGCAGAGTTGTTATGATGTGCTACTATCAGAACAAGTGCTGAAAAAGCTAACAGTTTTGGCTTTTGTGTAGACATGGGATCTACCTTTCAAGGCACTGCCATAACGGTACTATCTGGACAAACATTGGATCATATCTGGCGCTTGTGTACCTGTTGTATATGTACAATTAAGCAATTACCTCAGAACAGTCTGCTAAGAAAGCACCCCTCCTAGTTTTCAGAGAGAACCCTTTGGAATGCATTATGGGCTGACAGGGGTAGATCATGGTTGGGCATTGTTAGGTAGTGGTTATGCCCCTGGGTCTTCCTGTGAGCAGGCCCAGCCCTCCCTTACCTTAGGAAAGATGCCGACACAGGTCTGCATGTTCAGGGTTCCCGGAGCGCTCTGAACACTGCGGGCCGCCCGTTTATTATTGCGCATGCGCTACGGCGAACATAGCTGTCGCACTCTCGCACACACAAGTGACTCTGTCACATCCCTCCTTTTTCATAACAAAACAACATATGCAATTCTCCATTAACTTGTCAACATGACACAGAAAACAGGTACACACTACAGAAAGCTGAATCACAGCCCAATGTGGGCAATTACATTCCACTTCTGGCCTTTGTTAACTTGGGTCCAAAATGCAGTCCTTGAACCTGGCTGGACACCTCCGGCCTTCACGGCGGGGGTATCGCCCTTTGCCATGTTCCTTGTCAGGGCTGCTTCCCCCTGGTTCAGGGTCTTCCGAGTCCTCCTCGAGCATCGGCCCCCTCACTGCGGCTCGAGCCAGAGGCACATCGACTGCAGGCTCTTGCTGTGGATCTCGGGTGTCAATCTTCTTGAAAAAGCATGAATTTCTTGTAACGGCTCCACGTTGGTCTGACGCTGTCAACATGGATCCGTTGACATGGGTTTCCCCATTGTGGTAGGCTCATAATTAAGGGATAGCTTCCTCTCTAGGTGTCGGTTCCTCACTAGGACAGTATCTCCTACTTCAATGTCCGAGGGGTTCAAATGCTGCCTGCCGTTCTCGCGATCATTGTTTGCCTGCCGGTCTTCCAGTGTCTTTTGATCATTAATGACACCTGGTGGTCGGCCCTCCATCTCGGGTATCAGCCCCATCGGGCATCTGTTGAACAGGGCCTCTGCTGGGGCCACCCCTGTAGACTGATGGGGCATTGATCGATACTCTCGAAGGAACTGATATAGGTTTCTCTTCAGTTCCCCCCCTTGGCTCTGTGAGATTCAAAATATCTTATTGAGGGTACACATGAATCGCTCCACCTCCCCATTTGCTCTTGGCCAGGCTGGAGTCACTTTCCTGTGTGTGATACCATAGTCGGTCATGAATTCCACAAACTGTCTGCTGTAAAACGGCGGTCCGTTGTCCGAACATATGACCTGAGGAAGTCCATGGGTCGCGAATATCATTTCCATCGCTTGTACGGTCTGGTCACTTGATGTTGATTGGACTATCTCCTCCTCTAGATTGCATGACCACGGGTTGATTAGTACTAAAAAGTGCATTCCCCTCCCTGTGAATCCAAAGTCGGCATGCACTGAGCTCCATGGGCTTCCACACCATTCCATTGATTCAATGGATAGCTGTTTATTCACAGTGTGCGGCTGCTTGGCACCAGATGCATTGGCAAATCTATTCATCGACTCTTCCTTCGAGTTCCGGGAACCATACCTTGGTTCTCAATCTTGCCTTGGTCTTTGCGGTGCCCTGATGGGCACTGTGGGCTAGTTCTAGCACTCTCTCAACCAGCTTCCTCTGTATTACAATTTGCCTCCCACGAAGTAGCAGGCCTTCGTCCGACCTTGACAGCTCATGTTGGGTGTGCCACAGTGACAGTAGATCACACTGCATGTCTTTATCCATAGGGAACATGTCTGAGAGCGCTGATTTCCCGTCCCCGCTGTCAACCACATTCTGGAACAGTTGGAAGCACTCATCAGCCTCTCAGGTCTCGGCCAGTTCACCCAGTGTCAGGGCAATTGGCTTGGCCGCATCTATCACTTGGCAGATGTACTCCTCACAGTCCTCCACTGACTTCCGCACCTGGGAGCTGCTGACACTGGAATGGCGGGATAGGTAGTCCGCGGGTTGTGTGTGCCCGGTCTGTATTGCAGTTTCACACAATACTTGGTGGCAACTTCAAGGACAACCCCGTTGGAATGGGAATCAATGACTTGTGGTTGGTGATGACAGAGACAGGTTTGCGCAAAATGTAAATACAAAAATGTCTACAGCCCCATAATATGACCAGCGCTTCCCTCTCGTTTTGGGAGTATCTTTGTTAAGTGTCTGTTAGTGCCTTGCTGGTGCATGTGATGGGCTTCATTTGTCAGTGCAGATCAGGTGGGAGCAGGATGGCTCCAAGCCCCACTGGGCTGGTACCCACGACCACTCCCCGACTCTTTCTCTGGGTCAAAGAAAGCCATAGTCTCGTTTCCCATAAGGGCAGCTTTAATTGTGTCAAAGGCTGCTTGTTCGATAGTTGACCAGATCCAGGCAGTATCCTTCTTCGTGAGGGCCCAGAGAGGTTCCAAGAGGGAGGCAGATTTCAGATGAACCTCCCACAATAGTTTACCATTCTTAGGAAGCTCTGCATCTCGGAGGAATTTCCCGGTGGTCTTGTGTCCCGAATGTCTTTTACTTTCTGTGGGTTGGGTGAGATCCCTCCAGAGTGGAAAATGAACCCAAAAAATGCAATGCTTCCTTTCAGAAACTCACATTCTTCACGATGTAGAATCAAACCCAGATCTCAGATTCTTTCCAGTGCCTTTTCCAGCCTGACCATGTGTTCCGTTTCGGACATCGCATACACCAAGATGTCATCACTTAGGTTGATTATGCCCTCTGGACCAGCAAGGGCATCCCTGATGACGTTTTGGAACACCTCGGCAGCCAAGGATATCCCAAATCACAAACGTTTATATTGGTACTGGACGTTGTGGGTTGTGAATGTGGTTATATACCTGCAGTTCAAGTTGGTGATAACCAGAGCGCAAATCGAGTTTTGAGAAAACCTTGGCACCCTGTGGCTCACCTACCACATCGTCCCGGGGTTGGCGTAAGGTGGCGTTCCCTTTTTATGGCAATGTTGGGTAGCCTCATGTCCATGCAAACGCATACGGCTCCCGGCTGCTTGGGCTTGGCTGCCACAATGATGGGGGACAACCATGGGTTAGGGCCGTCAAGCTTTTTAATAATGTCCGAGTCCACTAGATTTTGTAGTTCTTGCTCGTAGGTAGAAGGGTATGTGTCTGTGCTTCAGTGCCGTTGGGCGCACCAACTCATCTATGTGCAATTTGACTGGCTCCCCTTTCAGTGTTCCAGCTCCCTGAAAAATGTCTGCAAATCTGTTGGTAATGTCTTTGATGTCTGCTTTGTACACCAAGAGCGCAAAATGCACAATGTCTAGCACCTCAGACACGGCACAACTCAGGAGCCAGTGTGGGCTGACATCAGTCACAAAGAATTTTGCCCTGATAGTTTTATTGTCATGAGTGACTTGTGCTACCAACACCCCTTGAAGTGGAAGTGGATGGTCACCTCCAAATGAGTAGATCTTTGCTTTGGTTTCCGCCAGCGCTGGTGGTCCTGGTAGTGACTCATAATGCCTTGTCGCCATCACACATACCGACGCACCTGTGCCTATTAACACTGGAGTCGGAGTCTCACAAATATCCACCATTCACGTAGGTTGTCCTCCCTTCTTGGTTTTTAAGTCAATGTTGGATATGAAGAACACCTCTTCATCCTCTTCAATTTCCAGCACCTGGAACTCCTGTTCCACCATAGCCACATTTCTCAGCTTGCACGGCCCCACATTGCTAGTTCTACTCGGGCCTCTTGGGATGGTGACTGGATTTGCAGCCTGGCACATTCTGGCACATTCTGGCAAAATGATCTGCCATCCCACATCGCCCGCGCAACCTCCCTTTTGCAGGGCATTCACTGGAGTGTGGAAGGTCATACCCACACTTCGGGCATGGCTGTGGTTTACTCTTCTTCTAGGAGCACCTCGGGCGTGACGGGCCGGTGTTCGCTGCCCGTCCAATGGCATTGGCCTCTTCTCCCTTCACCAACTTGACTGCAGTGTCCATCCTGGTGGTGCGGCTGTCGGCCAATTTATATGACCTCGAGGATCTGCGACAGCGTGAGCCTGGCTCCCGGAGTACCTGTTGCCGTAGCTTCCCTGAGATATAGCCTTGGATGACCTGGTTTCAGACCATCACCTCCTCATTTTCCCATTGGCATGTGCTGGTCAGGTGTCGTAGTCTCCCACATAAATGGTCTAGCGACTCGTCCTCTTGTTGCTTCTCGCTGCACATCACGATGTGATCGAAGTCTTGGTTGGCAAGGGGTAGGAAATGTTTCTTGAGGGCATCTTTCATGGCCTGGTATGAGACAGCTGTAGTGTTCAGTGACTCGAAGATGCAGTGTACTTCAGAACTTGCAGCATACAGCAGTGTCGCCACCTTGGAATCATCTTCCGTCTCCCTTCTGGCTCTGAAATACATTTCCAGCTTCTTGACCCATAATAGCCACTTCGGGCCTAACTTCGATGGAGGGCCCGACATACCAAATTCTGGCATGGGGGCCAGTGTGCCTTGGTGTCTGAGCATCATCCTGAATGGAGATGGTGCAGCTGCCCCTTGGACGCCATCTGCAAGGTTGCTAATGGCTGCGAACCTCACAGGCAACTCTCACACTCATGGAGGCTGCAAGTCAGCAGCGACGCTGACTTCCTGAGTCCCCATACTGCCCTGGTGGAGCTGTGTCCCTCCCGGCCCTGCGTAGGGCATCCCTCTTCCTTAACAGGTGTGGCAAGGATGAGTAATACAAAATGTAAATGTACAATAAAAAATGTACTAGGGATGTTGGAACGACCGAGGAATAAGAGATGAATATCAACAAAAAAAACAGTCTCTTATTTGTTGTGCACCACCCGTGGATCTTCCATACCCGACATGTTCTTTATGCTCTGGCATTTAATTTCCCCTTATTTATTTATTTTTCATGAAAAAAACAAATTGAACTGCCCCCCAGCCTCTCCTGGTGGCACCAGAAGCTACAGCCCTCTGTAAGCCTTGGAAGGCTAAAATAATTGGCCAAGATGGCGCACAAGCACCCCGTGATGGCCAATGATTGTCTGCGACACAAAATGGTGGTTAAATCTGCACCGCATGGGTGACGCACCTAGTAGGTGTCAGGACAACCCTTCAGATATCGAATGAGGAATCGGAGGTTGCCTCCCCTACTCAGCGGCATCCTCGTCACCAGTGTTAGGTAGTGGTTATGCCCCCGGGTGCCCTCCGTGAGCAGGCCCAGCCCTCCCATACCTTAGGAAAGACTCGGACACAGGTCTGCCTGTTACGGGTTCCCGGCATGCTCTGAACAATGTGGGCCGCTACTTTATTATTGTGCATGCGTGAAGGCAAACATTGCTGTCGCGCTTGCACACACATACGTGACTCTGTCAAAGGAATGACCATAGGAACTAGAGCTGCCATGAGCAGGCAATGTGTGGGTAAATAACTATACAGTACCTACGGGCTGTGTGTCTCTCATCTTTCTCCTATCTTCACTCCCCATGACAATAGTTTTGGCTAATAGGAAGCACTAGAAAAATGTAGGGCAAGGAGTACCTTCTTTTTCTTTTAAGGGGGGCTTTGAGTCAGGAAGGTAAGTTACATGTATATAGTGAAGGATTGGCTCAAAAGCTACCCCTGTTCAACCATGCAATAAAGGCAGGTATGCAAAACAGCAGGATAGGTTTAACAAATACTAGCTGATAGAGGTCACATATGAGGCTAGGGAGTTGGAGGAGTCAAATTTTAATCAAATCAAAAGAATTAAGTCACACATCTAAAAGGTTGTAGGTCTTGGTACACAGAATTAGACCTTAAAACACACAAAAAAACACGGGGGCTACAGGTTCGTAAAGTTACACTTCACATTCAAGTGAGGGTTAGTAGACAAATGTTGCTACAGATTCCTATACTACTTTGCATTAGTAGTATGCTGTTGTTGTCGACACATGAAAAAGATTGGTGTTTCTGGTTCGGAATGTTGGTGGCCTTCAGAGGGTGCTAAATAATAGCAAGTGTATTGAAGGATCCGAACTGTCATCAGGACGTGGTCACTGGGGGACCAGGCAATGCCAAGACCTAGAAAACAGATGACAAGTGTGTGTGTCAGAGGTGGGAGACTGTATAATGTGAATAAATGTCTCGGCGTTATAGAGCAAGAAGCCTACCTTTATAATGTTGTTTGGTTGAACCCAAGTCAATGGATGAAGCCTGTTCTTTGTACTGGCCAAAAGTGGTCGATATAAATTGACAGGGGCTCTAAAACAGAACCAATGCCGGCCACTATAGCTCTGCCAGGTGGTATTTGCGTGTTCTTGTGTCACTACAGACCACCCTAAAAGATGACATGCACCGAATTCTTAGTCTGTTGAAGTGCTCCACAGCACAGCAACAATGAGATACCATTTTTGGAGACACCTCTGAAGAGATACTTGGTTTTCTGACCCTCATGCTCATCATCATTTTTATTTTTTATTGTGTTGAGTTCATCACAAATCTTTCATAAACAATTGCTTATTGTAATTGCGCTTTCATAGCAAATTAATAAAACAAAATCCAATAAATGTATGTCATAAAAGCCTTGCCTACGGCTTTTACGCCATGCATTTACGTCACAGCTCATTTTCTACCATTTGTATAACGGAGAGGAGGGTCCTAAAGCAACTTGCTTTTCCACTGCCTCTCTACCTCTCTGCCACACACATACCCCAGCATTTGCAGCAGCCATACCAATGCAAATGCTGGGGATCCCTATGGATAAAACAGCTGGACTCCATAGGAATCCATTGACAACGCTGCCTGCCATGTGCTTGTTCCAGACTGGGGTCAAGTGATGAGTTGAGGTTGAACTGAAGTTCGCTGTGGTGCTTGGGAGAAGTGGATCGTGAGGGCCACCAGAGTCAGTTCAGCAGTCGACGGATGGTTTGATGGTGAAGATGTTGGCGACTGGATGTGCTGGTTGAGGTGGTTTGATGCAGCGTTTGAAGAGTGTGAATTGTGAGTGCCACCAGGGTTGGTTTGGCAGTCGATAGATGGTATGAGCATTTCTGGAATGCAGTGCTTCGGTGTGGAGTTTGTGAGGCACAGTTCAATGAGAACAACAGGATTGGCTTAAAAGATGGTTTTAACGGTGGAGGTGCTGCAATGAGCTACTTGTTTGAGTTGAGGAAATGATGCGCTCAGCGGTTGTTGTGCAGCAACACACTGCTTTGAATGTAAGTTCGAAGATCGGGAAAGTGGTAAAAGCAGATCCGGCGAGTCTGGTTGGTTTGAATATGGCAAACAGGCTCGAAATGTGGTTTGAAATATTTCAGTGGCAAAAAACAGCAATCCTGACTGATCTGGCTCTCAGGTTAATGTGAGTCCCAATCCAGCAGTCAGGGACAACATATAGCCCTGTTCTTCTTCTCCTCCACATGGGGGAAGCTGAAAAACACCTGCCGGGGTCCTTCACCTCAAGTGAGTTGCTTGGAACTGATGTAGATAGCAGAGCGGTAGATCTGACTCCTGCAGCAGGTTACCTCTGATGTGCCCTGGGATGGTTAGGGTGCACAGCTTGCCTCTGTATTATTTCACTTACCTTCACCTCACAATTGAAGGACCCAGGAAAGGAGTACTGTCCCAGAAGGGTCCAAATGAATTATTCTTGATGTCTTGAAGTCCAAAGGTAAAATCAAAGAAGGAATGGGAGACCCTATCTTTTATAGGTAAAAGGCCACAGGTGATTGCAAAAAATCAAACCTGATTTAAGGGGGGCATCCCTGGCCTTTGGCAAGTGGTCTTTGCCCTCTGATATCATACTCAAAGTGCCTTGTTCTACAGTAAATGAAGGAGACATGAAGGAAGGAGAGATACAGAGCAAAACTAGATGGTGGACCCTTCCCCCAACTGGGAGGAGAGGGGTCTGTTACGCTCACCTGGTTCCCACGGGGGCATCGACCGGAACTGGGCCGCTGTTATTTCCACCAGTGTGACATGTAGCGCTGAGATGACTGACTGGACTGGCCCGCTCAGCCTAGTTTGTCTGGCTCGCAAGAATATTCTTCTGCAAAGGAGAAGAGGAATTAACCACCCGTGGAATTGAGTGTCAACCCACCTTCCCCACTCCCGTTGTCTTCCCACAGATCACTCTTGATGTCCCCTCCTTAGTCTCACCTGATGGTTTGGAAGGATGAGCTCTCCATCCTGCGTCGACCGCAGGGGCGCGTTGATGACCAGTTACTTCACTGGCGTAGAGGAATTGGTGAGTTCCAGTATTGACTCTAAAGTCCAATTGTTCATAAGAGTTCAAATGTCTGATCTTCACTCTGCCCGATTACTTGCAGGTTGCCGATTAATCCACTTGAAGATTTCCAAATGGCACTCGGTAAGATTCAGGTAAGTCTATTGTGGTTTTTCCCCTTAGGGGCCGGGGTACGGCGATGAAGCAGAGTTGACTGTGCCGACCCGAGATGAGGTGAGACCCCTGTGGTAAATCAGGTAAGTTTTGTGGGGGGTAACTGGTATTGTCTTTGCTTTCTCCCCTTAGGGGCCGGGGTACGGCGATGAAGCAGAGTTGACTGCGCCGACCCGAGATGAGGTGAGTACCTCCCGTGGTAAACCAGGTAAGTCCTTGGTGGTAGCTTGCATAGCCTTAGAGAGACCCCTTGCTCACCTTGCTGTCTTTGTCTCCTTAGGTGTCGGAGGGCGGCCGCGAGATGGAGAGAGCGTGATGGAATGCTGAAGTACCGCCAAGCAGGTGAGTTCAGCGCGGCGCCGTAGGAATGCAAAGCGATGCTTCAAAGACTTCTGTCTTTCAGTTCCGTGGCGAACTGGATCAGGATTCAGGTAAGGATTAAAGTTAAAACTCCTGTTCTAACCTTTATCCTTCTTTTCTTCTTGTTTCAGGAGTCCCAGGACTGAAGCGGGCGTGGCTGAAGACTGGAGCTGCTGAAAACACGGTGAGCATTACGCTGCAGCAAGCAGAATAGCGTGAAGCACGTGTGGCTGTCCGGGCGTGGTTTAAGTAGCCTTGGAAGAAGATCCAGGTAAGTATTCTTCCACAGCCCCACCCAAGTAACAAAATAATCCCTTCAGTAAAATAGTCCCTCCTAAGCCTCATTTGGCTTGAGTCTTCATGCAGCATGGTCTGCTTCAGGTAAGTTATCAATAATGAGCCTGGTGCCCATGGAGCCAGGACTGACTTTATCTTTATGAAACTGGCGCCATAGACGCAAGGACTGTGCCCAAACAGCCCCTAACTGGGGCTTTTGGGCATGCTCCAAGTGGCATGATGCCTGCTTCCGGGGCTGCAGGGCCTGGTCTGATCTTCCGGGGGCAGGCATCATGACAGCACTCGCCCTCAAGGCCCCTCCTAAAGTCGTTCTCCCCCTTGGCCACTTGTCTGGAAATTCCCGATGGAACCTCTTCACTAAACGAGGTGCATGCACGTGGTCACTAGGTTCCCAAGACCTTTCCTGCGGACCATAACCTTTCCAGTCAATTAGGTAAAAGAGTTTTGATCTCACTCTTTTTGAGTCCAAAATATTCTTGACTTCAAACTCGGGCTCACCGTCTATGAGGATAGGTTCAGGTGGAGTGGTTAGCCTAGTTCCTGGTTGCACTGGCTTCAAAAGAGACACGTGGAAGACGGGATGGATTCGCATATGAGCAGGTAGGTCCAACTTGACGGCCACTGGGTTAATAATTGCCTTGACAGAAAAAGGTCCCAAATACCTGGGGTTAAAGGTCCGAGTCCCCTTAAGTGGTAAGTGCTTAGTGGCTAACCATACTTGGTCCCCTATTTGGTATTGAGGAGCTTCACTTCTGTGCTGATCCACATCCTTTTTGTATTTTTCCTTAGCCTTTTGCAAATGGATGGTTGCTTCTTTAAAGGCTTGTGTAATAACAGCGTGGAGATGGTCCACTGCGGGCATCTCTAAATGCTGCGGTGAGTCCAATCCGAGGTTCGAGGATGATGCCCATAAATGGTAAAAAAAGGACTTTGTCCAGTTCCTGAGAGTACGGAATTATTGTACGCATACTCTGCGATCCACAGAATGTCCTTCCAATTCCCCTCAGACTGATGTAGCATACAACGGAGGTACTGTTCAAGAGTCTGGTTGGTCCTCTCCGTTTGACCGTCGGTCTGAGGGTGGTGACTGGTTGAAAGCCTAACATCAATTTGTGCCAGTTGGCAGCATTTCCTCCAAAAATGTGAAATGAATTGACTGCCCCATTCTGAAATTAACACTGAAGGAAAGCCATGCAGGCGGACAACATTTTCAAGGAATTCCTTGGCCAGGATTGAAGCTGAAGGTATCCCTTTTAAAGGAATGAAGTGGGCCATTTTAGAAACAAGATCTACAATAACTAGAATGGTATTGTAACCTTGGTACGGGGGTAAATCCGTGATGAAGTCTAATGACAAGGTATGCCAAGAGTTAGGTGGTATGTCTAATGGTTGCAATAATCCAGCACGTTTTTTCTTTTGCCCTTTATTTTGTGCGCAAATGCCACAAGACATGACAAATGACTTGACATCCTTTCGCCAGGTGGGCCACCAAAATTGCTTCCTAATTTTAGCTTCGGTTTTTGCAATACCCGGATGCCCTTCTATTAAGGTGTCATGGTAATGGGAAATGACAAGTTCCTGTAGTTCCTTTTGCGGTAAAAATAGCCGGCCTTGGTAATAAGGTAAATCATCGATGACAGAGTACTCTGGACCTTTCTTTGCCCAGTCCTGTAGGGCAACGGAATCAAAGAGTTGGTGGATCTTGTTATGAATGTCCTCCAGTGTCTGTATGGATGTCAGGCCAAGGATTCTCTGTTCCGGAATTATGGGTACGGGTTCTAAAGTTATTTCTGCTTCTCCCATTCCAATCCGGGATAAGGCGTCTGCTTTACCATTCTTACAACCTGGTCGATAGGTTATTACAAAATCAAACTCGGCGAAGAACAATGCCCAACGGAGGTATTGTAAGTTGCGTGATCGGTGATGACCGTGATGGTATGTCTGGCACCCAGTAGATAGTGCCGCCAAGCCTTGAAGGCGGACTTGATGGCCAGCAGCTCCTTGTCGGTTATGGCATAGTTTAATTCGGGGGCTGAAAATTTTCTTGACCAAAATGCCACTGGGTGAAGCTGGTTAGTTTCGGGATCCTTTTGGGAAAGGACTGCTCCCATGGCTGAACTGGATGCATCTGTTTCCACTATGTAGGGAAGCTCGGGGCGCGGGTGTCTTAATATGGGAGCAGATGTGAATTTAGCTTTTAACTCTTGGAAGGCGTTCTCGGCTTCCTCTGTCCACACAAAGCGTTTGTTTTTTCGCAATAGCGTTGTAATGTGATGTACAATGTGCAAGAAGTCCGGGATAAACCTGCGGTAGAAATTGGCAAAGCCAAGCATGCTTTGAACTCCTTTGATTGAACTTGGCGAAGGCCAATTAAGAATGGCATCCACTTTTCGTGTATCCATCCGGATTCCTCTCGGGGTCAGAATAAATCCAAGGAATTCCACTTCCGTAGTGTGGAAGATGCATTTTTCCAGTTTAGCATATAATTTATGCTGGCGTAACTTCTCTAGGACTGCTCGGACGTGTTTTACATGCTCAGATTCTGATAAAGTGTATACTAAGATGTTGTCGATGTAAACGACCACACAAACGTCGATAAGCTCTGGGAGGACATCGTTCATGAAGAACTGGAAGGCTGCTGGTGCATTGCATAGTCCGAAGGGCATCACCTGGTTCTCAAATAGTCCGTACTTCGTGCGAAAAGCAGTCTTCCATTCATCACCCTCTTTGACACGTACCAGATGATATGCCCCCCGAAGGTCTAGTTTCGTGTATATACAAACATCCTTCACCTGGTCTAGTAGTTCTGGGATCAAAGGCAGTGGGTATCGATTCTTGATGGTTATCTGATTCAGTGCGCGGTAGTCTATACATGGTCTAAGGTCGCCTTCCTTTTTCGGTACGAAGAACAAAGCTGAAGATGCAGGGGATTTGGACGGGCGAATGAAGCCATTAGCAAGGTACTGGTCTAGGTACTGGCGCAAATGAAGATTTTCGGGTTCCGTAAGGGCATAGATTCTGCTGCAAGGTGGTTGTGCTCCAGGTACAAGATCTATTTGACAATCATACGATCTGTGAGGTGGTAAGGTGTTTGCCTGTTCCTTTTGGAAGACATCCTGAAAGTCTTGGTATTGAACAGGTAATTGTATGGCTTCTGGAATTACTGGGGCCAGGACTGAGTTTTGAGTTTTCCTTGGGTAGCAGGTGTGAGCACATTCTGGGAAGGTTAGCCTCTTCTCTCGCCAATCAATACAGGGATTATGTTTTTCCAACCAAGGTATCCCCAGTATCAGCTGAAACTGTGGGGCCTTGATTAAGTCAAACATCATAGCCTCTTGATGCCCATCTTGACTCAACAATGTCATCTCTGCAGTGGAATGAGTTACGGGTCCAGAGGCAATTTCCGTTCCATCTACAGTGGTGACAACATCGGCCGTGGTCTTGCGGGTGAGAGATAGATTCATCCTGGTAGCCAATTCCCAGTCCAAGTAATTTCCTATGGCTCCACTGTCTACGTACGCCTTTACCGCGTGCATGCGTGATGGCTGCTCTGGATCTACAAGGACCATGGGTATGGTGAAATGCGAAGTCAGAGTGTCCTTCTTTAAGCTCGGCAAGCGGACCTCTACGCTTGCCGGGCGTGGTCGTTTCCTGAGTCAGATTTCACATGGTTTTCGTCTGCTGCTCCTATAACTTTCTTGGGTGGTTTTACAGGGCAGTTCCGAAGAAAATGACCAGTAGTTCCGCAATATAAACATAATTGCAGTTGCCGTCTTCTATCTCTCTCCTTTTGGGTTAAGGGTCCTTAAACCCCCCCGATTTGCATAGGTTTTGAGACATCTACTCCCTTGGAGCTTATGTGGGTTTTAACCAACACCCTGTTCTCAAACTTGGTTCGGTCAGCCTTCCTGGTTTGCAGTCTGTGATCAAGCTGGACCACTAGATCTATATATTCAGCACAGTCTTGAGGCGGGTTCACGATTTGGGCCAAAACATCTTTGAGTTCTCCCCGAAGTCCTCGATGGAATAATGTGATTCGCTTGGCTTCAGGCCATTCAGTTTCCACTACTAATCTATTAAAAGTTGCAATGTAAGATAAAAGATCCTGGTTACCTTGACGTAGGGATAAAAGTTTGTTGTCCAAAGCCTGTGTTCGGGAGTGTCGGCGAATAGTCTTTCCATGCTTGTTCGAAAACCCTGGAAATCTCGAAGAATCGGGTCATCCTGGTTAACTAGTGGAATGGACCAATCCGCCGCACTGCCGCTGAGATATGACAGTACAAAGGCTACCTTGGCCTGATCGTTTGGGAAAGCTCCAGGTCTACATAAAAAGTGCAAGCAGCATTGATTCATGAATGTTGCAAACCCTTTTGGGTCGCCGGCAAAGTGTTCAGGCGGAGCCAAAGGAACGGCTCCAGGTAAATTTATCTGCACCGGGTTACTCGATGGTACAGGAGCTGGACTTGCCCAAAGTCCTGGTAGAGGTGTTTGTCCAGCCTGGCTCTGAAATAGTTGTCTGGCCAACTCATCAGTTCGTTCTTTTGACACTATCAGTTCCCTCCTCAGGGCATTGGTTTCTTGGCGGGCGGAATGCACTTCGGCCCTTAATTCCCCTAATAATTGGGCCAACTGATCATTTCCGAGGTCTCCATGATGCCTAGGTGGGTATTTGTGGGTAGGCTTCGCATTCTGTTACGCTCACCTGGTTCCCACGGGGGCGTCGACCGGAACTGGGCCGCTGTTATTTCCACCAGCGTGACGTGTCGCGCTGAGATGACTGACTGGACTGGCCCGCTCAGCCTAGTTTGTCTGGCTCGCAATAATATTCTTCTGCAAAGGAGAAGAGGAATTAACCACCCGTGGAATTGAGTGTCAACCCACCTTCCCCACTCCCGTTGTCTTCCCACAGATCACTCTTGATGTCCCCTCCTTAGTCTCACCTGATGGTTTGGAAGGATGAGCTCTCCATCCTGCGTCGACCGCAGGGGCGCGTTGATGACCAGTTACTTCACTGGCGTAGAGTTCCAGTATTGACTCTAAAGTCCAATTGTTCATAAGAGTTCAAATGTCTGATCTTCACTCTGCCCGATTCCTTGCAGGTTGCCGATTAATCCACTCGAAGATTTCCAAATGGCACTCTGTAAGATTCAGGTAAGTCCCCCTTAGGGGCCGGGGTACGGCGATGAAGCAGAGTTGACTGTGCCGACCCGAGATGAGGTGAGACCCCCGTGGTAAATCAGGTAAGTTTTGTGGGGGGTAACTGGTATTGTCTTTGCTTTCTCCCCTTAGGGGCCGGGGTACGGCGATGAAGCAGAGTTGACTGCGCCGACCCGAGATGAGGTGAGTACCTTCCGTGGTAAATCAGGTAAATCCTTGGGGGTAGCTTGATTAGCCTTAGAGAGACCCCTTGCTCACCTTGCTGTCTTTGTCTCCTTAGGTGTCGGAGGGCGGCCACGAGATGGAGAGAGCGTGATGGAATGCTGAAGTACCGCCAAGCAGGTGAGTTCAGCGCGGCGCCGTAGGAATGCGAAGCGATGCTTCAAAGACTTCTGTCTTTCAGTTCCGTGGAGAACTGGATCAGGATTCAGGTAAGGATTAAAGTTAAAACTCCTGTTCTAACCTTTATCCTTCTTTTCTTCTTGTTTCAGGAGTCCCAGGACTGAAGCGGGCGTGGCTGAAGACTGGAGCTGCTGAAAACACGGTGAGCGTTACGCTGCAGCAAGCAGAATAACGCGAAGCACGTGTGGCTGTTCGGGCGTGTTTTAAATAGCCTTGGAAGAAGATCCAGGTAAGTATTCTTCCACAGCCCCACCCAAGTAACAAAATAGTCCCTTCAGTAAAATAGTCCCTCCTAAGCCTCATTTGGCTTGAGTCTTCATGCAGCATGGTCAGCTTTAGGTAAGTTATCAATAATGAGCCTGGCGCCCATGGCGCCAGGACTGACTTTATCTTTATGAGCCTGGCGCCATAGGCGCCAGGACTGTGCCCAAACAGCCCCTAACTGGGGCTTTTGGGCATGCTCCAAGTGGCATGATGCCTGCTTCCGGGGCTGCTGGGCCTGGTCTGGTCTTCCGGGGGCAGTCATCATGACAGGTCTGGGGTAGTGAGGGTATGGGAATGGGATAGCTAAAGGAGGGAGATAATGGCGCATTGAAGCAGCCCCCTCGACCAAATGTGTTAATAATTACCCCAATATCATGCCCAAATACAAAAATACTATTTTGATGGGTCCAGTAGACTGCAGGTCAGTGTTTCCAACATGACACAAGGAGGGAAAATTCAATAGTAAAATAATAGAAAACATGCTCTCTTATTTACTAACGAGATATAAAGACTCCAAGCTGAAGAGCTGATAAAATATATTGGGCTCTAAAAACTGCATGAGGAGAAGAAGGAGGAGCCTATTAAGAAAGCAGGAGAAAGGACTAAGAAAGGTTGGCAACAAAGTGCCCTGCCTCTGCCCTATGGTGGCTACCCAACAGATATTGAAAAAAGCACACGACAACAGGTGACCACATTATTTAGTGAAGCAGAGAGAGTTATTGAACAAGAAGTACAGAGGAAATATAGAGACAGAGGAGAAAAGGGGGATGGAAAGGAATGGTTGTCAGGAAGAAAACAATTCACACTGGATGAAGAGGGACAGGACAATGGAGGCGAGTCGGCAGAAGGAGTGGATAAGGATAGTATAGTATCAGATGAAGAAGTAAGATAAGAGTAAAGTGAGGGGAGGACGAGCAGTGGGCTTCTGATGGCGAGCGGACAAGGGGAGTAAAGCAAAGGAGAAGAGTGAAATGATAGGAGTCCAGGAGGGACAGGTCAACCTCCCTTTGTAGCAGAAAGGGGAAGGTAAAAGTAGGGCTGGCACAGGCGAAAAGAGGGGAGGGGAAGTGGGACCCTGGGCAACACAGATGCCATTGTTACAGAAGGAGACAGGGAGATGGGCACTGTGTACCAGGGTAGACAATGGAGCGATACAACCTAATATGTACCCTGTCCTTCCAGTTGCACTTTCCAGCCCACATGTCCAAAGAACACATAGTGGCAGAAATAAATGAAGAGTTGCACGTTCCAAAGTTACACAAGCAAGTGGCAGAGTTTACAGGGAATTTTGTGGTGTGTCAACAGTTTTTGTCTGGTCATACATTGAAAACAGTGCGGGGGCCATTGCGTGGCAGATCTGGGCCCTTTCAGCACTTGCAGATCGACTATATTGACATGCAAGACATATGCACCTCTTAAAGGTACATGCTTGTCGATGTCTGTCCTTTTTCACATTGGGCTGAGGCTGGGCCCTGTGCTAAAAGTGACGCAAAGTCTGCCGCAAAGTTCCTGGTGCGAAAGGTATTTTCAAGGTGGGGTGTGTGAATAGATAAGCTGTGATAATGGGCAGCATTTCGACAATGAACTTTTCAAGGAAGTAGCACACCACCTGGGAATAACACGTAGGCTATGCACAGTGTATCGGCTGCAAGCGCACAGGAATGTTGAAAGGTAAAAACAGCTTGCTAAAATAATGCTTACCAAAGCTAACACCATCATTGTTCAAAAACTGGCTGTATTGCCTCCCATGAGCGCATTCTGCTCTTGACAACTCACCTAGTCCGAATCATCTTTTGACTCTGCATGACATTGTCCCTGGAAGGAGGATTAATGCGCCTGTTCCTCATGCATGTATTTCCAGATGCTAACATGACAGAACAAGTATTGAAATACAAACATATTTAACTGAAATGACAAATACCCTCAAATATGTCTCCAGTCAGGTTCAACATTCAACAAATAGTCCGACCAACGCCGAAGGACAGACAAGTGCATGCAGCGTGGGAGAATTCCCACAGGTGCAGCTCTTCTATCCAGAGGATAATGTACTCATGCGTAATGTTTTATGGAAGTGGCGGGAGCTGAAATTCACTGGCCCTTACAAAGTAGTGTATGTGACTCACACAGCTGTAAAGATAAAGGAAAGAAGGGCATGGATCCACGTTTCTGATGTCTGCAAAGACAACAGCAGCACCCCCTTGGAAGGAGAAGAGAGGGACGTAATTTAATGGGAAGTATTACCCTACTGGCATTAACATTGTTCTCAGCTATACGACTTCACAGAAAGCCCTCAAGTACCGAAGAAGAAGGGCATGCAAGACTGGGTGGAATGGGAGAAAACATAAACACAATATGAAAATAATAGGGATAGGAGTATTTTGTTTCTTGTTTTCTTGTCTTTTCTTCTTTCTCTGTTTTTTATTGCATACATTAAATAGGGGTGTTTCTACTGACAATGGGAAAGAGATATGTACTAAGAGGAGTATATTTAGTGTTGAGAAGTTCTATGACTATTGGGGAGTAGGGAGACACAGCATCTGGAAATGTCTGGTATGATGAGATGAAGTGGGTGGGGCGAGAGAGCACTAATGGCATTTTCTAAGTGTGCTCACTAATCCGGCATGTTAACAGAACACCAAAAAGATTTTTGCGCAAGAAGTAAAAGCAGACACAGGGGAAGTCTAATGCATCTCTGCTTATGCAGGACTCCGGGCTTGTTTCAAGGGCATGCAGTAGAAGTACAATGGATAGACGAAGGAGAGGAGGTATATGCAGACAATTATATACAGCCTGAAAACATGACCAGGGAAGAAGTGACAAAACATGTCATAACAGAATACATTACATAAGGGTGCAAAGGGGGGAACAGCTGGCCAGTGTCCTCAGAAGCATATATTGCACAAATTGAACTGGACATGGTATTCTGTGGTGCCACACAGGACCCTTTATCTGGATTGGTTGTTTGCGGTTTCACAATGGGAAATGGGCATGGTGCAGTGTCGTGCAGAAGGGCTAGTAGGATATGATGAAGGGGTGTTGAAAAAGGTAAATGACAGCTTCAGGACAGTGGCTAAGAAACAAAATGCAGACAAAGGTCAACGTTGTGGCGAGTCCAAATGGTACATTTTGTTAATAGTTAATAGACAACTATTAAAAAATGTAATATTTGGAGTCGCCACAAGGTTGACCTTTGTCTGCATTTTCTTTCTTAACCAAATATTCAACAATCAACCAAGGCAGAATCTTCATCTGAGATGCAATTCAAAGAATACATAGTTCACAACAAGAAGGATCTAAATGTATATCCAAAATGACTGACACATTTCAATCCCGAGATGCAGAAGCAGAGCAGCACTTTTTGGGACACAGCCAACCAATTACCTCATTGCCCATCACATCAAACACTTCAATCAAAAAACTCTTTAAACAATTAGAAATCAATTAAACAATTAGAAATCCTAATGAAAACAGAACTCTACAAATGGTGGGAGATGAAAACTCTTAAAATATATTTAGAAGTAAGAAGAGTACCAAGAGGCTTAAGAATTTACATAGTTCCATCCTTTGAGGAAGACGACATTGAAATGATGATGAAAGTCATAAGTCAATCAACCAAAGTCAATGAACAAACCCTAAAGGAAATTAGTTTCATCAAAGAAAGAATAACGGTATTGAACCTTGCAGAAATCACCTTCAAATATTAGATGACTACTTAGCTGACTTTACACGGGAACTCAAACTTAAGAAACAGAATAATATTTGAAGGGATGAAATAGACTACAAATACAAGACAATCTACAATTTCCACAAAAACACAACCTCAAAAGTACCATGAATAAAATGCCAGCACGACCATCACAATCCACAGCAATACCAGTCTCATCCCAGTGTCATCAGACATTGAATCCACTAGTAGTAGTGAGACAGAACCAGAAACAGCATCAATTCCATCAACAATAACAATTGATTGCCCTTTTTTAGAAGAGCTGAGAAGACACAAGGTCAGTACACGATCCAACTATCAGACACTAGGCAATCGGGGCACAACACAAGGAGATGCCATGAAACAAAATACATTGACAATAAGAAATTGCACAGGAGGGTTACGCGGGGGGCATCAAACAATGGGGGAAACAACACAGAAATGCAAACAAGATATGATATGATTGGCTATTTATAACACGCTCAATACCCAGAGGTTTCTAAGCGTGGACAGAGGGATCGAACCTGTGCTCTGTGTCGTCTTGCTTCCATGGTGAGCAAGTTGCCCCTGAGCAATCCTCAAAAAGGTTGGGCCAAAACTGATACATCTATTTGTTAACCTATCCGTCATGCCCATTTCCAAAAACCTCTCAATGGCCCTAAACAAAGGCGTATCCTTTAGTCCTACAAACATACCAGACCATTTCCAAACTAACCTGGACATCTACAAATTCTGCAGAAAACTACATTTAATTGAAAACATTGTTTGGTAATCTATATGACAAAAAGAAAATCCAAGAGCAAGAACTCTTTCCATCGGATTTATCAGTTACTCACACGGAAGACGCGATAACCCTACTGAAGCTTGAAGAAGACATAGAAGAATATACCACCCAGAGATTTACAGAGGAACAAGACATTATCATGCACCTGTCAGAAGAAGCAACGCTTAAAGCTAGCTCCAAATTCTTCCCCAATCTACCACAAGACAATGTCATTGATATTTTGCAAAAAGCAGTGACCAAAGATCTAAGGGATGACTACATAGCAGGCAAAAAACTAGGTTGAACTGCAATCTTTCTCACAGAGAGAAATCAGCTCTCAATACACTTAAAAACAAAGATTTGATAACAAAAATGGCAGATAATGGAGGCAATATTGTCATCATGAGAAAAACTGACTATATACGACAGAACACCAGCTACATGACAAAAGATGTTATGTCAAACTACCCAACAATCCACTTCCAACATTAACCCAGGAGTGGCATACAATGAGCAAAAATTGGTATGAGGAAGAACTACTGATTCAAGCCAAATACAACTATATGTACATTACATTTCCAATATTATAAACCATTTATTTTGTTTCAAAAATACACAAAACATTTCATCATTTTCCGTCCTGCAGGGCAATCATCAATTGAGTTGGTTCATTAACCAAAAGGATATCTCAATAGATTGATCTCCACCTTCAACCTTTAGCTTCTAATTTGGCGTCTTTCATTAAAGACACCTGACATGTGATGCAACAATTAGAATCAGTAACATGGTAACTGAATTTCAAACTGGTCACTTTGGATGTCACCTCTCTCTACACAAGTATCCCACATGAAATGGACATCTACACCACCTCTCATTTTTTAAAGTCAAGATCAATTTCTTATAATTATAATTCACAAAATCATACGATCATAGAGATGCTAAAATGTACCCTTAATGACATCTTTTGCTTTAACAATTACATTTATCGTCAACAACAGATTACTGCGATGGGAGCCAAATTTGCCACCGCTATGTCAACCTTTCAATTGGGTCATTTTGAAAGTGAACATGCTTAGCGACATCTAGCCTTTACCCACCACAAAAAACATAGTGTACTGGGGTTGTTATATAGATGATAATCTTATCGTCTGGGATGCAGACAAAACATCTCTGTCTATTTATGTAAAATACCTCAATGAAAACTGATACAACATCATCCTCACTATGAATGGGAACATAGAAAGAATATGTTTTTTGGACCTAGAACATTATGTACAGGAAAACTCCAGCCACACAACTTTGTTCATTAAACCCATAGCAGGAAACCATATCCTCCATGCTAAAAGTAACCATCCTCATCACATCAAAAGAAACATTGCACATGGAGAACTCCTGAGAATGAAAAGGATTTGCACCAACAACATATATTTTTTGAAACATGCAGACAATATTCTGGAAAAATTCAGGCAAAGAGGATATGAGGAAAAGAACCTCCAACAGACACTCAACAGAGTCAACATGAAAGACAGAAAAGATCTACTTACAGACACACCTCCAAATACCACACCAAATAACCAGAAAACAAGGATCATCACAACCTACAGTACGGATGTACACACATTGAGGAAAATCCTAAAAATGTACTGGCACATTTTAAATCTAGACCAAGATATCGACATTTTTTTGGCTTTAACATTTCGGAAAGCTCCACCTTTCAAGAATATCATAAGCCCAACTAAAACTATCCAATCAATATGGAATCAAACACTGCCAGCTGGAAACCACAAATGTGGCAACTGTAAAATATGTAAACAAATGATACAAGGTAAAAAGACACTGCAATAAACCAATGGAAGAATAAGAACAATTGTATCAACTGCAACATCTCTCAGCATAGCGTGATTACGTCACTATGACATGTATATAAAAACAGCAGCCATCCTAAAAAATTAGATCCAGACCGTGGATTGCCTCTTTTCATCTTATGGACAATTGTATCCACAACAGCAGGTTTTTTCAAACTACTCCATTTCATTAAGGTAAGCTTCACCACCAAATGTACTTTTTGGTTCCCTTTGTACGTTTTTAACTTAAATGGGATTTAACTGTTAAAGAACTGCATCCCTTGTAGGTTTTCATAGTAAACCAGATTTTGGAAACCTTTCTATTTGTTTACAAGGCTAATTTGACTTGTACCATATTTATCAAGTAAAACTAGCCTGTTCTCCTCTTTATTTCATTTGTAGAAATACTTACCAAACCTCCTGCTGATCCACCTTAGTTACAGTGGGGAAGCACTTGTCAAGGATAACATAAAGAGGCTACTAAACCAAAAATCTGAAGATATCCAAATACAAGTCTAAAAACAACATTTAATCATTGACAAGTATACTAAAGGTGCTACAACCGAAAGCAAACAAGATACAGACATTTTCAAGCAGAAATGTGAGGAATTAACCAAGTTCACTTTTTGTGCATCAAAATGAATCTTTGAACAAAGACAACAACTTTCTAAATACAGTTTTGAGAAAACTATCAACATGTACTTGTGAAACAGAAAAGCTATTTTGACAAACTATCAAATTGAACTCTTGAAGTGGCAAAAAAACACTCAACCATTAATTCATTTATTTTATATTTGACTTTTCTTAATATATTCTTATATGAAATCACCAGCTGTATACTCACCAAATGTGTAAGAGTTTCATTCACAATTCTAATAGTTGGTGCAATTTGGATCACCAAATCATGTAATAGTTCGACTTCAGGACAGTATGGAATGCTAATGTACATGTCTGACATGGATAGATAGAAACATCAAGCAGTGTACATAAAACAACTTACACAGCTCTCCTTATGTTTCAGAGCAACAGGGACAATCGTAATGGGGATGAACACTAGCTGCAGGAAGATGATGAGCATCCCGGCAGTGCAGAAAGGGATGGCAGTGGTTATGGATTACTGGTGGGTTTGTGGATCTAGAGCCTTGGCCCAGCTGCCTCCAGATTGGGGAGGGTTGCGGGCTTTTGGAACAACACTCCTCTGGTCATGCCGCAGGCAGACATACTAGCTTTCAACTATCTCACTACACTGCACAAGAAGAAAAGGGAAAGAGAGCAGAAAGAGGTGAAAAGTGAACACAGGCTAGTGTTACCAAGGAAAAGGAACAGCACCTACCTCGCAGCAGAGTCATCACAGAGTTTGGATGCAATCCCACAACATTTTCAACAAAGCATCAATCTTTTTCGTATCCTTACTGCTTCTCGGGGTACAAGCAGCTGCAAATGCGAAGTGGCTACAGATTACCATCTATGAGGTGCTACAGTTGTTGGATGCAACCAAAAAAAAGGACTGAATGCAGTGTGACGGGATCTCCGTGCCTTGTGCCTGGTGGCCCTCCAGAATATGTTTGTTCTTAATCTAATGACTGAAATTTAGGGCATGGTCTGCCAGAAAATTGGGAGCAGCTGTTGCATGGTGATTCCTGCCAGAAATGTTGCCAATGGGACATCACAGAGGCTGTCAAAGAGATATGCACACTACATGAAAAAATTGTAAAGGCAACTCATTACACTGCCGTAGACAGTTGGCTGGACTCACTATTTGCCTGGGTACCTGAGTGGCTAGAAGGTATGTTCAAAATAATTGTCTCCATGATCGTGGTGATGCTCGTAACCTTTGGTGTCAGTCACTGGATAATCAAGAACTGTAATTGTGGCAAGTGGAAAGTGCAGTATATAATGATGGCTAATATATTTGGGGACACAGGTAGCAGATTTGAGATGAGCCTCCCAGGGTGAATGAGGGTGAGGATTGAGAGCATTTGATTTTTGTAGTGCCACCACCAAATGCAGAGGATTATGATGCTTTTTGGGTAGCATGTTCTCTAGACGGACAGGAATGCCTAATACTGGGATCCATATTATATGGATATGAGGACGAAGGAGGGGACATGGATAGGGTAACACGGCTAGGCATACCTAAGAGTAAGAATAAAGAAATGGTAGGGAAAAAGGTGTCAATCAAAAGATCGATCAAAGGGGGGAATGCAATGAAGGTGCTGATTCAGCGCCAGGCAGAGGCATGAACCTACCAACTGTGGGAATAATGGGGGCAGGTGGGGACACACCCAGAGGAGGGACAAGGGTTTACTGGAGGCTTTACCCAGCCCCAGGGACCAAGCATGGTGAGGAACAAAGGGGGGGCACTTTATATTTAACAATATGGATGCCCAGGACCCTGCAGCATAAGTGCAGGCAAGGTGAAATCTCAGGTAAGCACACCTCAGGGGGATGCCGCAGATGGCCCTTTCACAGCAGGCCAGTTTGAACTTGTGGCAAACGCACCATGGCTGAGCAGTGGCAAAACTGAACTCTGGCAGCTCATCTCCAGCAGACAACCGTCGGTGGGAACAGCACCAGACGATACAATCAAGGTCGGCGAGCCAGTCCCATGATTACTCATGGTAGCTGGGGAGATTTACCTTATCAGGGGAGGCACATCCAAAACACCAAGAGTGGTTTCAAACACTCCTTGTCCAGTACGTATGGGAGGGATGTGGAATGAAGGGGTGCTCTAAGAAGAGCCAAGAAAATGGTACGTTTTGGTGTCCGTGAAAAGCAGCACGTACACAGTATGTCTGCAATGATGAGGTTTCTCATCGAGCAGGTGCCGTGTCAATGTCTCCCTTCCCACTAGATTAGGGTGTCTCATGTTCCTTCCTTTCTTGGTACTGACCAATGGCAGATGAATAAAGATCTGTAGGTCAGCAAAATTATGTTCTTACTAATTTTCAAATATCTTGTGGGGTAGAGCGGGAGGCAATGTGGTGCCACAATGAGGGGGGAACAAACTGGGAGAGGGCAGGGGTGTGTTGCTTCGATGTTTAGCTATAGGGGCATGACATATTCAAACCATTCAGCTTTATGAGAAAAGCGAAGACGTGATATTTGAAGTGCAACTGTTTCTAACTGTACTCACATTGTATTAGCAGTATAAAAGTATTGTTTGCATTGAGCCGTTTTTTCAGCTCTAATCAGCGAGTTCTGTTTCACTTTTTGATTTATGCTTGCCCAGCTGTAATAAACAGCATTACATCTTGCCTGGTGTACGCTCCTTCTTGGACTACTACTGGTAACTCATTGATTATGGTATGCAATGTTAATAACAAAAAATAAATAACAACAAACGTTTTCAGTGACACCTGAGTAATGACAAAAATGTTGAATGTTTTAGTAAAAGTATATATGGGGGTGGTTTAAGGGATTAAAAGTGTAATTTGGGTGGGGTAAAAAAGCTATAGAAATGAGGGTTTTGGGGGGAATCCCACATTAAAAAAGGAGAAAAGAAATTCAACTGTTTTCATTATTTGAGTGTCACTGAAAAAGTTGCCGTTATTTTTGTTATCGTTATAAACTCACTGAACCATTGATGACACGCCTTCAGAGGACCCCTAATACAATTGTGTAGTTTTGGGACAGAGGTACAGATTTCAATGAACCCTCCCCACTGCAGTGACTTGGCAGTCAAAGCAGCTGTAAAAAGAGTACACCTGTGATCTCCAAACCTGCTCTGTGTTGCTTGAGAGCAGGTGCCGCAGATCAGGAGACTGATTCAGCAGAGCATAGCTGTATGTTATGATTTTATCATGTAGCTCATGGATGGGGTTTCTACTACCTTGCCAGATGGCAATTCCTCACGCAATCATTGAAAGTAATTTAGTACAAAAGGGGCACTAACCACTTACCTACCAGATTGGACCATCATCGTAATCAGCTTCCCTATAAAAAGACAGGAGCCATGTAGATAGTATCACAGACCGGGCTTCAGTCTTGGAAACAGAGAGAGGAGAACAAGAGAGCCAAGACAAGAGCCAGACGCAGGTAGAGACCAAGAGAGAGGGAGATATTGGTGAGCTTGCTGGGAGCTATATCTCAGAACCTCGCAGAAGCAAAACTGTACAGGGAGGGGGGACAAACCATTCTGATAACTATATTGAATGCCATGGTAGAGAGCAGACATGCAGAATGTTAGAATGCCACACACCTGATGAGATCCCTATGTTAGACCCTGGCATAAAGCAGAAACTAGGGTGGAGAGAATGCAAGAGCCTATTGAAGGCTATATCTCAGACGTTTGTGCAAAGCAGATGCAGAGAGAGAGAGAAACCAAACAGCTGACAGAGGATTGCCTCCCACATGCTGGAAGACCAGATTCTGTGAGAGATTGAGCTAGAACAGATGATACATTTACCCATGATTATGACCTCTAACTGGTAGGTTAAAAAATGTAGCCTGCAAAAGACCGTACACCTGATAGAAATACTAAGAAAGGCAGAAAAAATGCATAATGTTTTCAATTGTGTTAAACAAATTAAAATCAGCCCAGGAGATTGACCTGAGGCTAGAGGGTGATAATTCCGATCATGACCAATACCATAAAGCATTGGGGGGGAATTACTTGCTTGTAGGTGAGGTCAGGAAACAAATAGGGTAGTATACATCTGAAAATGTATTTTGAGAGCTAGGAAGCTCGTTTGGTACTATCATCCTGAGACTTTTTTTCGGACGCATGGTGACATATTCTTGGATTGGCCAAGAAATATACAGTGCTGATGACCCTATCCTTGATTCACTATGAGTTATCCCATGATGGCACTTTAAGTATCACTATCCTATACTGTTTTACGATTCATTCTCCTACGCATGATAAATATTAATGCATGCCATCCTATTAATTGAATTAAAAGTGAAGACGTTTCCCACTGTGTCCTGTGTGACCTGTTGATCCTTCATCAGCTGAGCTTAAACGTGTGTTTGTTACATTCCATCCATATGCCCAAGTACGTAATGGTGAATAATCAAAATCATTCCCAATAGAGAAGGGGGTGTGCCAGTGATGCTTCCTGACTCTGGCATTCTTTAATCTCTATACTAATGATATGTCCAAAAGATTAGAGTTAGTCAGTGCAGATATACCTAGAGCATGGTGTAAACGAATTCCATTATTAACTTATACTGATGACCTTATTCTTACGGCAAGGACTCCATCAGAACTAATTAAATTAGTATAGAAATAAATTAATGCTGCGGCATGCCCCTATGCAAAGCAAAAAAACGCCAGAAACAGCTACCTTTTCATGCTCACCTCGGCGCGAATACATGAACCCTTCAAACAGTGCCCGGGGAACCCCACAAGCAGGCCTCCCACTTGGGGACCATGCACCCTTGGGGTCCTCCTAACTGTTACTGGTACACCAACAACATACGCACGATTTATCGTAAAACTCGGGTAAAACCTGGAAAATATGCATGGAAACCCCTGTTAACTATTCCTGCAACCTTCTACACTACGTACACGCACTGCTAAGTTAGATCGGAACACCAGCTTTGTACACACACCCCTAGATCTGACACCCGGTCTCACCTCTGTGCAATTCATTCTATGCGCAGGTATGACAGATAGAATGTGGCTTTTCGTGGCCATTTCCCTGCTGAGAGGTTCGACGGTCGGATTTCTGAATATGTATCGTTCCGTGCAAGAGTGGGCGTGTGATGGACTGCCTCCGGGCTGTCCCTCGTAACATCCACATTTTCCCTGGTTCTTTCTCATGTTCCTGAGTTCCTCTCCCTTCCTGTGTAAATCATGCCCACACTCTGGTGGAGTCCCGTGTGGAATGGATCAGAATCCTTACACTATTTCATCTTCTTTTGTTGCTTAAATGTTGTCACGGGAAGGAAGACTTTATTTGTAATGTGGAGCAAAATAAAATGAAGGAATATTAGGGAAGCTATGGATAATATATTTTCTATACTTTAGATAGTACCTCCCTCTACTTGTAAGATGGTAGTGTGAAACATTTTAGTTGCAATGGAAATAAAGAAAGCTGTGCTAAAGCAAGGTGACAGAACCTTAGAAGGTAATTGATCTGTGGTCATTGCTGGTGAAAGAATTAGGGTTTTGAAATGTTAGATAATTACATGATTGTAATACATATATTATAAGTGGAAGGATCCTAAAGTTTGATACATCTTAAGTATATTTTACTGTTTTATGTACCATGTGTTTTTATATTTTGTAGGAAATTGTGGCTATTTAAAATGTTCACTTCTTATTTTTTATCAGTGTACTTGTATAGGGTTATTTTACCTCCGGAATAAATACATTCCATCCAGTTACGGATTTTAGGCAGCTATTGAGAGATTTGAGTATTGTTGAACATTTTGATATTGACATTGAACAGCAGTTGTGTGTCATTTGGGAAGAGGTGTGCATGTGTGTGTTGCAACAAACATGGAGCATGAAAAGCCCCTCGCAGTGCTTCATAGGTTATTAGTAAAGTGTAGGACATTGATTTCTAAGTTTTTCCTGTGGTATGCCATTTTTTAGGATCATTTGAGGCACTTCATTGCAGTACTTCAAGAAAATGATGCAATATGTTGGGGCAGATCCTATGAAGCAGGGCGGCTGATAAGTATAAGTGCTCCCGTTTGTTTGTTTTGCAGTTTGAGGACAGATTTGTTGATGTCAACTATTAACGACTATGATGAGGTATGCATTCTTGAATTGTCTTTCTGGGAAAGACTACATGCCTTTCTGTCGTATTGCAAGTGTGGCGTGATCAGTCTCTCTAAGAGCTTGGCTGGAAATTGTAAGTTGAAAAATGGGCACAAGTTTGAGGGGCAGTAGGGTCTCCACTCACGCTTTTTAAAAGAGGAGGGATGGATTCCTGTTTTGGTGGTTGGGAACTACATGTGCCCACAAGGGAGATGTACATAGGTTGTCAATGGACAGTGCTAATGCCTCAATGTTTTCTTTGATTATAGATATAGGACAGTGGTTGCAGAGAATGGCACGTGTGTTTGTCTTCATGGCTTGATTGATGATAGTGGACTCGTTCATATTTCATGTACAGGCTCAAATTCCCCACTAATGACATCATTTATCTACTATAGGCACCATGATCTAATGCATTCTGATAAACAAACTACGTGTGATTACCCTAATCCAACCCTATTGACCTTCCTGGAATAATCCTTTCAATGTTTGGTGAATTGGGGAGTGGGCGACCTGTTTAACGATATTAGGGAGATGTAGTAGCAACATCTCACATATATCCCATACTGGTTTCCTGCATGAGTGGATAGAAAGGTGTGCATTTCTGTGTGAGCTAGAAGAAGGGTTTGGAACTCACTTCCCACCTGCTACACCTTGCAACTCGGAAGAGATTGCAATGAGTGCAGTTGGCAATGGAACACAGCAACACATTCAAAATGGTGCTTTCATTATTTCTTTTTAAAAGTGTATTTTTCGTTTACAACATGGTATATTAAATACAACTATTCTGCTTCATATGCGCCTTCAGCCGATACATTTGCAAACTATTCGGTATTCGGTTGAATACAAAATATGCTATTTGGTACATCTCTAGTTTATTGTGGAGCTCTTAACATGCTAAATTGACTGCAGTTATTGGCAAGTTGATGAACTCAATCTCAATTTTCCCAATGGCACTTGGCTGAATAGTTTTATTAAGTGATTGATTACATGCTTTCTAACATGTTGAGTAAAACCGTTAGAGGAGAAAATAGGTGGGTATATGGCACATTTCCCTTGGACCCCTTCATTTCCAAAAACCTTACAAAACACTGTAACCATGAGGGTTAAGTCAGCCTGCAGAACTTTCTACACCATTCTTTTTACATTCTCCTTCCCTGGCCACGATAGTCCCTCTGAGCTCACCTTAACTTGAATGTTGGGGGTCATAATAATTGGATCCTTTCATTCAGTCGCATCAGAAAGGGACAGGCTCTGATTGGGTTTGTGGTCTGCTTAAAAAGCTGTTTCTCAATGGGAATGAAGGAGTCTGTTCTTGAATACCATGATCCATTAGCATGTGTGGCATATTTTATAGTGGGATTCCAGCAAGAGTGCAGCATTATTTGTGCCATATGTGGCAGAAGAGCCTTCACACATGATATGATATTGGATAGGATTTATAATGCGCCATCTCCTAACACATGTTCCATCTCCTATAATCCAGCATGTGAGATGTGGTGCCGGGTATTAAGAGAGTGCTGCTGTCTTTTCTATGAATCTGAAGCAAACAAGGAGAGTCAAGAGATCCTTATCTAGATCCTCAAAAGATAGGGGACCGAAGGATTCTCATCAAAGGCATGCTTGCTCAGGGAGTATAAATGAAAGAAGGAGAAGCAGGTTGAGGTATGGAGAGAGTGGTTACTGATCCTGGCACATATGTCATTACAATTGTAGATCCAGTTGCTGTTCACAAAGGAGGGGCAAGAGTTCCTGAAGATGCCCATGACCTACAGGGAGCCATCCTAGAGACACAGGGAACCATCTCTCTGGTTGCCCAAGAATGAAGATGAATTGAACCGTACTATGATGCAGTTGAATTAAAGATGAAAGATAAATGTGGGATCAGGGTCAACATATAGATACAAAGGGGCATTACATCACAAAAGAGATGTATCCTGAATTACTGCCCTACATTTAGGAAAACCTTCAATTACCAGTTGACATCGCAGGGGAAGATTGCTTACACAGATACACTACCATAGCTAGTGGCATGGAACTGATTCTTGGTTCTGTACATACACTTTTCAGCAGGGAATGGCTGAACATTCCTCTCTAAGATGTGCCCAGGTAAAGGCACAACCACTTGATGCTGCAAACATCAAGATCGTGTATATGATCTCTTATCTAAAGGGTAATATGTCTCTGGCAGCTGAGGCTGGGAATTTGTGGAAACATATGGCCAATTCATTGATTAAATAGACAAACGAGAGTCCAAATATGTGCCCAAGCATGTGAGTTCTAGCCTGTTGTTGGTTTACTTAGCACAGTCACATCTAACCTATGTTAAGAAAACGTATTCTTTAATGGAGAAATAAGAAAACTGTGCCAGCATCCTGGCTGTATGCAATGTCAGGTCCAGCTGACGTGGGAGGCAGCAATGGACACTATGAAACTGGTGGTACTTGCGAATGGGCAATTACTGGGTCATTACGGCCTTGCCAGACCCGGTAATTGCCAATTCACGGGTGCTGGAAAATATTTTTCCCCATTCCTATTTGAGCCCCATAGGGCTCAATGGGAATGGGGAAGCCGGAAGCACCGGCACCATCCGTGAATGGTGCTTGTGCATCCGACATGCTCTGCTCGCGGGTGCCGGTACTGCCGTCGGGTCAGACCTAGCGGGCGAAAAGGCACCCGCAAGCAGAACTTGTAGTTTGCCGGTCCAGTAGTATTGCGCCGGTAGCTTACCGGCTCTGTTACTACGGGACCGGCAAACTTATAATGAGGCCCTATATCTGCACCAGCAATGGTAGATAGTGGATCAGTGGTGCAGGCACACTATTCACAGTAATATATTGATAATCCAGGCGTTCTTGCTAGATATATAGGATGAGTTGGAAATGCTACTTTGGATGGGTTTATCTAAATGGAGGGCAACAATTTAAGATATGCATTCAAAAGCCACTGTGAGAGGACAGTGCCCTGGGACATGCCACAATTCATTATGGAGGGATTGGAAAGGAAAGAGACATATCTCAATGACGTTCTCTGGCTTTATGAATCAAAGCAATCCAGTTCAAGGCCTGACACTAGAATCCAAGTGAAACCCTATGGAGGTTGACGAGGGTCAAACTCTGATGAAAAGTCTGTTAGCTTAAGGATTGCAAGGGTGCATTTCCCAGAAAGTGCAACAGATTGTTTAAAAAGAGCAATGCAGATTCCACACTGTTGATCATGTAAATAATAATTGCATTGACTATTACACAATAGCCATCGGTTAGCCATCAATTATTTTCTTTACGAATGGGCTATTTCTTGGCAATAGGTATGTAGTTGTCTAGGATGCCTGGGTCATCCAATGGTTTAATTGTGAGGAATACAAGTTTTCTTTAGAGCTTGGGGAAAACAGACTGAGGGTAAGAGCAGATAGCCAGTGTCAGTGGCTTTTATGAAATATACATTCCAGTGCCCATTTCTTTTTACAAATGTCATCTGTGAAACACCAATTGTTTATTTTGTGTGGAATGTGTTTCCTCTTCTCGTGGGGGCCTCAAGCCCCCCTCACATTTATGTGGGGGCCTCAAATCCCCCCTTGCATTGTTGTGGGGGGCCCACAAACCCCACCCGCATACCACCAAGATGGCAGATGCCACCAACTGAAGCAGCCCCATAGACCATAACTGGATGACATTGCTAAAGTAATAATGATGAGGCAACATGGCTGAACGCATATGTAAAGGCATTAGTTAGTTGCAAAAGCACACGCATGAACTGCCTGCAGATGTCTAACAGCCAAAAACATGAGCAGCCATGAAAATAAAGATGAAAGCCACAGCTGCACAGAAAAGAATGGAAGGCATTGAAAGGCTCAAACCACAGGGAGAGTTCTGAAACACTGATTTGCCTAAGAAATGCAGACAGCGCTGGCAGTGCAGTTACTGTGCCCATCTTTGCTAAGGACCCTTGGAGAAAGTGTTTCAAGTCAACAGAAAATATAAAACAGGGCTGGGAGCTGAACTTCTTCATAAATTCAAGCATTCGTAAACTCAAATCTATGGTCCCTACACACATGATCTGAACCTGGGGAACAAGGCCTATTCATCTGAGGCATGTAGAACCTCTTGTTACCATCAAACTGGAGACAAGAGATGCACAAATCTAACAGTGGTAAATTTGAGCAGGGAATGTCCTTGCACAGGGCCAGAGGAGTCAGAGAAGTGGCAACTTTAGTAGGAAACAGGTGGTACCCTGAAATCATTCTCTCCACCCATCATAGTGCCCATGTGCTGGCAATTTTTCCAAACTGAGAAGGCTCACACTTGCCTCCTGTGGGTTGTGCCAGGCAGAGCTTCCCGATATGGCCAGGCCAATTAGGTCACCTGTCCCCTATTGGATGTACATGTGTCTATACTGTTCACCCAATCCCATTCAATCTAATGTCCAGGAATGTAACTGTTGGTTGTGATGTCATCATGGAAGAAAACCCTGTTCCCTGCCTCTAATGAGTGAATAGTGCATTGGAAGCTGCAGAAATCTGTGTGCTAACCCTGCTTTCGAAATCCATTAATAAAAGCAGTCATTTCTCACATTTGGTTTCTTCGGCATGGGGGATTTCCCTCGAAGCCGACAACTGGTTGTTCATTTCAGTTCAGTTGGCAGCAGAGTACGGTTGCTAATGCCTTTGTGAAAAAAATGACATCTCCCCTGAGTTCCTGCCTGTGACCCATGGCAAGTCTAGAGATCAGAAGGTGGGGGTGGCAAGCTGTGGGAGTGCCATGGAGTTGTTGTAAGTATGGGTCCAGACATCTGAGAAGTACAGGTGGGAGGGAACTGGGGGAACAGCTATATTTTTTGTCAGTTGTTTTGTGTTTCTGTGTAAAGGTTACCCGTTCTTTAGGCAGTCAGTTTAGACGGTCAGCTTAGACAGTCAGCTTGGTTTACGGATGATAAAAGAAACATACAAAACTACGAAAAGGTTACCTGTAAATGTAGGCGTCAGCTTATGTTAATGGATGAAAAACATAAAAAAAATGTTTCACAAAAGGATACCTATGAGTTAGGCAGTTTAGCTTGGTTCATGGATGATTATGTATGGGTACCTGTGTACAGGTATTAGCAAGATAAACTATCTTATATCACAGAAGGTGGTTTCCTAATTCATCTCTAGGAGATGTATACCCTTAATACGGCCGTCTGGAAGAGGGACCACATGATTTCATGATACCCTGTTAGGTAGGTAGGCAGGAACACAGCCGTATACATGGTATGTTTGTATTGTTATGTTTTGATGTATCGTGGGGTTTTAGAGTTCCCTCAAATTATTGGAATTTTCAATCAAAGTGTTAGGGTGTGTTTCTTTGTAGAGTTTGTGACGTCACATGTGAGGTTGGTAAATAGGACTTAAAGTGCTTAGAAGGTGGTGGATTCTTTTTCGGTGAAGTTTGGCTTGAAGTGGCTCGTGGAGCACATGAAAGACTTGTAAATTGGCTTTTGAGAGCAGATAACACACAGACGGTGGTGCACAGAGCATGCTTTTGGTGATGCTGGAGGGCTGTCGAGGCTTGTTGTGATTTTGAGAGAATTGGTTCAACATTGTTGGCAATTGAGAAATGCATTGTGACCCTTAGTGAAGCAAGAAGTGGTGAAGGAGGCTTGTGGTGTTTGTATTTTGAGTGCATTTGAACAGTAGTGTGTGTGTGTGTTTTGAGTGCATTTGAATACGCCCCTAAACACTCACACCCGAAAAAATACAACCTGCTAGGGAAAAAGGCCCAAGAAACTCTTGCATGTATAACAAGTTTTTATTTCTACAAAATAGACGTGCCAGCAAAGAACTCTGCTACCAATGAACATTCTGAGAGGAAAAGGGTGCTTGCAGAGACTTAAAAGGGGACACAGCATCATTCATATAAAGTAAGAACCTGCGCGGCTAGTTCGTTTGAACCTATACATGGTCGGCCTACTCCATAGGAGATGCCAAGTCATTTGTCCCAGCACCGTCTGTCCATCTTCCATCACGTGGGGTCGGCTGGGTTCATTGTCTCCAGTCATTTCTCACATTTGGTCTCCAGGGAACCAAGGTCAAAGAACCAATTAGATAAAATGTGCTAACAATACTATTTTATCATTATATAGGGCACCTGGCAGGAGCATAGGCTGGTAGAGTGTGAGTCTTAAGGTCACTCTGACGCACACATATTTCACTCATCCCATCCAAATCTCAGGACTTCCAAGTTTTCCAACCTTGCTTTAAACAATAATGTATCCTTCCCCGTACCTCGCACTACAAATCATGCCCTTAATAAATGATGGCGGGACAACAATGTTCTTAGATTTCTTATGGGTTTGGATTATGGTCTGTGGTCTGGGGTTAGCTGGTGTCTTCAGAATTCAGGGGTCTTGGAACTAGGGCAGTTGTAGGGCCTATAACTCATGGATGGCTGGGGGGGTCTGAAGGGTGTGGGGGGAGGTCTGAGGGGTGGGGGTCAGATGCCTGTTCTGACTTATTTGTGATAACATGTACACCACAGTGCCCAACACTGTCTTGTGACCTTGCAGGGCACATTCTTTCTTAGGACAAACATATTGGAAACAATTTTAGAACAAAGGGGTGGTTCTTTGGAAACTAGCAGTGTGGGACTTTCTCTTCAGCGCTTGGGCCTATTCAGGTTTCCACTTCAGATTTGCGGCCTATGGGCAATGCACCTAATAATACTGCATGGCCGTGCAGCCCCCATGCTTCCATTTTGTCACCAAAATGGCATCTAATTATATAGACGCACTAAGTCTAAACATCTAAATTTCAAATAGTTTTATGATCATGTGGGGGCCCATTATGACAATCCATTCCCCAAGCTTTCCCCTGATCATGCATACTCTTTCAGGCATGAGTGTTATATAAATACATTCATCATCTCTTTCTCAATCAACCCTTCCTCATAATTCTCAGGGTCAGGGCGTGGGACAATAATGGTGTGATACAAACGGTCCACTTCGCCCCCATAGGGGATGGGAAGCATTTGAGGAATGGCATGGCCTGTCTGTAAATTCACAATATTTTGTATTGCGAGGTACTTTTAAAATCCAAAATCAAACCATCATCATTGCGCTACTAGGCACTGATTTGGAAAAACACCAGAGGCCCATTTGGTGGATGCAGAAGATGACCAAGATGAATACAATGACTGTAGGCCTGGGGGTGATAAATTGAGCACATCCAGTGCTTGATGACACATAGTGCTCTGATCTCTTTAAAGAGCTCATTGAAAACATGTGTGCCATTGTCAGACTTTAACACATTGCACACACCCCATCAGGGGAAAACCTTGCATACTAAAAATGTGGCTGCATATTTGGCAACCCAATGTGAAATAGGCAGACCACAACAATCAAATATCCGGACCCATTGCATCTTTCTCCCATGTCTTCATAATCTATGTGTAGCTCATGGAAAGGCCCAATAGGGTGGGGCAAGGTGCCCTGTAGTGTTCGGAGCATCATACCTGTGCTGAAAGTTTGACACATGGTGCAGTGTATGACCATGTTTGGGAGGTGTTCCTGAAGATTGGGTATAAAGCAATATTACTGTTTACTGCTGAAATGTGTTGCTTTGAACTGTGGGAGGGATGGTGGAGTTGATTGAAAGCTATCGTTAGTAGTTCAAATGGCATAACTTCTTTGACAGTGCATTCCTGCCACCATAACAAGTCAGTCAGGGATCTCCTTAACCACAGTGCATTTTCTTCATTTGGCACTTGCCCTTGCAGTTCAATGAGCTGCGTAATAAGCAGGGCTGTGTACAGGGTGTTTTGATGATCACCTGATGGTGCGGTCAGGACGTATTCAGCAATTATTGGGATCTGAAGGTAGGCTGCCATTTTGGCTGCTGCATCAGCAGTGACGTTTCCCAGTGAGATTCTGTCTGTGTTGTTGGTGTGGGTGGCGCATTTAATGAGTGCCACCAGAGTGGGTTGGGATAGTGCGGAAATTAATTTGTCTATTAATGCGGCATGTTTAACCGGGGAACCATCTGCTCTTCGGAAACCCCTCCTTTTCCATTATGATAGGCCGGCATGCACTATTGTGGTGACGTATGCTGAATCAGAATAGATGGACACGTGGCATCCCTGTGATGCTTGCAGAGCGCTATGAGCTCTGCTGCTTGGGCTGAATAATGCATTGTCAATCTTTTCATGATAATCCTCTCATTCTCCTGCCTCAAGGCAGCTTCCGTATGTCTCTGGCCCGTTTCTTGGTCAATTGTTGCTGACCCACCAAGAAAAATATTCTCCCCTTCTTCTAGGGGGCTGCCTCTTGATTTGGGGATGTTGTCTTCTTCCCCTTCATATGTAACACAGTCATTTAATGCTATGTGTTCTTCTGTGCAAGCTTCGTTAAGAAGATAGCTGGTTTCACTGTTTTGCATCACACAATATGGATATTGGAGCTTGAGAGAATGACCTCATATGCTGACACTCTTTGTGTGGTTAGGTAGATTTTGTTCTTTCCAAAATGGCAAACACTGAGTGTTCCACGTACAAAGTTATGGAAAACCACATTACAATTGTGGAACTCATCTCAATTGCAAACACAGCTGCAGCAAGTGCTTGCTCGAAGGCGAACTGTCCTTGCATCACTGATTCTAGTGTGTCCTTGCGGGGTACCTCATGTTTTTCACAGGGAGGTTATGGGAGTTGCACCAAACGCGCAAGAAAAAAGTGGTCAGACCACACACATGGAGTAGTGATTACATCTGTTAATGTCATATTTTTAATAGCAAGACAGTCTAAGGTATTACCTTTTATAAGTTATGGGTCAGAATTATGTACAGAAATATTCATATTGTTTAGCGATTTTTGCAGTTCCAGAGCTCTCTTGTCTCTCAGATCTCATTTCCATAGATTTAAATCACCCAATAGAATTATAGCGCAGTTTGTTTTCTGCAAAGAAGATAACAAATAAGTCATATTGTCATTAAACACAGTCATCCTACCCGGAGGCCTATCGAGTAATATATCATTGACACTATTATTGTGATTAGGAGTAATTTTAGTATGCAATAACTCACATCCTTCACAATCCCCTTTAGCCTCATACATGCCTACATTTTCTTTACTAATAATAGCAGCCCACCCCTGCCCATGACTCAATTCTTCCCAAAGAAGACATAACCCGGCGGGGTCACTTGCTCTATTACAGGGCCATGTGAGTCCAAAAGCCAGGTTTCCGTAAGGCACATTATGTCAAAATTGTTGTCTATGATATAATCATACACATCAATAGTCTGCTTGACCCGGGACCTGGTGTTAAGAAGGGACAAGTTGAGAGAGCTTACCCTAACATTATCCTGTCCTTTTCGAGGTTCAATAATTACTTGTAAGTCTTTCTGCTAGCATAGCAGAGTGTCCCCAATGACCGGTCTATCCCCTAATTCTCTGATTCATACACTGAGACTGTATTATAGGCGGCCGGACATATGCTAACACTCAGGCAAGGTGTGAGACCTAACATTATACCCAATCAAATACCTCTTTGTTTTACTCTTTAAGTTAAATCCATCTGAACTTTTTGTTAATCTATCAAAAAGGCAAGCGGTCCTATTTTATGGGCCTCTGTTTGCTAATGTTTATGCCTTCCCCAATACGCCAAGACTGTTAAAGCGAGGTGTGTGGTATGTCTATTGGGTAAGATGCATTCTATCAAGAACCAGTTTAGAGCAGCTGGTCCCTGATGCGCCGGCGCTGACGCACCTGACAATTTTACTAAATACGCGTTGTAACTACAAACTGCATGGAGTTGTAGTTCAAAAGCACAGAACAATGATGGAGTGCCCAATAAGCCCAGGAACAGTGTGTTGGGAAAACACAGGGGGAACTGGGTGTCAAAACAGTGTATTTCTTTGTGGGATACAATTTAAGACACAAAAAACAGTAAATGCATTTAAAAATTTTAAATTACTAATTTAAAATACAGGCTAAAAAAGAGCAATTTCAAAAGTCATTTCTAGCGTTTCACCCAAGCAAATAAGTGTGCAAATGAATGGTAAATGGCCTAAATACAAATCCTACAAGCTCACACAACACAGGGTCTATTTGAGATATGATGGCTATTTAAGATAAAAAGTAGCACGAGTGCTCAATGGACAGGGATTAAATACCAGCATAGACTAGCTGGTCCCTGACACACCGGCGCTGACGCACCCACCAATTAACTAAATATGCACAGGAACTTCGAAACTACAGGGAGTTGTAGTTCAAAAGCGCGGAACAATAGTGGAGTGCTTCATAAGCCCGGGAACAGAGTGTGGGGAAAACACAAAGGCACCTGAATGTCAAAACAGTGTATTTCTTCGGGGGATACAATTTAAGACGCAAAAAAACAGTACATGCATTTAAAATTACTAATTTAAAATACAGGCTAAAAAAGAGCACATTCAAAAGTCAATTCTAGCGTTTCACCCAAGCAAATAAGTGTGCAAATGAAAAGTAAAGGGCCTAAATACTAATCCCATGAGCTCATACAACAGAGGGGCTATTTAAGATGCAATGCCTATTTAAGATAAAAGGGTTAATTCATGGAAATCAGCGCACAAGTGGTGCACACAGCTGGTGCACAGAGTGGGCGTGTGGCAGTCTGCACCAGCTGCGTGCGCCAAAACCCATTTCAGAGCACAGCGTATTCATGGATTTTAACATCCATAACCAGCCATGGCGCAGAGTGGCGCAGCGACCCTGCAGCAGCACCAGTTAGGCCTCCAACCCCGCCCCGTGCACCATGAACAGCGCACAAATCCAGTACATGGCGCAAAGGCCAGTGGACCAGCATACAGCCCCCAAACCAGGAAATCACGTGTAAAACTCCCCGCGCACCCCTCAGAATACACGTACACCTCTCGCGCATGCAAAATCGCGTGTAAAACTCCCTGCACACCCCTCAGAATACATGTACCCGTGTCGTGCTAGCGAAATCACGTGAAAAACTCCCTGCACACCCCTCAGAGTACACATACCCCACTCGCGCTAGCGAAATCATGTGTAAAACTCCCAGTGCACCCCTCAGAATACACATACCACTCTTGCGCTAGCGAAATCGCGTGTAAAACTCCCTGCGCACCCCTCAGAGTACATGTACCCCTCTCACACTAGCAAAATCGCTTGTAAAACTCCCTGCGCACCCTTCAGAATACAGGTACCCCTCTCGTACTAGAGAAATTGTGTGGAAAACTCCCCACGCACCCCTCCGAATACACGTACCCCTCTCGCGCTAGCGAAATCGCGTGTACAACTCCCCGCACACCCCTCTAGAAGAAAACTTAAGGAAACCTAAGACTAATGAACTATATACAATGGCGGCGGGCAAGGCCTACGGCTCACTCTGTGATGTTCCGGGCCAGGGCATCATCGAACTCCATGTCGATGTCCCGGAGGCGGGCCTCTTCACTGTCCCCGCAGTCTCGCACGGATGCAGTTATGGCCTGTTCCAACTCCCGGCGAGTTGCCTCGAGGCACTCAGCCCGCCTCAATGCCCTGCGCATGGAGTTTTCCGCCCTGACCATAGTGAGCCATGCCTCCTCCGCCCGCCGCCGCTCCGCATCTATCCGCTGGCCCAACCGCTTCCACATGGAAGACACGCCCATTCCGGGGTCCTCATGCCCTCCGGCCGATGCCTGCCCCTCTGATGTTGATGGCCCCGAGACATGATGCCTCCCACGTTGAGCCTGACGCTGCCTCTGATGCAACTGCCTCTGCCAGCACGATGGCATCCGGGCTGATGGAATCCACCGGTGCCATCGTGCACGTGCCCTGCCCGATGCTGCTGGCACATCCTCCATCTGCTGGGGTCCAGTTGCTTGGGTGTCCACCGCTGCTAGACCTCTGACTCCTGACTGTGGCAGGGATGGGATCTCCACCGAGCTGGCTGCGTTGGTCGGGGCAGGTCCACAGGGGGCCCTGGTGGCATCTGGGCCGGAAGATGGCATGGAGAACGACTGGGTCATAGTCTGCACAGAGGAGGAGAGGGCCGCCAGAGTGCCCCACACATGTAGGAAACCCCCGACCATGGCCCATCCCAACTGGGCCACATTGGCACGCAGCTCTTCATGATGACATGTGTGGTCCCCCCAGGAAGCACGCACGTCATCACGAATGTCACGTGTGTGCAACCTGACACCAATCAGGACGGTCTCCATATGTTCACGGGTCCCCTCGCCAGCAGGTAGAGCAGTGTCAGATGACGTGGACCTCCCCCCTACCTGCAGACGGGCCTGGGATGGGGCATCCCTGCTGGTGCATGGTGGTGAAGTCACAGTGTCAGGGACAGTGATATGCACAGGCCCCTCCGCGGTGACCTGTGCTGCCTCCTGCCCCCACCCCTGGACTGCACCATTTGCACCAGTGGTACCACCCCATCAAGGCCCCATCTGCGGCTCAGTAGCGGCCTCCTCCTCCTCTGTGCACACCACCAACCTGGATGGCTCTGCACCATCTTCGCCATGGCAAGCACCTGTGGGAGCTCACCCGGCCCTTCCACTGCAGCCGTAGTGGCAGACGCGGCACCAGTCCCCTCGCTCCTGGATGATGGTAATTCCTGGGAGGGTGACTGGGCCTTGTGTCGCCGGCCGGTGGAGGCATCCCAGCTGCTTTTCTCCACAGAGCCGTCTCCGCCCTCTTATTCACTCACCGCTGTGTAGAGGGAGACATAGAACACAAGCATCAGGGTACTGTACAATAGTCCCCTAGACAGGAAGCAATAGCACATGAGTGGCACTGTCAAACGTCACTTCCATCATGGCCCTCCACAACACATGGTTCAGTGTAGGCAACACACATGCGGAAACAGGCATGGCGCATGCAATGAACATTTGTATAGATAAGAGAAGACACCACATGGGAGGGCCACCAAGATTGCAGAGCTGTAAAAGGTTTCAGTGAAACAGGTGGTGATAACACATCTCATTGAGTGATGTGGTATTGCCCACCCAGTGTAGTAAATATGGTGGTGAGAAGGCAAATGTCATACAAGAGGTATTAACCTTGTAAACATTCCAAAAGTGCATCCCTTTCTTATTTAACAATCTACAAACACTCTAATCTTCACTCTCATGCTCAGCAGACTGGACTGCTGCTCTAGCCTACTCCTTGCCCTTTCACTCTACTTCTTTCTCCCTCTAGACAAAGTCCTAAACTTTTCTAAATGCACTCTTACTAACCTACCCAGTGTCTTCATCAAAAAAGTATGGTTTTAATTTTGGACAGTGAGATGAGCCAAGAGGTTGTCTTGCAAGACAAATTGACACCATCCATTTATTGACCTATTCCTAACTCAATCCCCCGCTCAGTCCTCCAGTTTTGCTCCTATAGCACTTGCTGTGCCTTCTGGTATATTATTCACAATTGACCTAGAACAATGAAAGTGTTCGTCTCAAGGGACTAATCTGCCCTTTATGTCCAATCTTGATAGGCTGTCACATGGAAGACTTCTTCTTGGTGAAGCATGGTGGTATACATGCGATTCTGCTCACATCCTCATCAGACAAGGGGCACAGGCTTCATACCCATGACTCTTTCCTCTACAGATGAACATTCCTTTGTTCATGCTGGTTTAGAGCAGCACAATCTGTTGGCAGGTAACTGGTAGCATTGCCCCAGTAACCAAAGGCATGCCAAATGTTCAGTGTCAGCATTTTGGATGCACACACCCAGTTTAGATGATAACAACCAGCAATACCTGGTGGCATTAGGAGCCAGCGATGCCCTAACAAAAGTATGCTGTGATTTCATAATCCCCCCTCATTCCCATGATCGGCATTTTATCTTTACTATTATTATTTCTTCAACTCACTCCGGTGGGGCTGCATTATTCCACACCAGATCCTTCCCCAATTCCACCTCCCGACAGTATGCTGGTTGGCTCTTCATGCACAACTGCTCTCTTTTTAAGTCCTTTTACTAGTCAACAAAGACATCAATGGTCTTGCTTTTCAGTACCTGTTTGGTTGCCTCTCAGTTTACTCACCTCAGTGTTGCATACCCACACTGTGCTTCCTGAACGTACACTCTTTCTCCCTACTCGCCCCTCTCCAATGGAAGCCAATGCCCATTACAACCCAGCCCTTCTGTGGACCTCTTCAAAGATCAAATTGAACTTCACTTACTTGCTGAAGAGGGAACTCCCCCTGCCCACTCCTCCATCTGCCCTACCTAATGCACCACTGCTTCCAGTGACACTTAATAATGTAATTTTGTATATTTATATAGTACTCCTCTTTATTTTTAAGTGCTTTTCCTCTTAATGGTAATGTTGTAGGTCACCTATACATATATTCAAGGAAACAACATTCGTAGTAGGGACATTAAGGTGAGAACTTAACTCAACAAAACCCCTGACATTCAGAAAAAGCCACCTTAGCCTGTTGTACAGCCTATGACCACAATGATGACATCACTGATTACATCATATATGACATCACTGGTGACAGCACCAAATACATCATCTATTACATCACTGATGGAATCTCTGATTCAATTACAACGCTAATCGGCTATGGTCAGTGCCCACAGCCTTTGGCTTGACCACTGTATAGTTTACCACATTAAGGGGCAACTAGCCATAAAGGCGCCTTCGGCTATAGATAGTAGGAAATGATTTTGCCTGTGCCAACTGTATATTTTACAACAGTAACCGGACACCCACTGTACATTCTACCACTTCAAGGGGCCACTAGCCATGGCTTTCATCCATGCTCATTGGCCACAGAATTTAGCCACGCCCACTGTATTTTTCACAAAATTAACCAGCCACTGGCCATGGTTTTCGGACATGGACAGTGTCCACACCCTTTGGTCATCCCCCAGTACATTATAAAACATTGGGAGGCAGTAGCCAGTGCCTTCGCCTCTGTTAAAAGAAAAAATCAAAACGGAATGAGAAAGTTTAAAGGAATAGGGTTAATAAAAGAAAATTACAAAGGGGGTATCTCAAATTGGTTTGCCCAATGGTTTCTATAAATAGTGTGCCTTTTAACCAATAAAAAGCTCAATCACAGAGTGTTTCACAAGGAGTTTCTCAAGAAAAACAAGAAACATGCAAAATAAATGGTCAAAACCCTGAAAGGAAATGCGAGAAAGATGCGCATAAATATGCTCTCAGTCTCTAGAGCACGTGCTCTCCTGCGGTCTCCTAGTCTGGATCAGCCCGGCTCCTCCCTTTAGCAGCCAAGAGCAACCCACTGAGTACCAGGACATGAATAGGCCCTTTAAATGGTCACCTAAACGCCTGAGAGATGTTAAGGTGCTGAATGAGCCACAGAATCTCTCCGAGACATTCATTGCTTCTAATTGGCCTGCCAAACTCAGACACACATGACAATAATGCATGCACGTGTGATTGTAATGTGGGTTCGATGAAGCCCTAATTCACTATTCAGCTCCTTCCATGAATTCAGTCAGCTACAAGTTTGGGGCTGGTGTTTCAAGTCAGTTGCTCTTTGGACAAACTACCATTGGAAGTCGCTGACAGCTTCTGGTGCTGGCAGCTTTGTGGGAGCTGCCCTAATTAAACAATTTTACAGCAACTCATGACAGGTGCTGCATCCAACATACGCTTCTATGCTGCTGCCAAATTCCCTGGATTCACACCAGTGGGCTAGGAGTAGAGATTTGAGACCAGGAGTTTCTTGTGGCAGTATAACCCCCTCACCCCCTCCCAGGCTCCATCCCCTGCATACTGCAGATCTTGGGCTGCAAAGAATTAATGATGCGTCTAACATCCTTCTGATGCCTGTAATATTCCATGAATACTGTCAAAATGTCAAGCAATGTTTGGCGGCTACTCTCAATGTCGTAGCTGCTGATAGAGCACGTTATTTTCTGGATGACATAGTAAACTAAGCTTCTTGAACACACTGAGGCAAACAGGAGTACCCCCAGGTTTAGGGCAAATCGTCCAGCTGATAGTCAAATACTGCTCTCCTCTACACTGCCCCAAATGTCTTTTACCTGAACGATGATGGACTGCTCACATTTCTGAGGCTTGGCTCTTTTGTGAGATACCTATCTCGTGTATAGGTCCATCTGGGTATTTCTTCCCATCAATCATGATTTTGTTATTTTAACTGCCCAGTACTCTTATATTTCTTAACCTGGCATCTGCATATCATTGTATTTTGTATTCCTCCCCTAGTGTCACAGAACACCACAATGGGGAGGAAATCGTGCACAGTACTAAAATAACGTATTCCAAAAGATTTCGGACAAGTATGATTTACCACTGATCCTTCAAATGTGAACATTGATTTTGATCATGATGATGACTATCGAGAAGAAGATAACATACATGAACAAAATAGGTGAAAACAATGCGATTTAAATAGAGTGAGAAAAGGGACTGGAGATACATTTGAAGTTCATTAATGCATAGAAAATAACAAATAGCCTCACTCTACAATGAGATTTCAATGGAGAGAAAGGGAAATGGAAAGAATGTGTCAGGTTAGTAATGAACAGCAGGTAACCAATAGCGTGAAGCATTTCTAGCTTCCCGGCAAGAAGTTCAGAATAGCCAGAGCGTGTGCTAGTCTTAAAAAAAAGTTGTGATTACGTGACAGTAATTGTAAAGGGTTTTTCTTGTTTTGTGAGGTTTTTAGTATTCTAAAAACAGTCTAATAATTGCCGCGCAAATCATCCCTAAATAGCCCTTAATTGCAATGCTGAGCATGATGATTAGCAAAGTGTAATTTGTCCGCTGTCAGCTGAATCTGTGAGGATCTTCACAAAAGAACTTAACCCACTGCGGTCTGTCCCTGCAGATAGTGCCAATGCTGCTCAATGACAAATATTTACTGTGCAGAGCTGGTGGAAAAATTCATAGCAATCTAAATGCAAAACCGAGGCCAATAATAAATTGCTTGTGCATTGACTCGCAACTCAATGAGTCGATATTCTCGGCACTCGATGCATATAGCACAGCAACAATCAAGCGCTGGAAAAGGTCTGGCTCACTGTAAAGAGAAAACTTAAGGAGAACTTTACTCTAAAATGGTTTGACTAAGCGGAAGCTTTGGTGATAAAGGTATTCCTTTAACTGGAACTCACTATTGAGTTACTCATAAGGTAAAAGAAAGACTTCCAAAATCAACCAGCAACGCACAAGGAATGACAGTCTTGATTTTAAATGTGCATGCTTTTTCAGGAATAAACAGAGTGCTCCCTAAAATAGCGGGCAGTGTTTACCGATATTCATGCAGCGCTACTACCATTATCCTGGTGCATAGAATAGGAACATTACATGTCATGTGTCAGCATTATGTACCTTGGCCAACATGTCTTACTTAAATAAAACGTGCAGCCATTTGTTGTAATGTCATCATTAAAATATGTCATGATAGGTTATTTATAATGTGCTTAATACACATATGTTTCTAAGCATGGACCCGGGGATCGAACCTGTGTTGCTCCTGTCATGTTGTTTCTAAGGCTAGCACATTGCCACTGAGCTATCCTCCCAAGACAATACCATTAACAGCTTGGTATATATATCAAACCTTCTGCGTGTGGCACAGGACACAATAACACCAGTGCACACAATCAAAGCACAGTCAGAAAGCCAGCAGTCACAGAACCGCAGTGTCTCCTGGTTCTGCAAGCACCAACAGAAGAGCACAACCAGAGGTCGCCAAACGGTCGAGCACGGGCGACTAGTAGCTCGCCTGAGCCTCTTCAGTCGCTCGTGCTGGAAATACTGAAAAAGAAACACTTTTTTTAAGTTAAATATTTCAATGCTGTGTTTTTGCGGTTATTTACCTTGATCAGGATCCAAACCCTGGCTGTCCCAATTGTGGGAGGGGAGCTTGACTGCTGTGCCACATAAATTTCCTGACAGATGTCAGTATCACATTCTGCTTCTGCAGGCCGCCTGCAGTACCAGAGTTGGCCTTGTGCGCCCCGACACTGTCTTGCTTAAGCAAGTTGCTCTTGTTTGCCAGAGATGTCAAAGGGGTTGGGGCAGGATCAGGATCATTGTGACCACGCAATGAAAATATCACAGTAGCACTGCTGCTCTCCTGGAAATGTTCAAAATAATATTTGTAAAATGGTGCAATTTCTTTCATGTGGCTTCTTTCCAAACTCCGCATTGTACATTTCCACTTTAAATCACTTCCATGACACAGGTACACCCACTTTTAGTACATTAAGCGATCCATAGACACGCTGTACAGTAGAAGCCTACCAGGGTAGCTCAGCAGGTTGACAGACTGATGCTGAGATGTTATATATTCAGAACTAAATGCGGTATCATACCATATCATAAGTGTTTCAAGGCGCGATGAGGCAAGGGAGGGGGAATAGAGAGAAGACAGACAATGATCCTACTAGGTCAGTTGTCATTCAGATCGCGCAAGTGCATGGGAAGGGGGAAGGAGGAAAGGAGGGGTGAGGGGAAGGAGACAGTGCAGTACATGGGATAATAAATAACAATCAGTAGCTTCTGGCCAGCTGGTGGCAAGTGCAAGGGTAGTGCAGACATCAGGTGTCAAGTACTAGTGGTGGAACTGTAGGGGTACAGAACAGTCCCTAAGTGCGGGGGGTTGCCAGGAAGGCAGTTAGGTGTGCGACTGGGGAGATGGGAGCTGGGCTTGAGAGCAGGGGGGGTTGCCAGGTGACCAGTGCAGGTGATCAGTGCAGTTTCAGTCTCGGGCAGGAAGTCACCAGGGGAGAGGAGGAGAAAAGGCAGAAGCAAAGAGAAAGGTTTTGAGGTGCTTCCAGAACCGGAGATGATTCTTCTCAAGTTTCAGGGAGACAGGGAGACTGTTCCAGAGGGAGGCCCCAGCCGAGGAAAGAGATTTACCACCAACTTGTTGCTTGGAGAAGCGACTTACCCTGAGGGATTTGGAGGCGGATGAGCAAAGAGCTCGAGAAGGAAGATATTTTGGAAGAGAGAGCTGAAGGTATTGAGGCCCCAGGCTCTAGGCCCCAGAAGGCCTTGTGGACCATACAGAGGGTTTTGAACTTAATCCTCGCAGCCACTCGGAGCCAGTGCAGAGATTTCAGTCCTGGAGAGATACGATCCCTGGGCTTGAGGCCAAGGACAAGTCTCGCAGTCCTGTTCTGGATGAGCTGCAGAGGGCGGAGAGTAGAAGCAGGCAGATTTAGAAAGAGGCTGTTGCAATAGTCCAGCCTAGAGAGAACCAGAGCTCTGGAGACATTGAGCATCTGGGGGAAGGAGAGGAAAGGAAGAATGCCTCTGAGGAGGTGCAGCTTGTAGTGTGATTGCTTAGAGATGGCAGAGATGTGAGGAGAGAAGGAGAGTGTGGAGGCTCACAGGTGGGAGCAAGAGGAGGGCAAGGGAGACCGGCCAGAGAGTGACAGGAACGGAAGGAGCAGGTGTTCCAATCAGGATAATCTCAGACTTACTGGCATTAAGGCAGAGATCATTGGCGGCACACCACTCCTGGATGGTGGACAGGCAGTCAGAGATGAGGGAAGGAGAAGAGGTGGCTGAGGGTAGCCTGAAAATGAGCTGAGTGTCGTCAGTATAGCACTGGAATCATAGAAAAAGTGCTATAAAATGTGTTTGGCCAGGGTATGAGGTGGGCTGGTTGCTTGCTTATATTCAGGATGGAGGTGGGGATATTTCTGCCCCTGTAGTGAAAATCAAAAGTTGGCACCCATGAAACCACAATTTAATTTCCTAAAAACTGCTGTCAGCACAACAGAAGCATTTATTTGTGATTAACCAGTTTGACAAGCATATAACATCTTTATAAATATAACCTGTGCTACAACACAGAGGGACACACACATAACAGAGTATGTGTTGTGTCTGACAAAAAAAAACATTTCAAAGAAAACTAGTGAACGCAAGCAGCATTTTTCAATTTGGAAATTCCTTTTGTTTTTTTATGGACGTGTGAAATGCACATTTGGAAAACAATAGTGTGCCTAGCATGTAGAAAGCCTGCATAAAATGCAAAGGAAGGGCACAAAAATTACAGGATATTTGTGTGGTAGTCCAACAAATATCTGTCTTTTTGAGACAGCTACTAATAAATAATAATGCAACAAAGAGGTTTTTGAAGTTCTTAATATAATTGTGAAGGCATATGTTATTCCATCTGTTTATAGAGAGGAAATAATTGGGCCAAAAAAATATTGGTAAAAATTCAGAGGTTTATAAATATCCCCACCTCAATATCGCACGCTAGTAGCTCTCCACTGTTGGCCTCCACTACAAGTAGCTCTAGCTAACGTAAAGGGAGGGTACTATCCCTCTTCACTTCCTTAACCTACCCCGACCCACTTTCCTACAGAGCCACATGAGCATCTGGAGACCATTCAAATGGTAGCGGTGATCAGTATAAATCAACATAGCATAAAAGTAAGGAGAATACAATGTATTATTGACAGCAGTAATAATGAACTAGGTAAGCTCATCATACTAAACAGATATCTAAGGGTTCGGCCTCATCACGACTTTGGCGGTAACCCTTAAATCCGGCGGTCGCGCTATTACCGCCGGATTTAAGGGTCCGCCAAATCAGGACTTCGGCGGATTTCGCCCCAGCTCTTGGCTGGGGGAAATCTGCTGAAAATTCGTGCTATTACCGCCGGTGGGAAATCCGTCGGCGGTAAGAGCGCAAATTTTCCCCATTGAGCCCAATGGGGAATGGGGCATTCACGAATGGGCTCAATGGGGAATGGGGAATTACATTACCGCCGAACTCGTGATCCGGCGCTATTAGCGCCGGGGAGTTCGGCGATAGGGCTAATACCGCCGGCGGTAATACTGCCGGCGTTACCGCCAATGTCGTGATCAGGTCCTAATCCCGACTGTTGAATGATGCACTGAAAAAGGCTGCTTGTTTTGTGTGATTTTGTGAGGCTTTCAAGGGTCGGGATTATGAAACATTTCGGAGGTTTCACACCTTGAACCCACCTTCACTCCGCTGCCTCTTCCCTTCCCGGCCACGATGGAACAAAAGTTGCGCCCAGGCCCCACCATCCTTCTCCAGAGACAGAGACACACACACACTTACCTACATGGTTGATTACTTTTCCCTTCGTGCCCGGCAATGCCTGTCAATTCCTGTGCGCACTTGTGTGTGGTGAGGGACATGGTTTACAAGCTACCATTATATTTTTATGGTGAGTTCCATTTCGACCAAATGTCACAGGCCCTCATTACGACCCTGGCGGAAATCGAAAAACGATGGCGGAAATGCAATACCGCCATCGAATACCGCTCGTTGCGACTATGACCCGTCACCGTACGATGCCATTAGCGACACCGTAGTGAACGCCAACGCTAACTGCACCAAGTACGCGCACGCACGCCATGCAAAACCGTAATTACCACCATGGCGCAACGGTACGCGAATGCTGACCCTAGCGGACATTTACATTACGCCATCAAGCATGGCGGAAAGTACCAATCCGCCATGGCGAGAAATACGGCATCGTGAACCAACCGTAAATGGCCCAACTGAGTGCCTGTACACCACTCCCTGGCCACATTGCACAACACCTCGTAGGTGCAATGAAGTAAAATGCAACCAGTGAAATGCACAAGTCACCCACGCATGCCAACGAACAAATGAATGTAGGGGCTCCAAGTGCCTTGTGAATGGCCATCCATATTTGGCATGTCACCATTGCCGTACTGATGCAGCACAGGCATGCGAAGGTTCAAGTACAGCAAAATGAACTGAAAGATGAGACAAAACAACAACAGGCCCCCATCGCCTGACACCAGTGTAAGGCAACATTCAAAGCAGCATCCTTAGGGAGACTGCACCAGCCCTGTACACATGCCAGTAAACAAACCAACCATCAGCATAAGCATGTACCACACAAGTTGGCAGAGTGACTGAGCAGCCAGGCTCATCTCAAGAGGGGCCAATGGGAGCTGCAGGGCACAGATGGCACGAATACAGAAGCTATTCCAATGGACATGACCTCAGTGTCCCTCCAAGAAACGCACGCAAACACAGGCACCTGTGACCAGCCATTATCTGATAATCACATCATTGTTTGTTTGTTCGTTTGTTTATTTATTTATATAGCGCTCTTGACCCGGGGGTATATATGCGCTTTGAACATCAGGTTACAGGTAAAAGACAATAGTACAGTATTGATAGGGCATAGATAATAGTATTCAAACAATATACATAAAATTGGACAATCGGAGTGCATACATATGTGGTAGGACAGTTATTTGTTGGTTAACCAGGAAATGACCTTAGTTCTGAAGGGTTGGAAAGTAGGTGTAGATTTAATATCCAGTGGGATGGAATTCCAGAGTTGTGATGCCAAAGTTGGGAAGCTGGATCCTCCAGCTCTTTTGAGGGAGTATTTGGGAACTGTTAGTTGTAATGAGTTGGACGATCTGGTGGTTCTAGTGTTCTGTCTTAGTGTAAATTTGTTCGAGAGGTAGGGTGGGGCAAGATGATTGAGGGCTTTGTAAGTAAGGCATATGGTTTTCAAGTCAATTTTCTGTTGGATGGACAACCATTTGCAGGCAGTTCTGGTGGCGGAGATGTGTTCCCTTCTAGGAATATTGAGGGCGGCACGGAGTGCGTTATTTTGTAAAACTTGCAATTTATTGATTACTGTTTTGTTGGCACCTACATAGAGGCTATTACAGTAATCCAGTTTAGATTGAATGAGTGCTCTGGCTAGGATGAGACAGTTGCTAGGGGAGATCAGTGGTCTGCAGGCCCTGATTAGTTTACCGGTGTAGGCAGTGGCTGAGGCGGTCATGTTGATTTGTTTAGCTAGGTTGATGTTCGTGTCTAGGTGGAAACCGAGGGTTTTTACGCTCTTGGCAATGGGTATGGTGTTACCGTCAATAGTGAAGCTAGTGTAGCCGGGACAGAGTTTACTGATAGTGTTCGGTGAGCCGACAAGAAGCAATTCAGTCTTGTCATCATTCAGGCATAGGCCATGTGTGGCCATCCATGCCTGAATGATGGAAAAGACTTCATTGATCCATTTGGCGTCCTTGTTGTAGTTGCCTGATAGGGTGAGGAGTATCTGGGTGTCATCTGCGTAGTTAGTATAGGTGACACCAAGATTGTCCAGCTTGTCGAATAAGGGCTAAGGGTAGGTGAGACACAGGATCCTTGTGGGACACCGCAGGTGATGGGGATGGGGTCAGCCGCTGCTAGGGGGGAGAAGACCCGCATGGTTCTGTTGTCCAGGAAAGATTGGATCCATGTGACTGCAGAGTGGGAGAAGTGTGCTGCCAGAGACAAATGGTTGCACAGGATTTTATGGTCGACCAGGTCAAAGGCAGCGGAGAGGTCAAGGAGTAGAAGGATGGCAGCCTTGTTTTTGTCTTTGAGTTCGTCTATCTGGCATTTGAGATCAACAAGGGCCGTTTCTGTCCCGTGTTGTGGTCGAAAGCCAGATTGGCGAGTTCCTAGTAGGTGATTGGCCTCAAGGTAGTCCTGGATTTGTAAATAAGCCACTCTATCCAAGATTTTTAGTAGGAATGGGACGGTGGTAATGGGTCTGTAATTCGTGGGGATGTCAGGGTTGAGAGTAGTTTTTTTTAGTAGCGGTAGGACCCAGGACTGTTTCAGATTGCTGGGGACCATGTTGTTGGCGAAGGACAGGTTTATTAATTTGGTGATAAATGGGGAGAGATCCCTAGCTGCATCTTTTATGATCTGTGCGGGGCAGCTGTCCCCCTTGCAATTCGATGGTTTAAGGGATGCTATAATTTTCTGAACCTCCAATATGGATACCTTTTTGAAGGTGAAGCCTGAACTAGTGGCAGTAGGTGGAGGGGGCGTGGGGAAGGAGGTGGGATCGAGAGTGAGTTGTTGTCGTTTGTTGTTGATTTTAGTTTGGAGCCCTGAGATTTTGTTAGCTAGGGCATTCTGGATCCCTGTGCACCAGGGTTTATCCTTAGTGCAAGAGTCAGTGGGGGTAATGGGGTTTTCTAATTCCTTTAGTATGTTAAAGAGCTCCTTAGTACTGGAGCTTGCCTGGGAGATCCTAGTATTGAGAGATTCTTTCTTGGCCCGTATAATCTCATTTTTGTAGAGGGTGGAGATGTTGGTGAGATTGGTTCTGTTATTTATAGAAGGCACTGATTTCCAGAGTGCTTCAAGTTTGTTTTTTTGTTGACGCAGGGTTTTCAGCTCTGGGGTGAACCATGTGTTCAGGTGCGCTGTGGGTATTCCTTTGCGCAGTTTCAGTGGGGCAATGATGTCAATGGCTTTGGCCATGGACTCATTGTAGGCGTTGACCAGTTGGTTCAAGTCCGTTGTGGCGGGTAGTGCGTTTAAAGTAGGGATCACCAGAGGTATTAGGGCTTCCGCTGTGATATTGCTCTTTTTCCTAGTAGGGCAGGCAGGTGCCATGATAGGCCTTTTATGTGCTGAGTTGCTGGTAAGAATGTCAAACGGGAGGAGGTGGTGGTCAGTCCAGATAAGTTGTGTGGGATCTTTCGTAGTAATGTTGCAGTTAAGGGTAGTTATCCAGTCAAGGATTCTGCCTTTCGAGTGGGTGGGTTTGGAGCAAAGTTGTTGGAGGCCATGCTCCTCTAATGCCATGGCCAGGGCAGTGGCTGGGGTGTCTAGGGGGTCGTTAAACCCAAGGTTAAAGTCTCCGAGTATAATCAATTGTGCTGATGGTTTGGAGCTTTCAGCAACTAGTGAAGTGATGTCTTCCTCAAATGAGCCAGGAGGGCCCGGGGGTCGGTAAATTAAGTGCAGCGTAATAGTACTTTTAGGGGAGGTTTGAAATTTGACTGTAATGTGTTCACAGGATTTGAGTGGGGGAGCAGAGGATAGTCTGATGTCAAGCGTGGACTTAAAGATGATAGCTACGCCGCCACCTCGAGCGTTCGGTCTATCTGCTCTAAGGATGGTGTAGTTATCAGGTATGGCTAGGGTAAGAGATGGACCTGCAGCATCGTGCAGCCATGTTTCGGTTACCGCAAGGAAGTCCAGGTTGTTTGTTAGAATAATGTCAGCGACTTCTGAGGCATGGGCGACTAATGATCTGACATTTAGGAGAGCTCCTTTAAGACTGGGATGGATAGTGTTGATGGGTGTTACAGTGTGAGGGTTGATCTTATTGAGTGATTTGGTAGGGCCTTTGCTAGGTCTGTGGTGGGTTCTGGCGCCAAGTCTAGAATTCCGATCGGAGGGGATGAGGGTAGTGTTACGGGAGTTGGTTGGGTTAGCTAATGTAGAGGTGTTGTAGTCAATGGTAGGGCAAGATGCTCTCGTGTTGATGGGGTTCTGCTTATAGACAGCTAGGTGTGTGTTAGCTGCGACATGCGGAACGTGTGCATGTCTATGGGTGGGAAGGGCGGACTTGGTATCCGGGGGGAAGGCTGGTGTGGTGGGCAGGAATGGTGTAGGGCAGGTGATCGGGTGGTGTCTTGGGCAGGCGGGTCTGACTAAACCATTATTATAGGCTAGGTAACTGTTGCCAGTGCAGGGTATGTTACTTTGCATGACACAGAAAGGGAACATGATCGCAGTCAGGCAGAGTAGCATGCTGGGACTAAGGTAATGTACAGGGGAGTGGCGTGAAGGGGGCATAGGCGTTATAGGTAGGGCACAACACAATGCAAGTGGGGTCTAGGCGACCATAGGGCACAACACAATGCGAATGAGGTCTAAGCGACCATAGGGCACAACACAATGCGAATGAGGTCTAAGCGACCATAGGGCACAACACAATGCAAGTGGGGTCTGGGCGACCATAGGGCACAACACAATGCAAGTGGGGTCTAAGCGACCATAGGGCACAACACAATGCAAGTGGGGTCTGGGCGACCATAGGGCACAACACAATGCAAGTGGGGTCTAGGCGACCATAGGGCACAACACAATGCAGGTGGGGTCTAGGCGACCATAGGGCACAACACAATGCAAGTAGGGTCTAGGCGACCATAGGGCACAACACAATGCAAGTGGGGTCTAGGCGACCATAGGGCACAACACAATGCAAGTGGGGTCTAGGCGACCATAGGGCACAACACAATGCAAGTGGGGTCTAGGCGACCATAGGGCACAACACAATGCAAGTGGGGTCTAGGCGACCATAGGGCACAACACAATGCAAGTCTGGTCTAAGCGACCATAGGGCACAACACAATGCAAGTGGGGTCTGGGCGACCATAGGGCACAACACAATGCAAGTGGGGTCTAGGCGACCATAGGGCACAACACAATGCAAGTGGGGTCTAGGCGACCATAGGGCACAACACAATGCAAGTGGGGTCTAGGCGACCATAGGGCACAACACAATGCAAGTGGGGTCTAGGCGACCATAGGGCACAACACAATGCAAGTATGGTCTAAGCGACCATAGGGCACAACACAATGCAAGTGGGGTCTGGGCGACCATAGGGCACAACACAATGCAAGTGGGGTCTGGGCGACCATAGGGCACAACACAATGCAAGTGGGGTCTAGGCGACCATAGGGCACAACACAATGCGAATGAGGTCTGGGCGACCATAGGGCACAACACAATGCAAGTGGGGTCTGGGCGACCATATGGCACAACACAATGCAAGTGGGGTCTGGGCGACCATAGGGCACAACACAATGCAAGTGGGGTCTAGGCGACCATAGGGCACAACACAATGCGAATGAGGTCTGGGCGACCATAGGGCACAACACAATGCGAATGAGGTCTGGGCGACCATAGGGCACAACACAATGCAAGTGGGGTCTAGGCGACCATAGGGCACAACACAATGCGAATGAGGTCTAGGCGACCATAGGGCACAACACAATGCAAGTGGGGTCTAGGCGACCATCGGGCACAACACAATGCGAATGAGGTCTAGGCGACCATAGGGCACAACACAGTTGCAGTGGTACGTTAGCGACCATAGGGCACGGCCAAATAGCAGTCATGAGGCATGGAGCACTAAGGGCTAAGGATGCCTGTACTATTAAAGAGGTGGCAACAGTAATGCATAGAGGCGGCGGCGTTGGAAGCATGAGCGTATGTAGCAAACAGTTAAAGAAACCGAGTTCAAATGTTTATGGGTGCGGAGTAGCAGAGGGCATACCAGAAAGCACAATAGTATAGACTGAGGGTATTCCCACTACTCACAAAAGATTAAAGGTCCGTGGCCCCTGGCTCCTGATGCTCCCAACAGGCTCTCAACAGGCCTTTGTATGGCCTTCGTAGGGCCGCCGGCGCATCCGCCTGCCGGCGGATGTAATGGGCGGGATAAGCGAGGCTTAGCCTCGATGTGGCGCCGCGATGCGCCCGGCATGCGGGGGTCAGGCAGGAAGTTGGACAAGGCCAGGCAGGCCTTCGTTGCAGCTTATCAGCTGTTATGGTGTTGCAGCGATGGGGAAAGGGCTCCTGCCCTCTTCCCTTGGATGGGGCGATGTAGTGAGGCCCAACAGGCTCTCAACAGGCCTTTGTATGGCCTTCGTAGGGCCGCCGGCGCATCCGCCTGCCGGCGGATGTAATGGGCGGGATAAGCGAGGCTTAGCCTCGATGTGGCGCCGCGATGCGCCCGGCATGCGGGGGTCAGGCAGGAAGTTGGACAAGGCCAGGCAGGCCTTCGTTGCAGCTTACCAGCTGTTATGGCGTTGCAGCGATGGGGAAAGGGCTCCTGCCCTCTTCCCTTGGATGGGGCGATGTAGTGAGGCCCAACAGGCTCTCAACAGGCCTTTGTATGGCCTTCGTAGGGCCGCCGGCGCATCTGCCTGCCGGCGGATGTAATGGGCGGGATAAGCGAGGCTTAGCCTCGATGTGGCGCCGCGATGCGCCCGGCATGCGGGGGTCAGGCAGGAAGTTGGACAAGGCCAGGCAGGCCTTCGTTGCAGCTTACCAGCTGTTATGGCGTTGCAGCGATGGGGAAAGGGCTCCTGCCCTCTTCCCTTGGATGGGGCGATGTAGTGGCCACCTGGCTGACCGGCATCTGTTACACAAAAGCTAAACCCCCGCCCCTAAGCATGACATCATTAAAACAGTCATGATGGCAGCCCCTATCCCTGACCTCACTGGGCTTCGTAGGCAAACGCGGCCAGTACAGTACCACGCAACTATACTCAGAAGCCGGAACCCAATGCAGATCTACTCACAATACATCGCTCCACAAATAGGAATATGCTACATTACTTCCAAAGAATAACGCTACACGGTAAACATCAGACTAAAATTTTAATGCACATCAAATTCACCAAGCCCATACAGCTATTAGGTCATGAACCCCAAAACATCTACATTACTGTGGGCTGCATCCGCAATAAATGACCAGCTACTCCTTGTGTGACGCCCTGTTCCTTCATGGTACACAGGGGCTACATTCACGTCCAAAAAGGCAACATGGAAGCGCCTAGAACCGCAGGCCCGTCCCATTAGGTAGGCACTAGTCCAGCTGAAAGGTAGATATGTTGCTCCTAGCCACTAGTACTGCGTAAGGGCATGTGGCCCATTGGCGATCGTCCCATAAGATCGTAATGGTGCTCCACTGATGAACTCGAAGCAGCAGGTGTCGGGAGTAAAAGCCATCTGCAGGAGTGGCATACAGATGGCAGCGGCAAAAGGGGAGGAGATACCTGTCACCCAAATGAAATGAAAAACAATAGTATGGCCATCAGAACTTCATTTGAATCACTCACTTCAATGATCACACCAAATCTACAGCCATATGCATGCTAGCCCACTCAAAAGGATTATTTCCACCCATGAATCACTTGCCAATCATAACAATATAAATCGAGGTGAAAACACTATTACAAACGAGTGTTTGTGTGCATGCGTCTGTTAAAACAGAATCCATGAGATGGGATTAGTAACGTGCATAGACACAAGTGTTGGAAGGCGCGTCGAGACAGGGAGGGTTCAACAAGGGCAGATAGACGATGGTCCCACTATGGCAGCTCTGCATCACATAGCGCAGGGGAAGGTGATAGATACCAAAAAGCCATGTACATGGCAAACTCTCTATTAAATCATCTGTCCATGCATCCATACATCATTCCCTCATCCCGGTATAAAAACGCATGATTATTAACTCACATTACATTTGAAATCTCCATTGAGTCTGTGCGTAATGCAGCCTGCAAAATCCACTGTGCTCCAGCCCGGAATTCTAGTGATGTGAAGTAACATGTATTTGGGAACGTCCTGCCTTATCGTCCACTACGCTATTGCGCATCCCATACTATTCATATCAATCATTGCATTCTCGCCATGGCCCCTGTCCCAAGGACATTAAACAATAGAACGTTATATTTGCAGTCAGACCTGTGGGCGTCTCCTCGCCGCTAGCTGAAAACCGAAAGCGCTGTCCTTCGAATTCCTCATTTGCAACATCACGTCGAAAAGGCATCCATGGGCGCTCGAAATCACAAAATCATCCATGTAGTGCGGCAGTGTGTGAAAATGGCAACTGGCTTCACTCACAAATGGGACGCCCCGCCCGTCGGTGAACCTCGGTACTGTGCTCGCCCAAAGGGGATTGCAGCTGGCACAGGTGGAATGAATCACCACAGGTGGAGGCTATACAGCCTGAAAACACATAAATTGCACACCCAACCCCCTCCCACAACCACACCCACTCCAAAATGCTACCGGCAGGACTAGCGATGTTGGGCCTGGGGGACCTGATAGCACTGCAAGTACTCCAACTTCAAGAAGAAGACGAACACCAACTACTACAACAACCGGCCGCACAGAGGAGACGCAGGAGGAGGAGGAGGGCAAGGCAGGGCCAGCAAGGCCCACCAGCACAGCCACTACCACCACGCAGGCAGCCCGCAATCCCACGCCTCCGAGCTCATCCGTTCAACCTCACTGCTGAGCAGATCCACACCCTCTACCGTTTGGACCGGGACACCATAACCGCCATTGTGGACATGACACAGGCTGACCTTGTCAGCATGATAGATAGCCCAACCGCCATCCCACCCCTACTGAAGGTGGTGTCTGTACTCCACTTCCTGGCCACAGGCACCTACCAGCACACAGTCGGACAGTTGCATGGCATTTCACAGCCACTGTTCTCACGGACACTATTGCAAGTGCTCGATGCCCTCCTGAAGCACGCAGACGACTACATCTCTTTACCACGCTCGGAGCAGGAGATTACAAACACAAAAGTTGGATTCCATGCACTGGCGGCATACCGGGTTGCATTGGTGCCATCGACTGCACCCATGTGGAATTGGTTGTCCCACATGCCATGGAGGCCCAGTACCGCAACCGGAAGCAATATCATTCTCTTAATGTACAGATGGTGTGTGACTCCAACAGGATCTTTACACATTGTTGTGCCCGATTTCCTGGATCAACCCATGATTCTATGGTCTTGAGGAACTCTACAATACCACGCTACATGGAGCGACACGCAGGGAACAGATCCTGGCTACTCGGTGAGTCTCATTCCATGCATGATAATGTGGGGTATGTGATGCGGCAATGACCTGGCAGGAAGGGGGGGGGATGCGTACGTAGCAATGTCATTCCACAAACATCCTTTCTTGTCCACATACAGGTGATGCCGGGTATCCACTGAAGAGATGGCTCCTTACACCACTCCGGAACCCACAGGACCAGCATGAGGAGGACTACAACCATGCCCACTCACGTACCCGTGTAGTCATTGAACAGGCATTCGGCCTACTGAAGGCTCGTTTCCGCTGCCTCAGCAGGTCTGGCGGGGCACTCCTGTACCGCCATGAGAAGGTTGCAGAGATAGTCATGGCATGTGTCATGCTACACAACATGTGCGTACGTAGAAATGTGCCCATGCCCCCTGACGCAGAACTGCACGCACCTGAAGATGGTCATGATGAGGCTGGGGATGTGGCAGCACCTCAGGGAGTCCGCGAGGCACAGGAGGCCCGTGAAATTCGTCAGAGTATCATAGATTCATGCTTCTAGCACTCACGCCTGGTGGCTGATACATGGACACGGGACTTGTGGCACTGTGTGTGTCGGGAACATACACAATGTGGACTGTACGCCTATAAAGGCCTCGTACACAATGATCAATGTCCACACGTCTCATTGGATGATTATGAAATGTTTATAGCATATGTGAAATTATATTACACACCCCATCGACCCGTCACCCAAGAAAGCCCAACACCCCCCCTCCACCCTCCTACCTCCCCCCCGAACACCAGTGTCCAAAGATGCTCATTGTCAGTGGGCAGACGCTATTGCAAGCCCCCTCTCCGGGTATCAGGGGCACCCCTGCCTGTGGAGCGCAGGTTCCTCCCAGATCTACGTTGGGGGCTGCCCTGGACGGAACTTGCAACGGATGATGTCTCTGCCTGCTCACGTCCATGCATGTCCCTAAGGGTTTGTGAGAGCTCAGTGAGCACACGGCGCACAGCGGCAAGTTCAGCACATACGTCTTTGGACGTCGCATGCAGTTCCCCCCTCAGGCTCTCGGTGCTTCTCTCCATTTGTACCCTCAGGCTCTCGGTGCTTCTCTCCATTTGTGCCCTAAGTGTCTCAGTAGATGTTTCTATGGCTGCCTTAGTACCCCCACATTCATCAGCATGGTCCTTGAGGAGCGTGGCCAGTTGCTGCTGTTGCACGATCACCTGGTCGAGGGACTGTTGCCTCTGCTGTGCCATGGCCATTTGCGGTGGTGTCACAGAGGGGCTGATCACCTCATGTTGCCTTGCCACAGGGCTTGTGGGGGATGGCCAGTCGTCGTCTTGTGGGTGCCCCTGCGTGGTATCCTCATGGTGTAGGGGATGAAACAAACAGGGGGATTGAGACAGGTCATGGATGGGTCCTACATCGACAGCACCGTTGTCTGTGTCGGAGCATGCTGGCATCAATGCAGTGTCACCTATGGTGCTGCTGCCATCAGAAGCAGTGCCTTCTGTGGCATCCATTGGGGGGACCTGTGGTGCTGCTGGTGTGGGCATGCTGGCTGCTGGGGTGCCTGTTGAAGTCCCCTCCTGTGTGCTGCCACTTGATTTGTGCTGCTGCCATGTCTTGATCTGTGCAGCTGAGGTGGAGGGTCTTTGGCCGTTGGTCTTGGCCCTCTTTGCAGGTGTGCTGGTAGGGGTGTCCTGCAGCTTGTCGTTTGACTCGGACCCTGTGGTGGAGTAAAGGAGGGCGAGCGTTATTTATGGGTCTGTGGAAATTGGAATGGCAATGTATCACATGCATTGGGGTGGTACCTGAGGGTGATTTGGGTCAGGGCCTTGGAGGTGGTTTCATTTCTGTGTGGATTGAGGATGCAGTTGTTTTGCAGCCTGCAGTTAGGGTGTGCATGCTGCACGTGTAGAGGGTGTTTTTAGGATTTTTAATTATTTATGTATTTAATGTGACTTTTAAAGTGCGCTATCAGGCCAATGTATGTGGCCGTTCTCCTGGACATGTGTTTCTGTTGCACTATGTGGCCACATGGTACTTCACATGATTGGACATTGTGGATTTAGCATTGTTTTATTTGGCCCACCTACCTGATTCTTCGGATGTCTGCACTCCTTTCTCCATCCCTCCGACTCCCTCTATACTCTCCATTCCAATGGTGGAGGCACAGATTTCTTCCCAGGGGGTCAACTTGATGGGTGATTCCGATCCTCCCCCGGTAGCTGTGGCAATGTTACGGTTGGCTGATAGTATGCTCCGTACGCGTATCCGCAAGTCGTCCCATCGCTTTCTGCATTGCTGTGGGTTGCGGGGTGCGGTCCCCACCGCACTTACCCGCTGTGCCACCAGGGCCCATGTGGCCTTCTTGTTCGCAAGTGCCGTCCTGGTCATTTGCGTCGAGAAGACGACGGCAGCATTCTCCTGGAGGGTCTCTGTGAGCACGGTGAGTTCCTCATGGGAGAAGTGGACCTGCCGCTTGCGGTCGCACGCTTTTTTTGCTACTTTTCCCATTTTGTTTGTTTTAACTAGGGTGGCTGTCGGGTTGGGATGTGTCTCAGGGTCGGATTTTTAATGGTTGTGTTGGGATTCTGATTTTATAGGTGTGCGGCGTGCTGTTTCCCGTTCCGGCCCCATGTTTTTACTTCCGTTTCCGTATATTTACGGTCACCGTATTTTGCGATTGGCGCTCATTACGGGGACCGCTATGATGGGTGGCGGAATTGCACCTAGGGCGCCGTACGACGGCGGAGAGGGGCGTTTTGGGGACATTTCCGCCATCGCGGACTTTGCACTTCCGCCATGGCGTAATGCTCGTGCCCGATGGGTCATAATTGGCCGCACTTTACTCGATCGTGCAATGGCGGAAACGCTATTTACGCTATGGCGGTCAGGTCTGTTACTTTCCACCAGGGTCGTAATGAGGGCCACAGTGTTTGTTAAGTAAATCTCCATACTGCCATGGAAAAGTGACCACTGACTATTCGGATGGATTGGTGAAAAATGTGTTAGTTAAAAAACAGGTAGCAAGATAAAACAAACCAATGGCAGTATGAGACTTCAACAGAAGTGTGAACCCAACTCCCTGCAAGAACTGTTATCTTATAATCAAAGGAGCACATGCATTTCACTGGAACGGGAGCACCAGGCAGGGCAAGGAATCTTACAGAAACAATGTTACAAAGAGGGGAAAAAAATCCTCTATCCAAATATTTCATACCAGCTGCATTTGTACATGTGAAACAGTGTTATCAGGAAGGACAGCATACAGTTATACATCTGTTGAAGCTGAATATGCTCCTCAAAGATTCACACACAATCTAAAGCAGACGAGCACGCTTACAGTATGATGGCTTCTGCCTTCTTAAGCGGGAGCCTAAAAGATGTTTTCGTATGCCACTAGGGAAAGATGTCAGAAACAAGAGATGTGGTGGTGAGCATAGCTACACACTAGGCACAGAGGTTTCATTGCACACAAGCAAATGTGCAGTAAAGTCTAAAGCCTTACCTCACAAAAGCAAGAAACAGATGTTTATTTATGGCAGCTGCAGGGATAGTATAATGCAGCAGGACAGTTGAGGAGTACATACAATGTTCAATCCTAGACCCCACAATCCCCTCATATTATACCTTCACTTCAGTCTCAATACATACATCTTCGGGGAAACAAACATTGCATTCAGGCATGCCATTACATATTATGTCCTCTGTAGCATGACAATAAAGCACTTGAGCAGTCTGAGAGACTTCTTAGCAGGTATTGCATACTCGATTATAGAAATATGCAGAAACCATTGACAGAGAAAATACATTTAGAATTATGACTAGTGCTATGAGTAAGACCTGACCAATAGACACTCCCAGAGGTCCCAATAGACCCTCAATGCAAGACTTAAATATTCAGGGATTTTCCAGGCTAGCATGAAGGAGGCTTACAGTGTGGCTAATGGCGGTGAAAATGTCAGTAATATTGCTTGAGTAACTAGGTATTAGAGTACAGCACTCACTCTTCACGTTTGCTTAACCATCTACCTGTGAGGCTAGGATGATGTCGAAAGCCATACGGTTCTGAAGCAACATGGTTCGGGTGACTACTTTTTCTCAGGATAATAGAGTCAAGAAGGATGCTGTGATAATATCCTCTACTAACCGTGACAGTTGTGTCCCTAAAGTTGGTTTCAGATATCGTACCCTAGCAACAGTTTTCCAATACAGTGCTTCTCCTGAGTCGGGGCTGAGCATGAAAGGTGGGTGTATAATGCACTACAAGCAGAACATATCCCATATAACAACTTTCTCCCCGGTCAATGGGCAGCCTGGGATAAGGTTTGTCCCCACAAATGAAATACGTTTCGGAATGTGCAACCTACCCGGACTGGGAAAATGAGAAAAATCAGTGTCAAAGGAAAATATAACATTGTTAATCACTGCACTGGTATTGCTGGACAAGTAATAATGGCATTTGCTAACTCCAATAAACAGAGGACCTGGGGTGGTGTAACATATGAGACCAGTTGCCAGAGAGGAAAAATGGAGTGCTGTTGGCTTGATGCATACTTGGTGTGGAGTGGGGAATTACAAGTGAGTATGAGCATCTCTAAAGGTTCCTAGGCCCTGGGACTGAGTGACCAACTTAAGATCCAGGCAGACCCTCCCTCCCCCCCACCACACACACACTGGAGGAAATGGGCACAATACGGAACTTAGAAGATAAATCATGAGGCAGATGAGCACAAACCCATAAAGTTCAATTTAATATTCAGGCATAATGCCAGGTTGGGTGCATGTAAGTGTCTTCATTGTGAAACCCGGGGATGCACAAAAGGACCATAATTTTCATGACAGATGGTGCAGAAGGCAGCAGTCACAGTGAAATGATAATATATCAATATTCTGACAACAGCTATAATGACAGAAATGAAGCCAGACATATTATATGCTGGGGCCAATCCTCAAATATCCATGTCCAAGAATCAGGTCTTGTACAAGCGCAAATGTTTGTGGTTAAAAGACACAGTTTGATTCAGTTCATCAAAGCAGTTGGTGTGCAAGGCACAAGTGACATAATTTCACCGGCCAAAACTTTGAGTTTAAAGGTTCATAGGCTCCTTGAAGTTGTAGCAAAGTTAACATTACTGTTCAAAAGTTCCACTAGAAATCTGGTACAACATGAACAATTCTTTAATCCACAGTTTGTGCATGAACGTTCAAGGTAAAAGTTCAAACTTCGAGTATCCAAAGTCCCAGAACCACATGCATATGAGGGTCATTGTAATGAAAAGAATGGCCAATAGATGATGCCAGCAACAGGCATAATTTGCAAGTGTTGCTGAATCAACAGTGGTGGCATCTACACTTTTCCAGTGCATCGCCGCCTCAGGGGATTCATCACTGTTGGGGGGACAAATCAAGGGACAACTGACCTGGCCAGTTGCCACTTTATTTAAAGCTATTGGTTCTTGGAAATTCTTCCACAGTATCGCAAAGGGTACCTTTTTCGGGGCTGAATTGTGAGATGCAGAGGAGTCGGGCAATGAAGGTGGTATGCCAAAAGAGAGGTCTGAATTAGGGTTGTTCCCTCCAGGGCTTCTAGTGCCTGACGAAGGAGCCTTAGAAATAGCTCCCGCAGAGACCTAACTGTGTTGCAGAGGTTCAGCAGATGAGGGTCCTGGTTCAGCAAGTAAGCATGCTGGATGTTCGAGGGCTGTACCCTCACCTTCTGGTACTGCCTGTTCTGTTTCAACAGCACTTGAAGAGTCTGACATTGACAAACAACTGACAGTGTCATTAATGGAGGAGTTGGTGGTTATGGTGAATAGAGCCAAGGAAGATCAGTTGCAGCGAAGGAGGTGTCATCATCTGAGGTGGTGACTTTGCAGCAGTGCGGTACATGGATCTAAGCCAGGATCTCAGCACACTTCTCTGCAGTGTCTGTGGTCAAGAGAACATGAAACAGACCATGCCACCTCGGATGAAGTGCAGATTTCCGCTGATGGACATTCACCAGGACCCAGTGTCTTGGATGTAGAGGATGACAGGGCTCAGTAGCTGGTTCAAGCAGGGCTTCAGGGACCTGAGCATGGAGACATTGAATAGTTTTAATCAACATGCAGAAATATTGGAATAAAATATCATCTTCGAAAGGCAGACATTTGATATGTGGAATTGCTGACGGTCAGGTTTCCATTCTCATGGGACTTCCTGTGAGAATGTCATGGTCTTACAGTTGGGTTTATGCTGGGGATTATTTTGCATAGCAAACATAGCTAGAGGCAAGGTTTTGTGCCATTTCAATCCCATCTCTTTACACACTTTCCACACCTAAACTTAAGGTGTCAGTTGTGTTATTCTACATTAAATATGCACTGGCGGTGGTAGGGGGAATGGAACTGTTGAGCTATTCTTAGAGCTTTGCACACTTCTTTAAAAACCATGCCAGTAAAATGCATGCCTCAGTAGCTGTGTATACTGAGGGGCAATCCCAATTTAGGTATGAACTCTGTCAACATCTTCTCTGCCACTGTAACAACATCTGCCTTTCTACATGGGTATGCTTCTACCCACCCCAAGAACACGACTACCACAACCAAGCAGTATGTGAGATATATGCAGGTGGGGAGATGCGTGAAGTCTGTCTGCACGTGCAGGAAAGGACCCTCCGGTACTTGACACTCAGACATCTTCATAGATAACGTTCTCCCGCCTTTATGTGTAAAACATATATCACAATTCTCACAATAACTTTGAGACATAGAAGCTAAATCAGCTGCCATCAAATCATGCTGCAATAACGTAATCATAGTGTTTTTACCTGAATGGGCTAAGCTGTGAGCTTCACAGTCCAAATGGGGGAGGAGTACCATGGGTGCCACCAGGTGGCCGTCTGGGGAATGCCACAGGGAATCTGCTCCCAATCAACAATAGCATTGGGTCCAGGTAAGTTTTTCAGCTTCAGAAGCTTGGTTTTAAAGGATGGCCAGACTGGACAGGGAAGCAATTGATGACCGCTGGCATTCAACACAAATAAGAGACTCATTAGGAGCCAGGGGCCTATTTAAGACAGCTGAACAAGCTGCACCATCTGCTAGTGTATTTCCTTGGGCTATGAATGACTAAGCGGTATCATGTCCCTTACATTTGACAATCGCCCATGGCTGCAGGAAGTAATAATGCATTTAACGATGCTGACACATATTTTTCATTAAATACTGGGGTGCCTGTTCATGTTAAATACCAACGTTGCTTCCAAAGAACCCCAAAGTCGTGGACCACCCAGTGGTAACTGGAGTTGGTATAGATCATACCCGACATTTCCCGGGCCAAGGCACAGGCACAGGTCAGAGACACGAGTTCAGCAATTTGCACTGATTGTGACATAGGTAATCAATATGCTTCTAAGACAGCATGCGGGTACATACAAGAATAACCAGAGATTCTAATTCTCCAATTTCAGGAACACGGATACAAGACCCTCCTACAAAGAGGATCAAATCTGGATAAATCAACATGTGGGACACAAGTGTTTCTACAACAACCTGTCAGTCGTTCGCCTCCCCGTATGGTGGGGTTGGCAGCACAGAAGAAGGGTTTGGGACTAAGAATCGGTCATACTGGCAGCAGAAATAAGAAATATGTCATATTGGGTAAAACAGGAATTAGACACATGCTTGCTGTGTTTTCCCTTTTACCAGTAATACAATACAGCATGGGGAACTGCAATCGTGGCAGGATGCCCCTGAACTAGTAAGTCAGTATTTTCTATCAATAATGCTGCAGTGGCAACTGCTTGCAGACAATCTGGAAGTATTGCAGCTACTGGATCTAATCCTACACTGTGGTAGGATAAAGGCAAATGCTTAGCACCATCTGAGTCAACACACCTTGAGCAAACCTGTTGTGCTTGTCTCAGTAGAGCACAAGAGGCTTACTATAATCAGGCAGACCTAAAGGCAGAGTGATTGTCTTCTTCTTCCTGAGGCCATGGCAGAGGCTTGGGGATTGAGTCATACGGGAGATTCTGAAGGAACGTAACTACGGATACATATCCCGAGATCCACTTTCTGTAGTAAAGACCATCCCAAAGAAATCTCTCATCTGCTTTCTAGTCTGGGGTTTGGGGACCTTCTGGATCACAGTAACCTGATATTTGGACAAATGTCTTTCCTCAGATGAAATATCATCACCCAGGTATCGCACAGGACAAACACAAATGTAACTTATCTTTAGATGCCTTGTGACACTTTGCAGCAAGCGCTTTCATCAGAATGAAAGAATCTTCCTCACATGCTTCCAGGGAGGGGATGGGTAGGTGCAGATCATCTACATACAACACTAGTCAAGATATTTCTTTAGAATTTGGAAGAACAAAGTAGGGCTTTCTCCGTATCCCTTTGGAAGTCTAATGAATATATACTGCGTGGATTTATGAGTTAATGCGAACAGAGAAAATTGCTGAACACAAATCAACAACAGAAAAATGCTTGGCAGAGTAGGGAATGCATGACAGGATGGTAGCAGGATTAGGTACAATTGAAAAGTCTGTTACAAGGCTGCATTAACTGCTCTCAGATCCTGAATAAAATAATACACCTCTGAAACTGGCTTCTTTGTGGGCAAAATCAAAGTATTGCAGGGGCTGCGAGATCTTGTTGGAGAAGGGATTCTATTACAGGATGAATGCCTTTTGCAGCCTGTCGAGAAATAGGATACTGAGGTACTCATGACAAGTGGTTAGCAGGATTTAGAGTGTTTTTGACACTCTCACCATTAACCATATAACCAGCATCATTTGCAAGGGCTGACCCTAATGTGGCTGGGACATGTTCCAACAGTTCCAATCATGAAGAGAAAGTGTTGGGCCAGTCTCCAGGGTTTGAATTAGTAATTTCCTGTAATACTGCCAGCACTTTATGCTCTCTGTGAGCGGGGATGTCCAGGTGTATACCATCAGCGGAACAGTAAATGGAACAGCTTAACTTACATAATACATCTAATTCAAAGAAATTCACAGGAGAATAGGGACCCAGCCAGAATGCATTTCAGTCAGAAATTGGACCTATTGTGAACATGAGTAGAGAAGATAGAGAATGAGGTTTTGGCATACCTCCTATACCTACAGCATTTACTATTTCATCAAAATGCTTTGTTCATTCAAACACAGAATCTTTTAAAGTATAGGGTGATACTCCAGTGTCAACCAAACATTAAGGGCCTGATTCATGGAAGTGTTTTATAATGGGGCAATCCCATAGGAAAACGTTCCATGAATCAGGCAGTGTATCCTTTGACCAGCAATAACACAATCAACAAACAGGGCAGTAGGATCTATTGATATAAGTGGTGCACCAAGTTCCGAGACCCCTTGGCAGTCCAAACCATTGGTATGAAGTGGTGACTATGGAGGCTGGGATCTCTTCATTCCACTTGTCATGGTAGAATGTCTGCTTCGACTGTCATACTGAGTGTGATGTGGACTCTATGCTTTCCAGTGTCCAAACTCTTTGCAGTAGGTATACTGCTCACTGTATATATTTGTGCAATACCTCTCAGCAGTTTGTCCTGATGATTGAGGTGCCCCACATCAGTGATTTGGTAAGCAACCAAGAGGGTCTTAGCTTGGGTAAAGTAGGCCTAAGAGACTCAATGAAGAAGTGTGAACCAAAGGGCTTTTGGGTTCAAGGAAAGGGGACCTGGAGAAACCCAACAAATCTACAAAGAAAAGGTACTATACACTTTTTACAAGTGAATCCTGAGAGACCTGTGGGACTTTATAATCCTGAATACCTTGAACTTGAGGAAGGGAGCTGCCGAAGAGGTCCACTGTCATATTAACTTTACTTTGAACACTATTGAGTTTGCCACATCACATACAGCCTGTAGAAGTGAGAACACGCATATTTTTTGACACAGACTGTATTTTGTTTTGGACTGACAGACTTAGACTTCCATTAGATTGCTTTCCGTTAGGGAACATACCCACCATAGAGTTAAGGCGAGTTGGGCATTATAACATCCTGACCAATGAAAATAAAGGTTTTCAAAATCTACTTTTTATGTCTGTGTCATGTTGTGATACCATGCCTGTCTCACAATGCCCAAGCTGCAACAAAAAAACGAATATGGATTAGCTAAAATATGCCAATCCCTATTATTTCCTTAAATCGATATTAATATAATATGAAAAGTAATGAAGCAGGTGCATGTTATCATCTACTGCATGTGTGACTATTATTGTCACTTTTCATGTCTTAATAGAAATGAATTTGTGTGTATGTGAAAACAAACACACATGTGTGTGTTATATTTTGTTCTGTGAAAACCCTGACTTTTTCAGTAGTGCTAATGTGTTTATTTGAAGGTCTATAGAATATGACTGGCTCATTAGTATGCTGCATAAATGTACCCCAGTCCATGTGTGAATCATATGCTGGGAAGCCTTCCGAAAGGTTTTGTTTTTCAAATTTCTTTTGTGTAACCCTGTAAGAAGACCATATAACCCTTATTAGGGTATATATATAATTGTCCATGCTAATGGCATGCAGAAACGTACAGATATGTTCCCAGTGCATTAATGTACCTATTTGGGTATTCAATGTGGGGATATTGTGTGAGAAAGCCCTGATTTCTTTTCTGTCTCCACTATGGCTGTGCAGATGCCCAACTGCATCTAGTAGACAAGGGAAGCCTCTTGCTGCCTTTTTTCCACCCTTACTGCAATCATCCTGTGCTGGGAACATAAAGCCCTCTGTGACCGGGATGTCCATTCTCTGTAAACCCAACATCCCTATTTATGAAATGTTATGGTCCCAATTGAACTGCCAGGGTTCTCTTTTCTCTTATCTATCTAAAGGTACCACACTGGGGTTCCCCATTATCCTATGCGCTGTGTGATGAATCAAATGGAGTCATCACAGATCCCCCAGCAGTAACCACCTCCTATAGGGCCAGGAAACAGCAGCCCTACCTGATTCTGACCCTGAAAGTGGCTATATGAGGAAGGATCACATGGGAGGTGACAACCACCGGGAAGATGTCATGGCCTCATTCCATGAGACATGGCATCCCCTGTTTGCTGTGGAAAAGGCTTCCTGATATCTAATACCCTAATGGCCTATTGCCATGCATCTTTTCTCACCTTTAGGGAAAATAGAGAAACCTGTTCACAACACCCTTTAAGCCAAACTCCCATTCATGGTCTAAAAAGCAAAGTCTTGAAGAAAACCTTTTTCAGTTCTAATTCCCTTTCATATAAAACTGATCTTTCATATGAAACGATTGTGAGATTCACCAATTACTATGCATCAGTTGACATCAATGGACTTCAATTGCCTCAACCACCTAAGTACTAAAACGGGGAGGATGAAGGAAATAATACAGAGCAGAAGGAGTATCAAGCTCAATGGGATTCTAGCTGTATCGTGAAGCACCTGTGCGGGGGGACATTTAAAAATGGAAACCAAACTATGAGAGGCTGCTCAGGAGAAGATGTTTCATCTCCCTCAGAGTGTGGTAGCTTGGGGCACGAGCCAGTGTGGAGGAGCCAAGGGGCTCACCAGCAAAGAGGGAAAGCATTCTTGTGCAAGCAGGTTGGGCTGCAGTAATGCCAGGAACCAGCAGACGATTACTGGGTGTTTGGCAGCTGGAGGAAGCAGCATTACCCTCACTGACACAAGAAGACAAGTAGGCAAGTAGGCTTGAAGGAGTGGAGCCAAAAGAGAAGCCAGGGAGATGTCAAAGTAGTCTAGAGTGGAAGTCAAGCGGCAGGGCAATGCAGAGTAAGCGCAAACAGGATTGAAGACACCACACAGAGCCGACGTGTCAGCCCAAGCAAAGTGGGGACACCAGGGAATTTTGGTGACCGCGTCAAGCACAAAATGAAGCAGCAGAGACAGAAGCAATTAGAAGATTGTTTATGAGTCAAAAGGGTGGAATACAAATAATACCCCTAACCATATACGAATTCATGGAATGCCGATACGGGCAAAACTGAAAGTGAACATTGAACAACTAGATATAATGAACCGAGAAAGAGATACAAAATTGTGAATGTAAAGAGAAACTACTTGGAAATAAGAAGTCCTGGCAGGAGATTAAACCAGGCAGCTACAAGTATGTGAGGAGTCCTGGCAGGAGAGTATACCAGGCAGTTGCGGGTACTTGAGAAGTCCTGGCAGGGTGTATACCAGGCAAACCTACAGAGAAGTCCCTAGAAAGGACAGTGTTTGATTGACCAAATAAGTAACTATTTAAAAGAAGGAAATTACAAGGCTAAACAGCTTTGTACCTAACAGGATTGTTGTGAACCAAGGAAAGACACAAATAACTGTTACACCAAGAAACATTGTCATCCCATTGACAAATCCAAGTGAAAGGATCCACCCTCTGGAACCAAGGTTCTATTACCTTGGATAACGTTTATGTTGGATCTGTTATATTTTAATTTATGAACACTTTTGCAAAAACCAGGTTAAAGACATGTCCCTTCTCACCTTATTATTTACATTGCAGTGTGGGAGTCAGGATAGAACATTTGGACACAAGGATGGTTTTCATTCCTGGCATCGTGACAAAGACAGATCCCTAGATTTTGGTTTTAATTAGGGAAATTCCTCTTCGAGCAGTGTCAGAGAGGCATTTTCCCAACCCGTTTATGTTAATAAATGTCTTTTAACCAAAAAGTTGAAAACGTCTTGTCCAGATTTCATTTCTGACCCTTCACATATGTTGTTAGGAATGGGATTGGGCTCAGTTGACATAAACTGGTGGACCCTTAGATTTGAGATACTCAGCAACCAACCATCGGATCCATCAATTGCCACATAACTCTATCAGATTTGACGTGTGCAGTAGCAGGGGAGAATTGATCCAACATAGGGACTGAGTTCTAATACTCATAAATGTAGTCCTCATTCTCCCACCCTGAACATGCATTAGACTTGTTATGAAGTTGGGTCTAGCCTGGCGACATGGCCTAGACGTCTGGGCAGGCGTTATAGACACTGACCATAGAGGTGACATCAAAAACATGAGGCATAATAATGGAAAACAGGCATATCAAGTGAAGGCAGGGGAGATGATAGGGGGAGGCAGACATAAAGTTTAAGATTATATCAGAGGAAGTTCCATCTTAGGTATCAGGAAAAGAGGCAGAATGTATTCCTGAATTAGTCTTTGCCCAAAGGAATGATCCCTTACTTGCTGAACTTTTCCTTCAGTTCTTACCAGGAGGGTAAGAAAAAGGGGGTGTTAAACCGTAATCATACAATGCCTCCTTATTATGAATATTGGCTTAAACCCATTCGCATTACGCAGAAAATCATGTTTGCAAAGTTCCAATTTTGGATTAACTTCGCTGCCATTTTAAGACTCAACCTCCATTTTGATTTTAACTCATGTTCCATGTTCTAAAATGGTGGACTGTGTTTTCGACTTGCAGTCGAGCCAAACGACCTTTGAGTTTCGTTAATGTTTAGGATCCCTGAGAGCCGACTGTTTAACTTATGTAAAGAAACCTTGCACTTCATACGAACTGCCATTCAAGTGTTGGTTGTGCTCACAACCCTCATCCTCGTATAAACACTGAAACAATGAAGGGTACATTTCGATCGTATGCTTTAGCTGAACTGCATTGTAGCGACTCTTGGAATAAGGCTTACCGTGGATCCGAGAACCTACAGCATCATTGTATTTTCATGGACACGTAAACTTGTTTAATCCTTTGTATAAAATGGTAACATCTGTCATGTGAACTAGGCACAAACTCTAGCCTACAAATTATTAACTTGGAGAGAGGCTGGACAATAATGCTAAAATGGTATACATGTGTCTGTGTTTAGATGTCCAGCACTCTCACTCCTCACTGTGTCTACTGGTACACACTGCAAGGTATGGGGAACCAGATAGCTATCTGTTTTGATTTGTAAACTGTACAGTAATAAAAGATACTTGTATCTTTTCAGGCCTTGATTGATGTATTTCATTTGTGGTACTAAGCCTCTATATTTCTTTGGTCTTTCAGATTGCGCCCGAATAGGGAACCTCCAGATTGATGCCACCTCGTTGAAAAGAAGATGCGGCCATCGGAACGGGATCGGACAGTGAGAAAAAGGGGGCCCCTTTGTATGAAACGCAATACCTCGACAGTACTGCACGATCTGATCCCTGAACGGTGAGCTCGCAGTTTGAGAGGGCATCTTGACGAGGTCCACATATCGAGGCGGGCAGTTTTGCTGAAATCACCAACCACGAGGGTCCTTTGTCCTTTGTAATCCAATCGGATCTCCTCAGTCCTTTGTAATCAGGTGAGTTGTGCCCCAATTCCTAAGTATACTGATATTTGGTTGCAGTTTTGTCCTCATGAGCACAAACAATGCCAGGTAACACCAGTTATCCGACATGCCTGGGAAATTGTCTGCCTGTTTTAGGGGTTTATTCTGCAGAGACAGACAATCTTTGGAATTTGGCCGACCGGCGCCACAGGAGGGGTCGCCGGTATGTACTATATACTCTAAGTACAGCATTGGTAGTATAGTATTCAAGATATTTGGCACAGACAAACTAGACATGCTTCCAAATTTCAGTGGCCAGTCAATGGTAGTTTTGAGATTGCCTGAATAGAGTATTTAGAGTCCATCTTGTTAAAGAAAAAAATCTTGACCTGCAGCATTTGATGTAATTCAGAATTGGAAAAAAGAAGCTATGCAGCAACTTAAGAGTAAAGAGAAGCATGTATGCCGTCATATGTATAATTCACAAAATGCATTATTGTATGATCAACAGAAACAGTCAGAGTCTGTTAGACGCATAGATAGGGCTTTTCAACTTGATGTACAGAAAATATATCTGTCTAAAGATTTTCATATCTCAGATGAACTAATTGATAAGCTGTTAAATGAACGTAGGCCTGGTGCCACTGCACCACCTCCTTATGTACCTCTTCCTGTGGTCTTAACCCTTCCCGCTGTTGCACCTCCTCCCGTAGCTATCCCTGTTCTTCCCGTTGTTCCTCCACTGCCAGCTGTTGCTCCTCTTCCTATTGATGCTTCTCCTTCTGTATCTCCACCTTTACCGACTATTACTGTTCCTCTGATCTTGTTTTTGTTGCCAGCGGTAGTGTCTCCACTACCTGTTGTACAGGATTTGTCTACTCTCTCTTTCCCAAGTGGTTCTGCTCCACTTGTAGCCGATGAAGGGGCAAGTGTTGAATGAAAAGTAGTGACCCGTAGTACACTTTCTAAAGATAAGAAGAGAGAATTGTATGCATGGGCTAAGAAATGTATAGAGAAAGGTGAAAAATCAGCTGTCTTATGTACACTTCTTCATCTAGAAAGTATTTCCAAACAGAATGTTTTTATTGAGGGGATGGGAATACACTTGGTGTGGAATAATTTGACAGACAGGGATGTCCCACAAGGGTTGAGGGATTTGAATGTATTAGCTTATTCAAGGGATCCTGCAGAGAAAGTAAATGAGCATGTCGAGAGGGTTTTTGAGTTAAGAAGGGAGTTAGAACGGTTACAGAATGATGGAATATATGGTGGTAGATTGGACGCTCTGTATGTGCAGAAATGGTTGCTTCATCCTTGTAAATCAACGAGTGAAGAAACGCGTATTTGCACATTATACGTTTAGTCAGTATACTCCAGAACTGCAGAAGAAAGTGTTACAGGTGATGGTAGATTGGCTGCAGGATGAGTGTATGAAGAAAAAGATGTGTGTCCTGCAGATTTGATGATTATTTATAAAAGAGCATTTGTGCCCAATACTGCTTCGACCACTTTAGCGCTCGATCTGGCTTTATTGCTTAACAGGCGTTCGCAGTTGCCTACTACTCAGTTGCCTAGTGTTAGGAAAGATTTCATAATTGTAGGTAATATTCCTTCCATGTGGCAACCCCCAAACTTTTTGCTGTTGTTTTACACCCTGATCTAGACTTTGCCAGAGAAGCGCAGCCTTACGCCGCACTCCTCTGGGCTTTCGCTCAATTCTTACGGGGAAACTGACATGCCCTTAACACAGTCAGTACCGGGAGACCCCGTTTTCCGTAGTTCTTTCCTCATGTTGCAGCTTTCGTGCAACATGTCACAAGAGGGCACTGTAACCTAATTTACTGCACTCTTGAGTCTCTAGTCATTCCAAAGGCCCTAGAAACTCTCGATGGATCTATAACGAACTGTGCAAGTGTGTCACGGACGAGACTGGAGGCAGCTATCGTTTCTTTGTGTTTTGAACCTCTTTTTGCCATGTTAACCGCGCTTTCCGCGTTTCGCCCAAATAGGTGGCCTGGCCTCCAAAATGGCCATGCCACGAGGTTCTTTGTCCTGTCCGCTGACCGTCTTGCCCCTTCACCTTCCCCCAGGTCGAGCCGACCCGGGGCAGTCCTTATTTGGTCATGCACTTTCCCGCGAAACACAACACTTCCGCGGGCTTCTGCATGCCTTGTGTGAGCCTCCAGGATGTGGGCTGGGATGTATGTTCCCAATACACATCCTGGGTGCCAGAGAGTCTAGTATGTCTTGAATGCCTGGGACCACCGTGGTCCGTGATAGGTCCACGTATGGTGTGAGTGTTTACGAGCAGATCTCCCATTGGGCCCTCTCCGTGTTGGTGCAAAGGGAACTCTGGATAAGAGGATAACTGCCTGCATCGGGGACCGGTGAGTAGTCAATTCCCTAACCGGTCGCCCTCCCGCAGGAGCCTGTGGCTTTCCATCGCTGTTGTAAACAGCAACCCTTTCCCGCACTCACGCCCTGCTTCTGCCCCCAAGTGGAGGCCTTGCATGAGTTACGGGGATTTGTTCACTATCTTTTCGTCCACCTTTCTCAACTGCCTGATTTCCCTGAAGAGACTCTCTTTTGCCCGTTGGCACCCGCGTGTGCAGGTACTTTTGAGCACAAGGCTCCACTCTTCGTAGGGCTCGGACTTCCTTCTAGTTAGGTGGCCGCTGATGTCGAACTGTGTCTAACGATTACTTGCACCGCCTGTTTTCCCCCCATCTAGGTGGTCTGCATATTTCGTGCTTCTGATTCCTTAGACCCCTTGGTCTTGTATATATATTGTATTGGTTGTGATGTGTTGGTTTACTGGAGTTTTATCGTGATTCTTTACTGTGGTCGATGTTACAAAGGCCTTGTAATAAATGTGTCTATATTTTTAATATAACACCTGCCTGGAGTAATTTGTAAGCGTCCTTGCTTTGTGTGCTCATTGTGGGCTTTCAGTCACCCTCACCACTCTTGAGACCTAGTCTTGACCGCCGCCATAGCTACCCTGATTGGTCTGGCTTGTCCAGAGGTTACCCTGTTCCAAGAAACTGGGCTGGCTTCCTGAACCTCTGCCCCTCCAGGACAGAGTTCAGAAATCCATCTTTACACCTATGAGAGAGATTCCTCCGACATTTGTTCCTAAAGTTGAGATTCCAGCTAATGTTGCAACAAGTGCAGCAGCCACTACTATTGAAGCTCACTATGTATCACAATTTGTTCATGATCCGTTCTCCAGACAGGAAGTGAACACTATTAGGCAGTCGATTCCAGACATTAGGAAAAATCCAACGGGGTTTTATAAAGAAATAGAATCTGTCTTGCATTGGTAAGTTTTCACCTTAGGTGATCCGACCTGCTGATTTATGGAAACAGATTAAGACTGTAGATGATCAAGCAGTACTGGGTGACACGTAGGTTAACTTGGTGTGGTTACACAGAGAAAGGAAAGCTGGTGAGAGACCACCGCAAGTGATACTGACTTTGCCAGACAGAATAGTAACAAAACTAAAAAATCTGGTTCCCGAGAAAAGGATTGTTTGGGACAAACTCACTGCTTGTAACCAAGGGAAATCTGAAAGTGCTACCAAATTCTTTAATCGGTTTGAACAAGTATTTTCAGATTTTAGCAGACAGGATTTAAGCATCGCGTCAAGAAAAAGGTTGTTTGTGGATACATTTTTGCGTGGATTGTTGCCTGATATCCAATCACAAATCATGACTTCTGAAAGTGCTTTGCAAGCTAAATCACAGTCCGAAGTATTGCATATGGCTCAGTATTACGAAAATAGAGTCAATTAGTTAGAGGGACTAGAGGTGGGAGTTCACAGTTCTGATGCCAGATTGTTCCACAAAGTAATACACAATTGGTTCCTGTATACATGAACCAATGTGCTTATTGCAGACAAGAGGATCATTGGCGAGCACAATTCCCAATCCTTCAGCAAAGATAGAATAACACATATGGTATGATGGGTAGACGATCCAGAAGCCGCCCTGGTGTAAGGGCTCCTGGTAGAAGCGAGTTTGCTCAAAATCCACAGTCATTCTCGCAAGATAGTAAGCAACCTAGTGTAGATAGTAGAAATATTTTTGATAATCCTTCAACTACCTATCTTTCTGAAGATCTTGTCTTTGATGATACATTGTTTTGTTAGGACAGCCCGAAGCAGGGTCTGGAACCGGTGCCTATTCCCGTCAATCAGAAAGGGCCCTACGTTGAGATGAAGGTGGGCAATAGGAAGTATCTATTCTTGATAGATACGGGAGCACAGAAGTGTTCAATTGATCATTCACAGGTTCAGATATTCCATTGTCAGGGCAGAATAACATTTCTGTAGGGTTTTCTGGCATGCCAGTGGTTAGTCCGGTTTCTCAGCCGGTACCGATTCCACTGCGGCCATTTACGGGTCACCGTCCATTTTTTCTAACAACGAATTGTGGTGGAAATGTGTTGGGGTTGAATCTGTTGAAGGAATTAAATGTGGTAATTCATTGTTCTTCGGATGAAGTGCGTTTGACAATTTCACCCCAGCAATCTTCTGCCTCACAGTTTTTGACTAGACCATTACCACCTGAATTTAGGGAAGTTCCGGTACGTCAATGGGCGGTTGATGACAATGATGTTGGCATTTAGCAAATGGAACCTGTTAAAATTGTTTTGAAGCCAGGAGCTAAGTTACCACGTATTCCACAATATAAAATTTCAGTTGATGGTGAGCTAGCTCGGAAGAGCATAGTTTCTGATTTTGTCCATCGTGGAGTAATCGCAGAAATTGCAGGAAGTTTGTGCAATAGCCCGATTTTACCGGTGTATAACAAAAGGGATAATTTGATTCCTTTCCGTTTTATTATTGATTTGCCTGCTATCAATAAAATTGGTGCTCCACAATTTCCAATTGTGCCTGATGTAACCGTGATATTAACAATGATCCCAGCTTCTGCTTCTCATTTCAGTGTGGTGGATCTTAAGAATGCCTTCTTTAGTATTCCCGTACATGTGGATAGTAGATATTTGTTCGCGTTCACCTTAGGAGGATGCTCATTTACATTCACTCGTGTGCCACAAGGGTACAGGGAGAGTCCGAACATTTACAGTAGGGCTTTGAAAGAGCAGCTCAATACACTTGAGTTGCCTCCCACTTGTACATTGTTGCAATGCGTTGACGATCTCTTAGCTACAGATTCAGAAATTGATTGCAAAGAGGGCACCGTGTTGTTGCTTATTCATCTAGCAGAGCATGGGCATAAAGCTTCATTGAAAATGTTTCAGTATTGTCGACAGGAGGTTGCCTGTCTAGGCTATCTAGTGTCAAAGGAGGGAAGAAGACTGACACCTGAACGGGTAAAAAGCATCTCTGGCATGTATGTCCTAAATACACAGAAAGTGGTCAGAGCCTTGATAGGAATGGCTTCTTACTGATAACAGTGGATCCCTCATTTTTTACTAGTGATAAAACCAATGTTGGCACTGACAAAGAAGGGCATTTCTTTGCCATTACCGTGGAACTTGGAACACCAGAAAGCTTTTGATCTGCTCAAGGCTGTACGATGTTCAGCACCAGTTTTGTCACACCAAATTATGACAAGGCCTTTGTGTTATATGTGCATGAATGTGATGGATGTACTGTGGCTGTGATAACGCAGGAACATAGGATGAAGAATAGACTGTGCAGTTATTTTTCCTCCACACTTGACCCTGTTGCATGCACTTTGCCAAGATGTTTGAGAGATGTCACTGCTGCTGCTGTGTCCATTAAATAATGTGAGGGTATGGTTTTAGGTAACTCTTTAACCGTAATGGTACCCCACTCCATAGACGTTCTATTAAACCGAATGCAAACGCAACACCTTACTTCCGCACGATTAACAAGATACAAACTGATCCTATTTGCACCGCATATTCAAATTAAGAGCTGTTGCGTATTGAAATCGGCTAAATTATTGCCTCTTCCGCAAGACATTGCTTGCAGTGATGAAATGTCACATGACTGCCTTTACACTACAGAGCAAGAAACCAAAGGCAGAATTGACTTAAATGATACACCATGGAAAGAACCACAAGGGTAGCTGTTTTGCGATGGCTTCTGCTTCAAACTCCCGGATGGTACATCCACTGCTGCTTATGCCATCACTACATTAAGGACAATTGTGGAAAGCAAAAGAATCTCGCATAACTCTGCGCAGGCCACAGAGATTATCACATTGACTCGAGCTTGTGAACTTTCTGAAGGGCTTAGAGTAAATATATTTACAGATAGCCAGTATGCCTTTGGGGTGGTTCACAACTTCGGTAGACTTGGGCAGAACAAGGTTTCTTGACCTCACACGGAGCTAAAATCGAACATGGTACCTTGATAGTTCAGCTACTCTCAGCACTTGCGCTTCCTACTCAACTAGCAATCATGAAGTGCGCCACACATCAGAAAGTAACAGACGATGTAGGGAGAGGAAATGCTTTTGCTGATAGGATAGGTAAACCGACTGCTACTGATTTATGTTCAGAAATGTATATAACAAAAGAAGCTAAGAATACCTGTACAATAGATGAAGGAATCGATTGAATAAAAAATATTCACGCTGATGCCACTCCAGAAGAACATAAACACTGGGCTGAGGGTTTAGCAAGTTTGGATGAGGAAGGTTGTTGGGTGGACAATGAAAAGAAAAGATGGATGCTACCCAATGCTTATGTCACAGCTATGGTTACAATGGCTCTTGGTCCTACTCATATATGTGCTAGGGAAATCTGTGAATTGTTAGAACCTGTTTGGGCAAATGTAAATATTTCAAAAACTTCTTAGTGTTTGGTCCAAAACTGTATAGTATGCTTACAGCATAATGTGGGTGAGGGTCCAGCGACACCGAGGGGTAGTATGTTCTGGTAGTCATTTGTGCCTTTAGCTAGTGGGTTGAAGCCTTCCCTGTGAAAGATGCCACAGCAATGACAACGGCGAAAACCATGCTTAAAGAATATTGAATATTTTCCTAGGTTTGGTTTGCCGAGACTGATCTAGTCAGACAATTGTCTTCATTTTATCGCTGCTGTTATCCTGCAAGTATGCGCGGGATTGCAGATCGATAAACGGTTCTATTTGGCTAGACATGCTCAGAGTGCCAGACTTGTAGAATGCCATAATGGTATCCTAAAGAACAAGCTAGCAAAAGTTTGTGCTAGCAGTAACCTGAAATGGGCAGATGCCTTACCGGTAGTTTTACTGTCCATGTGGATGACCCCACAGACTAGAACTGGACTCTCCCCGTACGAGATCGTGATGGGGAGGCCAGCAAATATTTGGAACCTACCTAAACCCAAAATACTGAAAACGGTGGAGCATTTGCTTCTTGTTGAATACTGTGACCAGTTAACTCAAAACTTGTATTTTATTTATCAACAGGTGCGAGAAGCCCTCCGAGTTAAATATGAGGGGCCAGGTCATCAACTTCGACCTGGGGACTGGGTGCTTACAAAGGTTTTCAAAAGAGCATCCTGTCTCGCACAACGTTGGAGAGGACCGTTCGAGGTCCTCTTGGCCACACAGACCGCTGTACGAGTAGCAGAAGAGCGAAACTGGATACATGCAATGCACGCCAAGAAAATACCTTTTTCCTTTGCCACTTGATGAAGAAGAAAAGAAGAAAACGGTTTATTCCTCTTTGCATGATAAGCTTGTCTTGAATAACACCAAGGGTGTCTCGGAGATTCTTCCTGAGCCTGTGGGGCCTGGGGAGACTGCTGCTTTTTCTTTGAATTCACCTTTGGATCTTTCTGCACGCTTGAGCAATCTTGCTTCTGTTTCACCATTCCATCAGGAAGCAACAACACTTTTTTGCAGATCACACCGTACCTGGAGTCTTGATGTACGATCTGCGTCCACGGCACTAGACTTACAGCACAGCATGGCTGTGCCCACAAGGAACCACTGTTGAGCTAGTCCCTTGCCACTCTCTCAGTGAAACATAAGAAAGTGGCTGTGACCGGCAAAGTTACCTTCAAGCAAGATAAGCCACGTGGTCAGGAGATCACCAACGGACGAAAAGGAAAGAGTCTGTCGCAGAGACTTTTCGAAACGAACGTTGAGGAACAATGCCCATTGCTAACTCTACTCGTACGAAGCAACCAATCGGTCTTGTGGCTAACAAAGACATTGAGCATCAAAAATGATGGTCCTTGAGGATTTACTGTTTTCTTGTAATAATGTTAACTGGTCTAACAGTTATACTTGCATTTGGGTTTTGGTATATTGAGGGGATGTGTCCACTTGAGACTTTGTTACCTACCGAGAGTGTTCCCACTATGTCTTCACCTTTCGTGCATCTGCACACTCTACCTTCTAGGGATTCCCAACACAGACAGAGTTACCACAATAATACACTTCTATTAATTATGAATGCAACCCACGCAATTCTAAACCAAACAAATTGCTGGATATGTTTGCATTTGCCACAGCACGGGGAAAAAGGGTTGGGCTGATATATTCATCCTCTTCCTTTGACTACTGCATGCTATGCCTCTTCAAGGGCATTATTCTTTGGTCGTTTGAATGATAGCATCTCAGGGAACATCGATGGGACTGATTTGAATGGATTTGAAAGACGAGTCCTGATGCCTTTGTGATGTTCCCTTTTGCAAATAGGAGCAAACTCAATTTTGCTTCTATTGGGTCTTCCAATAGACTTTCTAGACCTTTCCAATTGTTGATTTCTTTCAAGATGGCTCCTGTAGGCAACCAGGATGACATCCCTCCTTCTTACACTATCAGTCATAGCCCCAACTCTGTTTCCTTCTGCATAAAAAGGGATGGTTCTCAGGCAATGGGTACCTTTGAGGGTTGTAGCAATATTGCGAATCTGACTAGTGAGGACAGACCTTTTATATGTAGGTGATCCTGTTTACTTTGTCTGTGGCAATGAAGCTTATCCTTGGATACCTAGAGATTGGCAGGGTACTTGTTATTTGGGTATCTTGCTACCAGGGGTATTTGTAGCCAGCACCTCTGAGGTCTCTAGAGCTCGTCCAAGGCGGGACGAGAGCAGTGATACTGCTTCCCAGGTCATGGGTGATGTAGTGAAATCCTTTGTGCCATTTTGGGGACAGATCATGAACTCCGAGGATGTTAGGAGACTGGCAAGAGTATTGGAGAGAACCATCAACAGAACCACCAATATACTATACAATATGACGTTGGAACCGAAAGCAATTAGATTAGTGGTTCTACAGAACAGGATGGTGTTAGACGTAATCCTAGCTGAGCGTGGTGAAGCATGTAAATTGATGGGATCTGCATGTTGTGTTTTTGTACCAGACTAATCCCCTACCATTTTGAAGGCAATACAAAATGTGTACTAAGTACAGAGTACATGTTCCTGAGGGAAATTGGGATTTTAGTGCTTGGTTCTGGGACTTTTTACGGTCTTGAGGATGGAAGCTCTTCTCAGTCTTAGTGACATCATTGGTATTATATTGTTCTGCTGTTGTTACATACAATGTCTTCCTGCCATATGTTCGATGTTAGTGGGATGTTGTGCGCAAACTGTAGGTACATTGGGTGCAAAGATACATGCACCTGAGAAAATGACTAATGTTTTTGTAATGAAGGATATCACTATCAAAAATCTAATGGCGATTGATATTTCTGAAGAATGTGATTCAGGAAGTACAGACATTGAGACAGGGGGTTTTGAATAAAGCGAATGGTTGAGTAAAGCTCTTGGCTTAGGCCAAAAGGAGGGTTTTTTAAACCGTAATCATACAGTGCCTCCATATTATGACTATTGGCCTAAGCCCATTCGCGTTACGCAGGAAACCGCATTTGCAAAGTTCCGATTTTGGGTTAACTTCACCGCCATTTTAAGACTCATCCGCCATTTTGATTTTAACGCATGTTCCATGTTCTAAAATGGTGGACTGTGTTTTCGACTTGCAGTCAAGCGAAACAACCTTTGAGTTTTGTTAATGTTTAGGTTCACCGAGAGCCGACTGTTTAACTTATGTAAAGAAACCTTACTCTTCGTACGAACTGCCATTCAAGTGTTGTCTGTGCTCACAAGCCTCATCCTCATATAAACACTGAAACAATGAAGAGTAAACTTCGATCGTATGCTTTAGCTGAACTGTATTGTAGCAACTCTTGGAATAAGGTGACTTCTAGCCCGCAAATTATTAACTTGGAGAGAGGCTGGACACATTTTCTAAAATTGTATAAATATGTCTGTGTTTAGATGTCCAGCACTCTCACTCCTCACTGTGTCTGCTGGTACACACTCTGAGGTGTTGGGAGCCAGATAGCTCTCTGTTTTGCTTTGTAAACTGTACAGTAATAAAAGATACTTGTATCTTTTCAGCCCGTCATTGGTGCATTTCATTTGTGGTACTAAGCCTCGATATTTCTTTGGTCTTTCAGGGGAACCATTTTTCTTCCTAAAAAGTGGACTGTTAGACAGGGGAGGTACTGGGCCGATGGTGCCCCTAGATCACAAATAATGGTTCCCAAAATTCACAAGAAAATATCATTGGAAATTGCCCATTCCAACCTCACAGGTTTCCATCTATAGACAACCAAAACTCAAGCACAGATTCTGAACCGATTCTATTGGCCCGGGATCTATGGAGATGTGAAAAATGTTGCACTCACTTGCTCCCTATGTCAGAAGACTAGTTTCCAAATGCCCCCTCCAGCTCCATTGCAGCCTTTGCCAATCATTGATATACCTTTCTTACGCATAGGCATGGATATAGTTGGACCTCTTGAGCCATCAAAATTGGGAAACGGATACATACTGGTGATATTGGATTATGCAACAAGTTATCTTGAAGCCTTTCTTTTATAGAATAGCATGACATGACAAATTCTAAAACATTTAATTCAATTTATTTCGAGAGTTGGGTTTCCAAAGGCGATCTTGACAGACCAAGGATCAACCTTTATGAGTAAACCTATGTCAGAAGTAAATGTATTAGCCCTACCGCCGATCTCCCCGGCACTAATAGCGCCGGATCACGAGTTTGGCGGTAAAGTTAATCCCCATTCCCCATTGAGCCCATTCGGGAATGCACCATTCCCCATTGGGCTCAATGGGCTCAATGGGGAATTTTCGTGCTCTTACCGCTGGTGGATTTCCCGCAGCCGGTAATAGCGCGAATTTTCATCGGATTTCTCCCCAGCTCATAGCTGGGGCGAAATCTGCCGAAGTCCTGATTTGGCGGACCCTTAAATCTGGCGGTAATAGAGCTACTGCCGGATTTAAGGGTTACCGCCAAAGTCGTGATCAGGCCCTAAAACACTTCAAACTTCTATCTATCACCCTCAAACAATTTAAAACACATCTTGAAGAAACTAGTTGAAGCCGATGGCAAAAACTGGGATGTTATGACATCATGGGCCCTTTTTGCCATTAGAAACACCCCACAATCCTCCACAGGGTTCTCCAGGTTTAATTTTGTATATGGTAGAGAACCATGTAATGTCCTTGACATGTTGTGTGAGACCTGGGAGGAATGGCCAAAAGCTGTTTTACCGGTTTCTCAAACAACCCAGAGATTAAAATAGGACATGGCTGCAGTTAGAACCAAAGTACAAGCCAATATGATTACGACCCAAAAACACCAGTAAGGCTATCATGATAGAAAAGCTGTAAAGTTGTGTTTCTCCTCCCTTCATCTGAGAACAAAATGCTCTCTAAATGGCATGGCCACTAGGAAAAAAAAGAGCAGGGATGCCTTAAGATTACCTAGTCTCACAGCCAGACAGAAAGATCAAGACTCATATCTATAATGTCAATGCTCTTGAAGAATGGAGAGAAAACCCTATCAAAGATACTACAGTGGCATTAACCAGTTTGTTATCTGATGAATCAAGTAATAATACTTTGATTCCAACCGACCTGCCACAAAATCAAAAGGAGGATATAATGGGCTTCTAGAGCAGTTCCCTGTTGTCTTTAGAATGGGACCAGGTCGGATAAAGGGAATGTACCATTATATGTGTACATCCCCAGGGAAGGTAGTCCATGTGATAGAAAATATAGGGCGCCTGGCGGAGTCCTGATTTACCCAGGTGGGTATATGTACAAAAAAAGGAATAATCAGGATGAAGAAGATCCTACAAGTAAGCCAGTTGTGCCGTGCATGTATGTTTATTTTACATTGACACAGTCCTTTTTTAGTTCATTCAACAATGTATTTTACAGGTCTTTCGATAAGCACGAAAGTTTTTTGGCATCAAACGGACAAAAGTGATTGTGAACGGTGGTAACACGGGTTAAGTGTCAACCTCTGATGTATTGAGGTTAAAACTCCACACTGAAGTACATTCCCTGTATAGATGTGATAGAGAAAGAACTATCAAGCAGGGAAAGTATACCTGAGGCTTGAAAATGGCCCCAGGGTTAGTTCACACAAGGTGTACACAACAGATATTTACACAACATACACAAGGGGGAAGATACAGTTGTGTCACGGGGATCGACACAGGTGTGTTTCGGCCAAAACATGGCTTGATTGAAGCCGGTCTATATGCTGGCCTTCGTCAGGAAAGGCACCATTGGTGGTGCTGTCCGTTGATTCTGCTGTTCAAAGATGGTAACCATTAAACACCTTGTTCAGAGCAGCTCGGTCTCAGTTTTCAGCACAGAGTATGGTAGTCTGTGAGGCGCTGCAAGGGGGTGAGAGCGCTCTTTGGGTGTATGTAGATACTGCTGAAAACTGAGACCGAGCTGCTCTGAACAAGGTGTTTAATGGTTACCATCTTTGAACAGCAGAATCAACGGACAGCACCACCAATGGTGCCTTTCCTGACGAAGGCCAGCATATAGACCGGCTTAAATCAAGCCATGTTTTGGCCGAAACACACCTGTGTCGATCCCCGTGACACAACTGTATCTTCCCCCTTGTGTATGTTGTGTAAATATCTGTTGTGTACACCTTGTGTGAACTAACCCTGGGGCCATTTTCAAGCCTCAGGTATACTTTCCCTGCTTGATAGTTCTTTCTCTATCACATCTATACAGGGAATGTACTTCAGTGTGGAGTTTTAACCTCAATACATCAGAGGTTGACACTTAACCCGTGTTACCACCGTTCACAATCACTTTTGTCCGTTTGATGCCAAAAAACTTTCGTGCTTATCGAAAGACCTGTAAAATACATTGTTGAATGAACTAAAAAAGGACTGTGTCAATGTAAAATAAACATACATGCACGGCACAACTGGCTTACTTGTAGGATCTTCTTCATCCTGATTATTCCTTTTTTTGTAGGTAGTCCATGTGATACTGTATTGGATACCTGAATCCAGAAAAGACATCATCATAGAAAAGACAGAGAATATGTTAAGGGCCAATATCATCAAACCCACTCAGAGCCTCTGGTCCTCTCCAATAGTGTTAGTTGCCAAGCCAGATCAATCGTGGAGGTTCTGCATTGTCTTTCGAAAGGTGAATGTGGTCTCCCAGTTTGATAGTTACCCCATGCCCAGATTTATCTAATTGATCAATTTGAGTCTGCCGTTTTTCTCTCCACGACTGATCTGACAAAAGGATAACAGAAAGTCCCTGTTAATCCAGCAAACAAAAGAAAACAGCATTCTCTACTCCCATTTGGCGTTTTTAGTTTAAGGTGTTACCTATTGGCTTTCATGGGGCACAGGCTATGTTTCCAAGGTTAACTCACTAAATCCTCTGACCCTATGCATCTTTTTATGGAGCATACATTGATGACGACATCATCCACAGTAGGTGCTGGAAAAAATATTTACAGCATCTCTATTTATCAGAGCATTCAGAAAAGCCGGGGTGACATCAGATCCACAGATATGTAATTGGAACTATCAGGAGTTAAGTATCTTGGATTTTTCATAGGTAAAGGCTTGGTCAAACCCCAAACTGAAAAGATTAAGGCAGATAAAGAAACCCCAAGGCACACAACAAAGAAAGACCCAAAATCCTTTGTGGGTTTAGTGGGATATTGCAGACATTTTCTCCCTAGTTTCTCATCTATCACGTATTGTCTGACTGATAAACTGAAGATACATTGTGTTTTAAAAAGCTTAAGCACATTTTGTGTAGTGTGTCTGTGTTGCAAGTGTCAGAATCCAACAGGACATTAATTCTACAGACTGATGCTTCACACATTGGCTTACAGGCCATTCTTTCACAAGATCATGACAGCATGGAGAATCCTATTCTCTACATCACTAGGAAATTGTTCCCACAAGAGAAAAACTATGCCACTATTGAATTAGAGGTCTTGGCAATAAAGTGGGTGATAACCTACCTCAAACACTATCTAACAGGTAGAAAGTTTGTAATGATCACTGACCACACACCATTAACATGTATCAGCATACGCAAAGACATGAATGCAAGAATCATGCACTGAATCTTAGATTTACGGCCCTATTGTTTTACAGTGGAATATATGAAAGGAGGAGAACAGGACTTCCTTTCATGTTTTCCAATAAGTGCAGAGAGAACCAGTGACAGCAGAAGGGTATGTGATGAATCCAATGGAGTCTTCATAGAATCACCAGTGGTAACTTCCTCCCATGTAGCCAGGGGAGGGCAGCCGCCCGCTACCTGATCCTGACCCTGTGGGTGGCTATATGAGGGAGGATCACATGGGGGGAGACAACCACCAGGGAGATGACATGGCTTCATTGAATGAGACATGGTATCCCCCATTTTCCCATGGAAAAGACCCCCTGTTACCCAATACCCTAATGGCCTATTGCCATGCATCTGTTCCCCATCGTAGGGACAATAGAGAAACCTTTTCCCAACACCCTTTAGGCCAAACTCCCATCCATGGTCTAAAAAGCAAAAGCTCCAAGACAACCTTTTCAGTTCTAATTCCCCTTCCTTTGGAACTGATCTTTCATATGGAACCGTCGAGAGAGATTCTACAAGTCCTATGCAACAGTTGACATCCATGGACTCCAATTTTCCCATAACTTCCTAAGTACTGAGATGAAGGAAATAATGCAAAGCAGAAGGAGCCTCAAGCTCAGTGAGCATGCTAGCTATTTTGTGAAGCACCTGTGCATGAGACATTTAAAAATGGAAACCAAACTACTGCTCAGGAGAACACGTTGCATCTCCCTCTGAGGAGTGTGGAATTTAGAGGCACAAGCTGGTGTGGTGCAGTAAAGGGGCTCACCAGCAAAGAGGGAACACATTAGGCAGCTGGGGGAAGCAGCATTACCCTCACTTTGACATGAAGGTGAGCAGGCGTGCAGGAGTGGAGCCGCGAGAGAAGACGTCAAAACAGTCCAGAGTGGAAGAAAAGCTGCAGCGCTATGCTGTGTAAGCACATACAGTACTGAAGACTCCACACAGAGCTGATGAAATTGAAGTTTAAAGCTGCAGAGACAGAAGCAATAAGAGGATTGTGAGTCAATAAAACAGAATACAAATACAACCCCAAACAATCTATGAATGAATGGAATGCCAATATGGTGCAAACTGAAAGTGAACATTAAAACAACTAGATACACTGAACTGAGAATTTGATATGCAATTGTGAATGTAAAGAGGAAATATTTGGCAATAGGAAGTCCTGGCAGGCAAGTAAACCAGATCAGGCAGCTGCAATTATATGAGAAGTCCTGGCAAGAGAGTATACCAGGCAGTTGTGAGTGCTTACGTAGCTCTTGCAGGGAAGTATACTAAGCAACTGCAAACCTATGGAGAAGTCCCAAGAAAGAACAGTGTTTGATTGAAAGGACATTTTTAAAAGAAGGAAATTACAAGGCAGAACAGCCTTGTACCTAACAGAGTTGTTGTGGAACAAGGAAAGACACAAAGAACTGTAAGATCAAGAAACATTGCCATCCTTTTGAAGAATCCAGGAGACATGAGCCACACTCTAGAACCAAGGTTCTGTTACCTTGCATAACCTTTAGGTTGGAGCTGTTATATTTTCATTAAGAACCCTTTTTGCAAATGCCCTGTTAAAGACATTTCCCTTCTTACCTTGTTGTTTAGTTTGTAGTGTGAGAGTCAGGATAGAATGTTTGGACACAAGGACGGTTTTGATTCCTGACAAAGACAGATCCTTAGTTTTTGGTTTTAGTTATGGAAATACCTCTTAGAGCACATTCAGAGAGCCATTTTCCCAACCTATTTATTTTACATGACAACTTTGTGTACGTCTTTTATTTCTGACTCCTCACAGCTGTCTTTCTTTGATTCAGCTTCACCCACGCTGCATAGTACATTTAATATAAATGAACAGTCTTACTTCTAGTTTATCTTTTACAAAACTCTTAAGTGTGGCACCCTCTACAGCACTCATCTTGGAGTGGAACCTTGATCAATCCTAATTCTCTATTCAGTTTGCTGAAGTATCTTGATATAGTGCCTCAACTCATTTATGTCATTGCCTGTGATTTTATGCCATTCTATCTCCTCGTTGAGGCCTTCGATATGACTTCTCATCAGGAGATAGGTTTTGTTCCAGTTTAATGAGTTGTTTTTTTCTAACACTTTTTTGTGCCCTTCTCTCTACTTAGGACTGTCCACTGACATTCTTTGTGTCCATAATTGAATTCTTTAAAATGTTTTACAAGGGGGCATTTTCAACTGAATTAAGCAGGCAGCTCCTTTGTTCTATTACCCTGGTTTGAATTTTTCATATCGTTTTTCCTGTGTATTTCAAATTGCACATGCATATGATCATATATATCAGAAACTGTTACAGTTTGTGAAGTCTTTTTGTGTACTTATCTTGGCAAACCTACATCAATTTGAGTGTTTTTTGTTAATTTAAAGACCCCACATGTCCCACAGGGATGGTGTCCCGTCTCTGCTGAAAGTCCCCACAAAGTGGGTAAGGTCGTGATAACCCATGGTGATATACTCAATCTATTTTTACTCACTATGTACTGAATGGAGTGACTTTTATTTGTAAGCAATTCTTTTTTTGTTTAAGTTACAATTTTGTCTCTGGAAGGACCTCAATTGCTTACTCATAATGCTTGAGATTTCTAAACTCATATTTGTGAAGTTGGAGACGCAAACTAATTGGTCTTCATCTGTTGTTTTGGGGGACTGTTCCAGGAGGACCTCTCGATGATTGTTAAATGCTCGCTTAGTTGATTGTCACATTTGTTTTTAGGGTATCCTCCTTTATATACAGGTTATTTGACAGTTCTGCTGCCTTTTTCAAAAGACTCTTTCGTACTGCTATTGAGGTTCAGCCAAATGAATTGGCCTAAGAGCAGGTTATCTCACAGGTGTTTGACATTGTGACTTTCATGGTTGTGAAGGCATCATGAAGTAAGACACAGACAACAGACTTAAAATTCAAACAAAAGATGTTTATGAACTTAAATGTCAGGATGATAAAAGGCCTACATTTCCCTATGCTAAGTTTGGATTTCCCTACCTGAACGAAAATAAGGAAAGTCTGAATCAAAGAGTTCAACTTAAAAGTCTGTCTGTGTCCAAAACCTATTCTTCACCTCACATCAAAAGCTAAACCCTGTGAAGGGATGTTACTAGCAAAATAAACAGTGTTCAACTTAAAGCTATGTGCTTCTTCCAGCTCTCAGCTTTATTTCAGCTCCGCTTGCCCAAGTGCAAGAATGTTCCTCACAACAGTCTCAAGATTGCCTTTCTCACATTCAAGGTAACACAGTTCCAAATAGTTCCCCAAGATTTCCACTGCGCCAAGTTAATTTCATGCTTTTCAAAAGTATAACTTAATTCAACGTGAACCTAACCCTCCTTCAGGCTGGCTTCACCAGTTCACTCACAAGGCTTATTCTTGATTTGTTTCACAAAGTCTTTGCGCTTTCCTCATTCAGGGCTCACTGGTCTAGGTGCTGTTGTCAGACAACACGGTCCACCCATCACAGGTCGTGCGTTGAGGATGCCTTGATTCTCAGGTCACACAGGTTCTTCAGCTCCTGCCCCTATATACCACATCACTTTCATTTAATTTGCATTCACTCATAAAAGTTCTTATGAGGTTTTATTCATATCCCACCTTGTGTGGCACTTTTTCACACATATGCCCTTTTCTGTAGTTTATTTTCACATGGGCACTCTGGTTGTCATTCAGGATTTGCTTTGCCCATACAGTTGTTAGTACATTCAGGTTTCAATATATTTAGCTTCAAGGTTTCATAAAGTTATTTGTTTAAAATGCAGTCATTAGGCTTAATTTTAAGTTTCCATTCAGTTTGGTAATTACGATGCATTTGTTATGCTTAACTGGAATTTTCATGCAGTTAGGTATTTATGATGCATTTGTTATATGTAGTTCCAAGTATCTATTTAGTTTGGTATTCAATAAGCATTTGATAAACTTGTTTTCACAGACCGTTACTGATTCCCGGTCTATTAGGAGCTCCCCTGTGCCCAAGTGTTCTCCCTCAGACTCACCGGCTGATTGTAGCTCCCTCCAATGGCCCCCACATCTACCTCTATGCTCAATAGTCTGGCAGGCCTTCTGATGTGAGCTCTGCTAGCCTGCTGGGCATTCTTCTCTGCATGCCGAAAATTGGAGAGATTTCTCTCTGTACACAGAGGGCGTCTTCTGTCTCCTGGATTCACCTGCATCTCCTGCTGCTTGTGTACTGTGTTGGAGGCTCCCACACGTGTGGCCACGGTACGGTCCACTTGTCTTGTGCCCTTCAAGTTCCCGGGGGCCTCAGCCAGTGTCCTAGCTCCTGCTCCAGTCCCACCATGGCTACCTCCACACAAAAGGGGTCCTCTGCTGGTCTCTCCCACACATCCTCCCTGTTGGTCTCCTCTCTTGTTCTCTGACCCTTATTTTATATGGCTGCAACCAGTAAGGTGTGTGTCCTTACTTGTGTTTGCCTGACCATGATAAAGGGACATGCCTGACTCTCTGCAGACATCTTTTTAGTCCCAGTATCAGAGTGGTAAAATTAAGGTGCACTGTTTATTGCTCTTAGTCTCCTCTTCCTCGCCCTAGTACTTTTGACTGTCAAATGTGGGTAATTGAGGGGAAGATGTCTTGCAATAACCCATAAAGTTTGGGGGAGGTTTAGGTTGGTCATTAATAGGGAAAGGGGGATACCATGTCTCACCTGTAGGTATGCCCACTCCCAATCTGTGAGGACCATTCACCCAGGTGATCCTCCCTTGCTTCTCCACCCCCAATGCCGGGATCCAAGAGTGATGGGCTTTCACTGGCCACTTGAGAAGAGGATTCAGGTTGTGTAGTAGTGAGAATACCCTCAGGATTCTCACATAGTGCAGAAGTGCATTTTTATCTGTATGCTTATGATGAAGTTTCTTTAGTAAATTCCTCATCTAGTGGTTAATGGTCAAATCAAGAAAGTTCAAATTGATGTTGAATTTTAAATGTCTATTTTGAGCGTTTAGCCACTGCACAAAGGCTAATGCTTCTTCTACGTTGCCTTCACATAGTATCAGCACATCCTCAATGTAGCGTTTCCAAGTCAGAATCTCACGATGATATGGAAACTGAATATATTACTGTTTTTTCAAAATACTCTACATATAAATGTGCCAAACTGGGGGCGATAGTGTCTCATTAAATTCAAACATGTTTTTGATCAGTGCTAATTCCACACGCCAGAGTAGGAATGAAATAGAGACAGGGTCAAGTTTTTCTCAACCCACGAGTGCTTCTTCTATCACCTCTAGGGTGACTCCTTGGGATATCTTTGTATGGGGGATACAATGTCTAGACATACAAGGGTACTGGTATTAGGGCCCAAAGGCTTATTCTTGAAAATCTCAATCACATCCCTGGTGTCTTTAATATAGAATTGCATTTAAACTACATGCGGATTGAGATAATGGTCCACACATTTAGACAGTGGCTCGAGGACCAACTTGATCCCCAAGACTATTGGTCCCCTTGGTGGCTGGGATAAATCCTTTTGAACTTTGGGGAGGCAATAGAAAAAGGAGTCCCAAGCTCCTCATTTACTAAGGATTCTGCCTCTTGTTTTGTAATAAAATTTCTGTCTGCTGCTTTTTGTGTCTTCTCTTTAAATCTCCTGTAGCAATTTCTATGTGGGATTATTATTATTATTATTATTATTATTATTATTATTATTATTATTATTATTATTATTATTATTGAATCTTCATCTAATCTCTCACAGTATGTAGTGCCTGAGAGTTGCCAGCTACATTCTTCAATGAGGTCTTCTTTATTCCAAACTAGCTTATTGTTATGAAGACGAATGGGACTCAGGTAAGTCTTCATATAGGTTGTTTATTTAAGTAACAGGATGAAAAGACCCCCCACAACTGAGGACCTTTCTGCTTCAGTCCAGAGACACCAACTGCCAAACATAGAACATTTGAGAACAACATAGAAACTTGCAGGCTGGTTCTATGACATCACAGAGCAGAGTGAACCAGATTAACATAGCATTCTAATTCATGCTTATCATGCATTACTACTCTGAATAATCAACTTCACAACACATCTCCCCTCTTTTTTTTTTTAAATGTATGTGTATGCATTACCCCATTTCCTCACCACTGACTCTCCTCACCTCTGACCTCTCTTCACAGTGGCAACTCTACATTTGTTCCAAACCTGACCACCATCTACTCGCACTGCACCCTTCATAACTGCAATTACCCTAACTGGGTCAGAATATAATGGCTCTCCCTTCCTCTTTACCACACCTTTTTTTATCCTTACCCAGTCACCTCGTTCCACATGCAATTCCTTTCTTCCTCTCTTCTTGTTTTCCCGCATGACCCACTCACTCTTCTTTTTCTTCAAAACATGCCTTACTTGATCAATAACCACATCCGAATCTCTGCTCCTCCCTAACCATGGAGGACATGCTATAGAGGACGGTTTTCGACCCCTCATTAGTTCAAAAGGACACAATCCAGTAGTTGTGTGAGGTGCCATGCGCAAAGCCCACATTCTATTTTGAATGGTTACCAACTTGTCGAAACCACACTGTTCACCCATTCGCACACTCTCCATCACACATCTATTTAACCTTTCTACCATTCCGTTAGTTTCAGGATGATATAATGCTGCCCTCTTATGGGCTACTCCACACTTCTTTAAATATGCAGGAAATACACCTCCCACAAATTGAGTTCCATTATCCGTGAGAACGCTTTCGGGTAAACCTTCATTCGCAAAAATTTCCTGCAACACCTTTACCATGTTTTCCCCTGATATTTCACGGACAACCTTGAATTCTACCCACCTGGAAAATAAATCAACCACCAGAACCACATACTTTCCTCGTCCATATCCTAGCTCAACCGGACCTAAAATGTCCATTGCTATTTCACTCCAAACCTTGGTTGGGACACCTACATCAATAAGAGGTTGTTTTCTAGCCTCCACCCCCTTCCCACTCTTGATGCAAAAATGACATTCTGCCAGTCGATTCTCAACCTCTTTGTCAAATCCCGGCCACCAATAATCCGATCTCAAAACCCCCTTGGTTTTGGTAATACCAATATGACCAGTATGAGTTAGGTCAATAATCCTTTTCCGTATCCCTGCCGGAACAACTGCTCTCTCCCACCTGAACAACACACCATCGTTAACAGACAATTCATCCCTAACCTCCCAATAAGGTATTTCCTCCTCGACCAATTCAGATTTGTTGGGCCAGACAGATGTCAATACATAAGTGATTACCTTGCTAATAATTTCGTCCCTTCCAATCTCCGCCAACCACTCTTCCTTAGACACGATTCCTTCTGTGTTCACAAACACCATTTCCATCTCCTCAATTAACCCTTCCTGGGTTGCAACTTTCACCCTTGAAAGATTGTCAGCTAACATGTTCTCCTTCCCGGGAATGACCTCCATAGAAAATGTGTGTGCTTGCATCCTGGTAACCCACCCGGCTACCCTGCGTGACACCTTATCCAACCCTTTACTTTCGAAAATAACCTTTAGGGGTTTATGATCCGTGCGTAAAATAAATTCCATACCCCACACAAAATTCCTGAACCTCTCAACTGCCCAATAGCATGCTAGAGCTTCCTTCTCAAGCACGGAATACCTCAACTCTGCACCTTTCAACCCACGTGATGCATGTGCTATCACTTCTTCTGAACCATCATCCTGTTTCTGCGAAAGTACTGCACCCAGACCACCCTCGCTGGCATCTACAGTGATGATGGAACATCTCCTTGTGTCAAAACATCCTAACGGCCGTGCCATATCAATCTCTTGTTTGATCCTTGCAAACTCCATATCACACTTTTTGTTCCATATGAACTCAGCACCCTTTTTTAAAATCTTCCTCATTTCCAACACCTTGGATGCATAATTCATGACAAACTTTTGATAGAATTCCGTCATGCCCAAAAATGACCGCAGTTCACTTTTATTGGTTGGCTTTTCAATCACCGTTATCGAATTTACAATGCTCTCCTTGGGTTTCACCCCTTCATGTGAAATTTCATGGCCTAAGTAATCAACTTTGGAAACAGCAAATTTACACTTTTCCTGCCTCAACGTGATCCCTCTCTCCTCAAAGATTCTCAACACCTCGAGCAATCTTTTGTCATGTTCTTCCAGCGTTTCCCCACATACTAAAACATCATCTTGGAAACAAAATACCCCTTTCACACATCTGAGCAACCGATCCATCACTTTTTGAAAAACCGACGAGGCCGATGCTAATCCAAAAGGCATCCTTGTAAACTGAAAAACTCCCTCGTGAGTGATGAAAGCAGTATATTTTCTACATCCCTCCTCCAACTCAATCTGGTGATAAGCTGAGGCCATATCCAATTTTGAAAAAAAAGTTTCCCCGCCCAACCATGGTAAACATTTCACACATGTTAGGCAAAGGGTGCCTGTCCACCATGACGCATTTGTTGAGTTCACGCATGTCTATGCACAATCTTATATCCCCTGAACTCTTTTTAACAACAACTACCGGGGACAACCATTCAACACCTCCTGCCTTCTCAATTACACCCAACTGTAACAACTTCATCAACTCCTTTTTGACCCCTTCCCTTAAGGACAATGGTACTGGCCTGAGTTTCGCAGCTACGGGTGTACTATTTCGCTTTAGTACAATTTGGTGTATAAAACCTTTCACTTTCCCCATATTCCCATTGAACACACCTCTGTGCTCTTCTGCATATTTGCATGACCCTACACATGGTTCTGACACCTGGAAAACCTGCTCAACTTTGTTGGGATCTAGCCTGATGGCAAGATTTTTCTGCTCCCTCCATCCTAATAAGGTCTGACCCCTTTTTGTTATGTAAACCTTGCCATTACACTTGCGTCCCTTGAACTCAAATTCGCTCCAGACATACCCCAATAAGTCAATCTTATCTTGATTATAACCACCTGGATTTATATCAGGTTTAGATAAGCTGGACACTTCTCCTTGCATGTCCTTCTCAAACACACTTTTAGGCACTAAGGTAATTTTGGACCCAGAATCTGCCATCATGGATATCTCATGCCCATTCACTTTAACTAACGCATACGGACGCTCACAATCATCCATGTTTTCGCTCTCCGACACAACATTAACAGTATTAATAACAACACTCTGCAATGGAATGGACATTTCCTCCTCAGACGATCTTCCATCTTCTTCTTCATTCACATATAAGACTTTCCTTTGATTAGTCTGTCCAAATTGAAAGTTTTTACAGCAATTCGCATAATGCCCCTTCCTTTTACACCTAGCACATGTAGCCCTGCGACCCGGGCATACAACAGATGATGCAAAATGTGTGTTGCTAGCACAACGGAAACATAGTCTTTCCTCCTTCTTCTCAGTCTTCTGCACTGTCTCTTGACCTCTTTTCTCCTCTACAACTCCACGACTTGACTGCCGAGTCCTGGACTTTTTCTTTGGCTTCCCATCAGTCACACTTAAGACTTCGGATTTGTTCTCCTTTGGATCTCCCATCTCATTCTTAGATAACTTGGCTACACACGCTAAGGAATGTTCCACTCTTCTTGCAATGTCCAACACTTCATCTAAATTAGGCTCATCTCTCAGCCATATCTCCTCTCGAATTTTATTTGCCCTGCAATGTGTCATAAACTGATCACGTATGTGTTCATCAAATTTCTCTTGAAATTTGAAAGACAAGGCAAGATGTCTCAATGCCGTTACATATTCTTCCACCGATTCTCCAGATGCCTGCACACGCATGCGAAAGTTATAACGCTCCAATATAGTGCTGGTCTTTGGGTTGAAGTGCTTACCCAACTTCATCAAAGCCACGTCGAATTCGTTCATGTCATCTCCAGAGCCATCACCATGGGGTTGTGGGAGCGTGTCGTATACTCTCTGACCCTCATACCCCAAGAAATGCAGTAACAAAGCTAATTTTCTCTCACTTGAGTAAGATGTTCCCCCAGCTGCTCTCAAATAGTGCAAGAACCCCTTGCGCCATTGGGCCCATAAAATTTTAACAGGTCCTGGAATTGGCATAAAAATTGGTGGACCTGCGATGCCCGGTAATCCTGCCATGCTGCTGAGCAACGCTCCTAGCTGAAACAGTAGACAGTTTCAATGAACACCTCTTGGCTTGTGAGAAGAAAAATAAACTCTTGGCCGTCTCTCCACACTCGTATAGTTGCAGTAGGTACCCAGTAAAATTACAGTTCCTAATTTTGCAACAGAAAACAAATTTTGCACTGATAAAGAATTCACCGAGTATCAATGGACCACCATCATTTTCTTCTGCATGCCGAACCTTCACTAGTCCATACGTTAGGTTGCACTGCTCATGTGTGACCGCTGGGCCGTGCGATTTTATTTTATTTTTTTTTTTCAATTGTGCCGTGCGCGCTTTACCATAAATACGGTATTGCTCTCAACTGTGTCCTGCCCACTGCCTGCCCATCAACCAACTCAGCGTATGAAAGTCCAAAACGCAGAGTCGTTGCCACACCCCGACTCTGTGAGCCTCCTCGTCTCACGCGGGTGAACTACTCCTTTGCCTCTACACCTCGGAGCGATGCAGTGCTGCTGGGACCCGCGCACTCCTCCCCGTAATGTACAGCACGGGAAACAACCGCGACTGGCCCGGTAAGCTCTCGGATCAATGGGGCTGCGCTGCAGGCCTCCGACGGCGCTGGCAGGGCAACGCGCGCGGCACTTACTTGGGAGTGGGCAGCATGAGCTCACGCTGGGGAACAGCGTCCGATTAATTTGTTCAAGGGCCCGCTCCTGCACAGCCAAGAGGTCGGGCGGCCCGGAGCACCAGTCAGCCGGAGTCAGCAGGAGAGGGCACGGCGGTTCTTCGCTCCCTCGGAGGTCGCTACAACGCTAGAAGAAGCGGAGCGACTTACGCTCTGGAGACAGGTCGTGGGAGGTCTCCTGTCATCCCATCCTCGTCGCCATTGTTATGAAGACGAATGGGACTCAGGTAAGTCTTCATATAGTTTGTTTATTTAAGTAACAGGATGAAAAGACCCCCACAACTGAGGACCTTTCTGCTTCAGTCCAGAGACACCAACTGCCAAACATAGAACATTTGAGAACAACATAGAAACTTGCAGGCTGGTTCTATGACATCACAGAGCAGAGTGAACCAGATTAACATAGCATTCTAATTCATGCTTATCATGCATTACTACTCTGAATAAGCAACTTCACAACACTTATATACCCAACCTTGCCCACGATTTCATTTTCTCATAGGTTTCATTTGTTAGAAATACCTTAAGGTAGCTTTACGCTTTACGGAAAGGCTCCATAAGAAAGATGAAAAGAAAAATTCACCATGTTCTTGGATTATTTAATGTTTAAAACATGTTTCTTATAAGGACTACACAGCACACTGTTTTGTTCTTCTTAAAAACTCATTCTGAAAGGTATAACTGTATGTGAGAACAACATGGAGATTCCTGAGCAGCATGATGGGTGACATGATGCAGACGTGCCAACAACTATAGACCTAAAGTTTAATATTACCAAAGTACATGTTCATTGTAAATCTTGTTTATAAACACGATTTTTTGATTTTCCAGTTGGAGCAAAGACATATAACTGATTTGGGGAACCCACTCTAGAGCACATGACATATAACTGCCTGTGGGAAAAACATGGAGATTCCAAGTTGATTGAGTGGCCTTGGGCTTTTTTGCTCCTGATACCGAATGCCAGCCTAAACTGGAACTGTAGCGCTTGAAACTGAACGGCATGTCTTTTGGTATGAGTGAAATGCCTTCCAGGTGAACACTGTTGGGTCAATTACATTGGGCAGCAATTTTTTCATTCACAACCTTGTGCCTTTCCACAGACTAGGTGGGTCGAGGTTGTGAAACAGCTTGATGGGTGAACCAACTTTCAGTCAAAGGTGATGTGGTGGCATTCCCAGGGGGTCGAGTGCGTTGAGGAATTCTGTTGGATAGTTTATGGCTTTGTCTGCATCCACCACCGTTTCACTTGAGCTGTACTCAGTAACTGTATCCGGGAGCATATCCTGAATCTGATAATTAATTTCACTGACAGAATCATTTTTTAGCAGCAAGGATGGCTCGTTCACACAGCCACTCTTGATTTTTATTAAAAAATCACTACAACTATAATGACCAGACTGAATAAGATACACTACTAAAATGCAACAGACTGAATCACTAAGCACTACTATAATATACTTCACACTGAATCTCAAAGCACTAGTTAAATTCTCAGCAGAGGCTCTAATAACACTTTAGCACTATTCGTAAGAGAGTAACAGAAATGCCTGTAACACCTCTTTATCTAGCTACAACTTGGAAATGTCTGGAATGCTACCTGCCTTCACCTTCGCCTCTTAGGTCTATTTGCCTCCCATACACCTCGCCTCCCACCTCTCATACGCCTTTGAACTAATCCAAAAGTAACTGTCAGAGTCTGCACAGAAAAAAAGCTACAATAAGGCCTATTGATTTAAATAATTAAAACGTCTATAAGGATCATTCAAATTGTACACACATAAAGGCTTTCCCCTACAAACAAGAGGGACACCAAAGCAAGCTTTTACAATAACCACTTGGACAACAGAGGAATAGAAGGTTGAGATTTAGAAACACATCACACAGTTCCAGTGAGTATAGCAGTGAAGCGGATCTACCAACTCTGTCACCTCTCAAATTTAAAGGATTGTGTGCAACTGTAAAAAATCCTAGGATGTCGTCCCTTATTCCTTAGGGGGAGCCTGTTCCCATGGGGCCAGGGAGGTGAGGCTGCTACCCGGTAGTCCCCCAGGGGGTGATATTCATTGGGTGGATCTCATGGGGAGGGATTTTCCCCTATGGAATTAGGGACATCCATCTGGGGAGAACACAGTATCCAAAATACCTTCACTAATGTAAACCTACCATGTTGTCCCATGTATCTGTCAGGTTCAAACAGAACAAAATGCTGGGATGAGGAAGAAGCTAACATATCTCAGAGGGATTACTGAGATAGGTACTGGGACGAGGAGGAGGTGCAGAGTCACAAAGAGCACTTCTGACAAGAAAAATGTGCCTTCTACTGGTTTGAGAATGCTCATTGGAGAAACCACAGTAGACATCGAAGAAGGACTCAAGGATCTGAGCTCTCCCCGGAGAACCATGAGATTCAAGGTCAGCCTGAGGGAAGAAGAAGAATCTTTTTGGGAAGCTGCCCGGGAGTCAGAGGCATTGCCAGTTGTCCTGTCATGGTAAGACTGAATGGAGCACACCAGAAGCAGGCTGACTATGCACCGTGGAGAGGATGCATTGCCAGTACAGCAGGACACACTTCAGAGCCGCCGCAGCACCTGCAGAAGGCAGAGCGCAAAAAGAGACATCCCTTTCCGCTCGACAATTGGCAGACAGGCCAGAGAGCTGGAGAAATAGAAACCAAGTTGTGAAGTAAGCCATTGAATTGTGCAGAAATGGAGAGAGCCCCCAGCTGCCCAGCTTTCATTGCTGCAGAGCCGCAGCAGCCAGCAAGGAACCATGCGAGAGAGAGAACATGGGAGACCAAACAGAGCTGCAGGAGCACTCTGTGTAGGTAGAGAAGACCCAGAAAGGAGCCCAGAGGTACCAGGGTTATTGGTGGAAGCCAGAAGGACACAGGAAGCCCAATAAACAGGGTCTGGGACCCATTTTGAAATACAGAGATTGCCTTAAGTAAATGGAGCCAAGAGAATACCTGGCAGGATAGTGAACCAGGTATAACAGTGGCAACCTGTGAGGAATCAAGAAGGGGCTGGGATTCACCAACAAGGGAGAAGGAGATTACTAACCCTCTCCTTCATTGCAATACCTGGCAGGTGAGTAAACCAGGTCTGCCTGAGCAGGTGAAGAGAAACATTCGGGTCTGGGATCCTCACCTACAGAACTGTGTAAACCATGCAGAGAAGCCAGAGGAAGGCAGTCATTCCCACTGGTATTGGTGAATGGTGCAAATATATGAGAAAGGCCAAGGGAAGGGAGTCTTTCCTCCTGGCACTACAAACTGCATTAAAAATCCTGGGAAAGGCCAGGGGACGGAAGTCATTACCCCTGGCATTACAAACTGCATTGACAAGCTGGACAACGGCCCGGGCAACATAGTCGATCCCTCCAGCCTTTCTGAGCTGTGTCAAAGAGCCTGAAAGAGAGCAGTGGAAGGAAGCCATACCCCTGGGTGTTGTATACCGGAAAGCCAAGAAATATCAGAGGATGGATGCCATATCCGTTGATGGTGTGCCTCATGGAGCAAAGCCAAAGGATGGCCAGGGAAGGGAGTCATTCCCTTGGCACTGCAGAAGCAATGATGCCAAGATAACTGGAGCAGAGAGGCATTCCACAGGAACCCAATAGTGGAATTATCTATTGAAAATAAGGAATGGTGTTTGAGTTGGAATTGTACTCTTTTGATTTAAAGTGAGAACTTTACAACACCACGAGCTGGAACTTTGTTTTGCAGCCCTGAAAGGAAATGAGACCTGGAGATGGGAGTTATTCACACAGGCAAAGTGCCCACATACAGTTGGAACTATAGAACATTATCCAGAGGAAGGGAGTCATTCCTCTGGACCAAGAGAACCCCTTTCTCTGTATTCGGTATTCTTAGTTACAAAGAAGTAGGCATTATGACACATGACAGTGGACTCTTTTGATTTACTTGGGCAGTATCTTTAGTTCCTTAGTTGAGGCAGGGAAACCCTGCTTAAATTAAGGGAGAGGTGGATTTCCTTTTTATTTTACTAAATAGTCTATGCCAACATGCTGCAACCTGTTTGTTAGGCTCCTCCATCTGCATCCTTACACAGCTCACTCACTGCATACCATGCCATGGAATCAACTCTGCACTCTCTGTCCTGTCGATTGCAGACATTTCCATAATTGCACATTTCACCTCTTCCCTTCAAGTAAGTTGTGGCATTACATTTCTCACTATTGTTAGGTTGAGAAAAATTCATGTATAATCCTGTGCAGAGATTAATTCAACATCTGCATTGTGCCCTGAAATATGGAGGAATCTGTAATATGCATGTAGTGTTACAACAAAATATGCTGGAAAAAGTGGCTGCCAAACATGGTGTTAGGCAGAATAATATACAGTACCCTTTGGGAACACTACACACAATTAAGACTACAAGTGTAAGTACAAATTCACCTTTGGTACAAGCCTGTACTACACAGTAAAGTAGTAGCGATGGCTGAGCGGCCAGACTTATCTCAAGAGTAAAGTGAGCAGTACAAGAAGTTACTCAAAGGACAGCAATTACTATGGTTCAAAGAAACACTGATACAAGGTTTCTGAGTAAACGAATATACATTTATTTACACCATCAGTTATAAAACAGTTTGCTATAATAAAACAGCAGAATTCACAGTCTTAATACATTACAACAACACCCAATCATTTCTTGACAAGTTAAGCTCAAAATCAAGTGTGAGCAAAATGGCACTCCAGCAATTTAAAAGAGGAGGAAAGACAAGGTTATTCAAAATCAACAACACCAACAAGTGATAGGCAGGGCAATATAGACAAGGCTTACTACAACTAGGATTCAAGTCAATAGGCCTGGGCCAATGTTAATGGTTCAGAGTCTTTGCAGAGGATCACAGAGTTCAGAGTAGTTTGCGGTTAAGTCTTTGCCAAGAGTTCAAAACGAAGTTGGTCGAAGGAAAAGTTAGTCAAAGGAGAAGAGAAGGACAAGCCTTCGGAGAGGCGAAAGATTTCAAGCACTTTCACCGCGGTCGGATGGAACGAACGACTGGATTTGCACAGTACCTTAAATGAAGAAGAATGCTGTATCTGAGGCGGTTGTTCCTGGCAGTTCCTGCAGGCTCACGGTTCCTGAAGCGACTGTCGTGGTGACAAGAAGGAGGAAGACTGGAGGGTCCTGCACTGCCCAGGGAAGAAGCCAGCAGCAGAGCAAAGCATTGAATAAAAGGTCTGCTCCTTAAAACCCAAACAGGTTCCGTTACTCCTGGCTATCCGGTTCAATGTAGCAATGCACAGCAAATTCGACCAGGAGAGGAAAGCCGGCGGTTGGTGTTTGGCAAGCTGGTTGGTCCCACCAAGCTCAATGGAAGAAGATTCCTTGCAGATCTTCTCTGTTGTCAGAGTTTCAGGCAATTCGGACCTGCAGCAGGGCTTCACCGGGATGTCCAGTAGTTGCAGCAGTCGTCTTCCTTCAGCTCCTCATTGGTTCTCTCATTACAGAGGCGACTCTGCCTTCCAAGTCCCAGAGACCTGCTTTTAAGCAGTATTCCCCCATTCACACAGCCTGGCTGTCAATCACACATCAGGGTGGCTGTCCTGGCAAGACAGCCATCTAGCCAATAAAACTAGAGTGTGACTTGGGTCTCCAAGGAGACCCTGTGCAGGGGGCCTCAAACCCCTCCCTTACAGCCTGTCCACCCAGACACTTCTGTGCAGAAGCGCGCCAAAGGACTGTGAACAAAGGAACCAAACCTGGTTTGGTGCGCAGAGTAAAACACGAGAAAGACCTTTACAAAAAGAAATGGTGAATTAACCCGACCGGAACCAAATAAAAATAAATGGGGTCCAGCAGGTTAGAGATTGAGGCTACCACCATAGCCTCTAACGTAAACGAGGCTATTTTCATAGCTTGTGGTAGAATAAAAATGGTAGATATCACTGCCACCTGCCAAATCTTAGAGAAAGGGGAACGAAATAATGTTCCATGAGAATCAGACAAAAAGGGATATCTATTAACCCTTCCAGTACTCTATTGGAAGATAGGTTGTACTGGGTCTGTACATTTAAAAAGACTAGTAAAGTCAATGGCAACTTTACATGATCTGGAAGACAGTAGACAGTCCCAGAAAATGGAGTTTAAAGTGGGAAGTCCAAAAAGACAACCCTGTGTCACGTCACTGAAGGTGCTATGTGGCACACAGTAAAACGATGATGCCTATGGAGTGTGTGAGATTTCATAGCCCATGAGCACAAATGTAAAACACAATGAAAATGAAAAACTTCAAAGCCCAAAAATATAGCACAACTTTTGAGTGACTCAACAGGTAAGGGCAATTAGCCATTTTGGAGAATTCTCCCTAACACATGGTAACTGTGGGAATTCATGTATTTGTATTTTAAAATAAAACATATAACAGAGACTGCCCATCTTTACAAGTGTCAACCATCCACTGATAACGTATTGGCTATCACCAAACGACATGAGCACGCCTGTGATAAGTGAGTGAACTAAAGAATATGGAAATGCTGTCTGACCATAAACACGAAATGTAAGCATTTCAGAACTACAGAACTACATAGTTCCCCAAATCAACTTTAAGAATGATGAAAAGAATGACCCTTCAGGATTTATGCAGACAAAAAGCGAACGCAAGTTTCACATGGCTACATTTTGTAAAGTAGTGTTAACCAATAAGGATGTGGATCTAGCCAGTGAAAATGAAGACGTGGTATAAGCAGTGTGCAATAAGGCCAGTGGTGGGGAAGAAGGTAGTCTCAGACCCAAAGCATGCATCAGTGGGAGGCATGTTGCCATGATGATCCACTGCAGGGTTTAGTATTTATTGACATTTAGTATTTATTGATATTTGTATAGTTCTTTGGCCAAAGCACTCAACACACTTTCATATAAGGTCCAAACATGCATTAAACAGGTGATATAAAACAATCAGGTAACAGAGCCAAACAAGGAATACATTATTAGGAAGAGCAGGAAGCAAATCATTTTTCAAGGCTGCAAATAAGAGCAGTAGAGCAGTTGGAGAGCGAATGAACAATGGAAGAAAGTTCCGATGTTTTGGAGCCCCTAGGGAGAATGAGCAAAATTGAGAAGAGGCACAGTGATACCTAAGAACTGATAGACGATGATGAGATTGAGAGCAAAGAGCATGATGAGGAGGGTATAGTGTAAGCAGTGAGGAAAGACAGGATGTAGCAAAGCCATGGATGCACATATAAACAATGCAGAGGTAATGGAAAAGGAGATGAGAGTCAAACAATAGAAGGGAAAAATAGTGAGGAGAGGATGACATTTACAATTAAGAACATTGTGGCAAAAAGAAATAAGGCGAATGGCTGAGTTATATAGACTGAACAAAAAAGATGAGTTAGTGAGACCAACCAGGATAGCTGAACAGTAATCAAGATGGGAAGAAGAATAAACAAGTGATGAGATGTTTGATATCATGACAAGAAAGAAAATCTTGAGTGTAACAAGTAACAAATAATGACAAACACGAGCAGTGTTGGAGATGTGCACAGGGAAAGAGAGAGAGAGAGAAGCCAAATATGATGCTTACATTGCAAATAGTTGAGGGATATGAAAGAATGGTGAGAGGAAAGGATAAGTGTGGATGATGGGGGGATAGAATATGCATGAAAGAAGAGGACTTCAGTTTTGGTGGGGTTGAGTTTAGGAAAGTGAGAGTGTATATAGGTTTATACGCAGAGAAACACATGAAACAGTACAATAAGGAGATTCAGTGAAAGAGTTGTCTGCATAGAATTTTCTTGCCTTTAATATATTGTCCCTGCTCGTCTGTGTCCGCCCTGATGACTGCAGGTTTTCCACGCATTATTAGTGTATAAATACATAAATAAATAAATAGAAGTGGCAGGAGAGATTGAAGAACACATGAGTCGAGAGAGGAATAGCTTACAGTGAGAAGGAAAGTGGGGCAGGTACAGAACCCTTTGGAACACCGTATTTAAGGGGACGGTCAGGGAACATTTACTGAACCCATGAGACGGCCGAGTAATGAGAGAGATTAGAGTGAAAGTAGAGCAGTTTGGGCCCAGAGAAACAAAGGGAGGTGAGAGATTAAAACAGAGTAGCACAATTTACTCTGTCAAAGGTTTCAAATAAATGAAGAACAATCAGAATATAATGTCATGGTGTGCTGAATGTAGAGAGTTGGAGAAATGAAGAAGAGTGGTTTCAGTGGCGTGAGATGGCCATAAGGTAGATTGCAAGAGTGGAAGTAAAGAGTGGAGGTTTAGATGCGAAGAAACCTGGGTATCTACCTCCCTTTGCATCAACTTGGTAAGATAGGGAAGGAGTGAAATAGGGCAAAGACTAGTTGTTATTGTAGGCAGAAAATATGTTTTTTCAGTATCCAAATGACCAATGTATGTTTAAAAGACAAAATTACATGGACAGAAGAAAGAGAAAGATTACAGAGGCAGGTCATGTAGGGGAGGAGTTGTGGATAAATAGGAGGAATCAGAGACAATGGAAGAGGATTGCAGAGCGATGCCATAGCATCAGCATGAAGTAAGAAAGCAACAATTTCAGTCAGTAAGAGTAATGAGGGATGATGCAGAAAGTGGAAACTTTAGGAATTAAATAATCCGAAAAGTAGGTAGATGAGAGAGAAAAAAGTAGAGATGGATTAGGAGGCTAAGAGGAATGAATGATGTTGAGCGGTTCGAAAAGACAGCAAAGAATATGGTAGAGAGAAACAATGTGGGAATAATAGTGTATTTAACATGAAGTAGAACTGTATGAAAGAAAGAATGAAGAGAAGAGGGATTGACAAGGTCATTAAGAGATTGATATTTATATAATGAATGCTCAGGATTATTAAGGGAGGAACTCAGGGTACAAAGAGAAGATAAAAAGCAAAGGTTAAGGGGGTCTACGGGAAGGGTGAAATGTTCTAGTCAGTTACTGACAATCAAGAGAGGAAATAAGATTAGTGTGATAGGGGCACAGAGTTCATTAGCTGAAAAAGACACATGTATCAATAGAAAGGATGGATGAGGCGAGAGATAAAAGGAATGAAATGTCAAAAGAGTGCAGGTCAAAACCAAGGAAGTAATCGGACGAAGGAATAGGAAATAGAAAAGCAGTAAATATAGGGGATTAAGAAACAAGAAGATGGTCTAATGAATAAAGAAGATTTGAAGTAACAGGGGCATCCAGTGAGAAAGAAGAGAAGGTAAGATCAAGAGAGGATCCAGAGATATGAGTGGAAGGGGAAGGAATGTGTCCAAGAGGAAAAAAGTCAAGAGAGAAATTATAGGAAAGGAAGAATGAGCAGAGGTGAGATTGAATGTTAAAGTTACCAAGGAGAAGAAAAGGAGAAGCGGTAAGCAGGAGTGTGGAAAGAAGAGAATCCAGGTCCTTGTAACATTTTACTAGAGGATCAGGAGGTCTGTTTAAGATGAGAAAAAAGGGTAGGAAATAATGCTTTGAAGTGATATTCAAAGGAAGAAAGAAAAATGAAGTAGGTGAGCAGGAGAAGGGGAAAGGGTCCAGGAAGACTGATAGAGAATACCAACATCACTGCCTTTGCCATGTTGACGGGGAGTGTTAGATACATTTGTGTCACGTTAAATACACTCTAGTGCCAATTGAACATTTTCAAGACTATAGGCCTCCTCACGGGGTCGGAGGTAAAACCTGCCGGTAAGTGGCGGGTTACTCTCAACCCCATAACTCTGTTTCCGCCGCCTGACATTCCGGTGCCACTGGGATATCGGAAGCAGCAACAGAATGGTAAATCTGAATGGTAAATCAGAATGGTAAATCCCCATTCTGTTGCTGCACTCCATCCCATAGGACTCTATGGGAATGGGGACAGTGAAGCACTGGCACCGTTGTTCTTCTGTGAAAACACTGCCGGTCGGGGCCTGAACTCCCGGCAGGTTAGGCCTGCTCAGAGTACCGTGCCCCTGCTGTGAGACTTGTAGTTTAGCAGTCCAGAAAGGGTACTGTTACGTTGCTACCGGCACCCGTATACCGGAAGCCATATATCTGCAAACATCAAACTAAAGTGGCTTGATAATAAACCCGTCACAGATTAAGAATATGTATAGATCAAATTGGCTGGTTTTGAAATGATACGTTTTAAGAGTAGATGTTGAAATGCAGGAGGGAAAGTGTGTGCGTCACAAAATGGGGCCCCACCATTATTTGGGTGGTTGCATCAAAAAAAAAGATTTTTAATTAAACTGGACCCCAACGTCATATGTAACCGCTTTCAAAATCAGGGGTCACTAAAGTATAAAAAGCTGTATGTTTGTACAGTTCACAAATTGTTACAGTTAATGCGTTCCCTTGTACAGTGTTTCTGATGTAATACATTACCTGTTCCACTGTACACTGTTTTACTTACATGTATAACTAAGGCAATGATGTTCCTGAAACAAATAAAAATGTAAATGAACAGCTTTTTGTATGCTCACATGAACTTACCTGACTAGATGCTCCTAAAATGAATGTATTTGGTGTGTCCCAAAAACGGGGACACAATCCCTTATGAGTTAAAATATGTATCCCACAGCTGTCAATCTCCAGGGCACAGCGTTCATGGTTGAGCCCCTTGGTGGCTTTTAATCAAACAAATCTGTCTCCTGAGCAGAGCTGAGTGTACCTTTCATTCATAAGGACTGCTGCCCACCTCTGTCCTGGCATCTCCTCGCGAGTCCCACCCTAGGCATTTGCTGCACTCACATGTAGCCCTCACCATGGAAGAAGATCTTCCTTTATTAGCATAGAACCCGTGGTAAAAGAGAGAAGAGAGAAGAGAAAACAGCAGACTGTAGCCCTTGCAGCCATTGCATCCTGCCTGACGAGTGAGGTGTTCCCCTGTTCACTGCAGGGAGCAAGGAGTGAAAGGACAGCTTTGGCTGTTCGCTGCCCGGTCAAGAACTTGGTTGTTTATCCTGTTTGTTGACTGCTTCCTCATTTTCATATTGTGCTAAGGTAGGCATGTACAAAATGAATCTGGGTTCCTGGAGCTCTAACATATTACAGCGTGCTGGAAGCCATGCACCTAGCAAAGAACATACTACCTTCCTAGAGGCCTGGAATTGGCCATAACAACAGGCGAACAGCCTTACCCTGTGGAAGGCCCCAGTGCCCCTACAGAACACTTGATCTATGCTGTGTGTTGCATAGAAAGAAAATACTCACTACACCGTCTGGCTCTCTGAGCAGCATTTTGCATGGCACAAGTAATCGATAGAAAAACAAGTCCACTGTATCTCCTCCAACAGTCTGGCGGCCGGTTGCTCCCTTAAGCGGTAGGTTTCCGTGGTTTACCTGTGTCCTTATCAGCATTTTAGATGCTATAGAGATCGAATCATTTCTCTTGGGAGGCATAACGCTCTGGCTTGCACTCCTCAATACCCAGTTATAATGGAAAACATGGTGAGGGAGCGTTTCTTCTAGCTTCAAAATGTAAAATTTGAGCAGGCCTTCCTTCTGCTTACTTTTTCCAGTCCTGTAAAGCGTGGGTGTGCCCTCTAACATACCGAGAACCAGGAGCAGGCCTGTATGCTTCCTGGCTGTTCCATTCCATTTTGTTTATATTTATATCAAAAACAACTAGAAAGCATAAGAGGCCCTGCCATTTCTCTATAACAAGTAGTGGCTGGAATGCTAATACATGCTGAAGATTATAAACCTCATTGCCCTGGTAAATTAGTCCACAGGGGATCAGCTCCATCAATGTAATTTAAAACAGAGGTCTCACTCCCATGTGGGCAATATATAAGTGGCCCACACTATCAGGCAGGGTTAGATACACAAAGAACTCCATCTTCCCTACCCATGCTTTACTGGAACTGGGAAGAATAAAATATAGAAACGAGGACAATATTTCTTTATTTGCATCTACTAATGCACTGCACCCTTAGTGGCTTAGACTAACAGTCAGCAGGTCCATTAAATCACCACCTGTCTCCTAGTAAGCACAGAGTAGAAAAGAGAAGGAAGTGGGGTTAGCTCTGAAAGGCCTCTTTGAGCCTCAGTCTTTGTGTACTAATAAAGGTCCTGAATGCTTACTCTGCCTGTCAGCCATGCTTAGCCCATCCCTATGTCTTCCAACCAACTATATACTGCTCCATGTGGAATTAATGTGCAGCCCCTATAAGAGGAAAACACCAAAGAAGAAGGAAGTTTGAAACAAATGAAAGAAGTCATAGTAGACTGCTACAGGCCCTATATTGCCAAAACCCAGAAGGAGGAAGATACAGGTAGTAAGCTACCCCAAATCCTCCAATTTATGTTTAGCCACCTCATGACACAGAACAATGCCTCTGGCACATAAAGCCAGGAGAAGGAAGCAAGTGGCCTGCATTACTAGCAGATTTCATCAAGTTTGCTGCTACTAGATAAATCAGCTCTTTCAGTTCTCACCACAAATCCTGTACCTTACGATAACCATATTATGTATTTATTGAAAATGTTTTTCATCACTGACCCTACCCAGATTGATTTGGAGCACCTTAAACGGTTAAAAAGTAAAAAAGGTTGGAGGAGAATCAGAAGTTACAAAATGTTTTTAGTGTAGGATAGAACGATTAGGATAGAAAAGTGTTAACAGGGGAGATGGAGGGCTGGAATTATGTGGGGGAAACAGATATGTTTGGAGGCTCTTTCTGAAAGTGGTGATGGAGGGTGCAGTGCAGATGTGAAGAGGGTGTCAAATACCCTGTGTGCCCACTCAGTAAATGTTTGCTTTTTTGTGCATTTTAGCCAGCAGGGTAGAAAGAGTAAGAGATGCTGGCTTGCTTGTCTGGTGTTTGTGTGGGTGATGGGTTTGAATTTTGCATGAAGGTAAGATAGGGTTTTATGGTGGATGGCTTTGAAAACAATCCATTGTCCTTTGAAGACTATTCTTTGGGGTAGGATGAGCCAGTCCTGCTTGGGTGAGCGCTGGGGTGATGCATGAATGTTTTGGTAGGTGGAGCTTGAGTCTGGCTGCTGCATTTTGTATGGCTTGCAGGGGGTCAAGGGTGCTACCAGGGAGTTCAGTAAGGAGAGTATTTTGCCGTAGTCCCGCTTGGAGAGAGGAAGTCTTTGACTGCAGTTTGTAAGTCATCAGGAGATAGGATGTGTCTGACCTTTCGTAGGAGGTGTAGTTGTAGATTGCATGCATTGGTGACAGCAGTGGTTTGGTGAGTTAAGGAATGGTTGGGGTCAATGGGGAAGCCAATGGATTTGACAGACTTGGAGAGGGATATTCATGGGCTGTCCGTGCTGGTCTCTTTGATCCAGGGGGTGAGTTTAGGTTTGTGCTGTGTGGGGCTGATAAGGAATTGTTAAATTTTGGAAGGGTTGTGCTTGAGGAAGTGGGTGGCAATCCAGGTGGTGATGCTTGAGAGACAGCTTTTGAGAATGTGGAGTTGTTAGAGAGATGAGATTTTGAAGTGTATTCATGTGTCATCTGCGTATTGGTAGACATTTATGTTCTGTGTGCTAAGGGTGCATCCAATCGATTCAACATATACCAACATCAGAGGGCGCAGAAGCTCGGCTGCCTGACCCGATGTCTCCCAACACCAGGCTGAATCAAACTTCATAATTCAGTATTTAAAGCAAATTCATACTGTCTCAGTCTCCGCTCTTGCGCTTTTACCTTCTGAACACGTCTGGAACAAGTTTCACCACGATTTGGAACCCCCATCTAGTTCTGCGACCACCTCTTCGTTGTCGGGCCTTCCTGCTCCCATCCCAGAGCGGACGTCCTGGGCCTCTGCCGGCTGCTCTGGAGTTCCTTCAACAAACTGCCTGTTGGTGCTTTAGTCTCGAAGTCTGCTTCATGCTGGCTGTGTGCTGTGACCGCCTCCTTCGAACCTCCTCTTCCAACCTCTGCTCCGTGTGCCCCGCAGGCCTCTCTGCCGTGTCTGCCCCTTGCTGCTACGGGCTTGTCAGCTTCGGTGGGACCTTTCCGACTCTGATCCTGAGCGGGCACGCAGGGCTTTTACCTGCCGCTCTCATCTGCTTCCTGCCTCCCTCCCATCAGATGACTGCCCCACCTCCAGCGAGATCACTTCAGGGTTCCGGCCCTTCTGTGCTCTGTCAGCCCACCGTGACAGCTCCCGCCCGGACTCCAAGCAAATTGTTCTACATACTGTTTGACTGGTTTATTCATATACATTGTTGACTTGCTTCTACTATTTCAAGTTCGATGTATTTTTGTTGTTAAACTATAAAGCGCTTTGGATTAAAGCGCTATATAAAAACAATAGATACAAATACATATATAGGTTGAAGAGGCTGGAAGCAGTGAGTAGAGGAATCTCGTGGGACCCCGTACTAGACCGGGGTGGAGTTGGATCGAAAAGGGGGTATGGAGACAAAGTGTGTCCAGTCAGTAAGAAAGGAGGTTAACCAGGATAGGGCGGTGCCTGAGATTTTCAGCCTGTGGGATAGGATGTTGAGTAGAATGATGTGTTCAAGGGTTAAAAGCTGCAGAGATTTTGATAAGCACAAGGAGTGCTGTGTGCCCTTTGTCAGTGATTTTGTGGTAGACATCGAGGATGTAAAGTGTAGCAGTCGCAGGGCAGTGTCCAGGTCGAAAGCCATATTGGAAGGGGTTGAGTACATTGCTTGCCAGGTATCATAGGCTAGTGATGGGGCAGTCATTTTTGGGAAGTCTGGGATCAGAAGGTGATGTGTCCAGTTTTGAGAGCAGAGGGAATATTACCATGTGATAGACAGGAGTTGATGATATTGAGCTAGTGTGGACCGAGCGTGGAGATGCAATTGATGCAACTTGAGGTGGACAAACATCATTGGGGAAGTCTGCAGGTTTTGTTTTGTTAGTAAGGGTGATGATGATGTCTGTATCAATGGGGTGGTAGGCGTCCCATTTCTTGGAATGTTTGGGAGCAGGGATGGGAGCGGGAGAGCAGAGAGGAGGGCTTGCCTAATGTTGTGTATTTGGAAGCTGAAGTGGTCCATGTGGGAGTTGCATAATGCAGCGAATGCGGTGTGGAAGGTGTGGATGGTGGTTGCGAGAGGAATATGACAATGTTGAATAGTTTATGTGTCAATAGAAAGGACTATGTGCCCAGAAGCATTTCAATTCACCTCACAGATACATAAAATTCAGTGGAAATCCTACAACAGAAATTCTGAAAGAATATATACAGCTTATTTTACAATGGCATGAACAAGGGGTCTTATTGGACGAAGATAGGTCTTATCTCTGGCAGGATAAACCTCTTTTGACAACTATATATGTTTTGCCCAAAATTCATGAAGCATTTCATGACTTGCCGGAAGTGCAATCTATACTGAGTGGCATAGGGTGGATAACCGCAAATGCGTCCAAATGTATAGACCAGTTTCAGTCACTAGTGATTAAGTTATAGTCATATGTGCAGGATTCTAAACATGTTATGCAAATACCCAGTACAATCGAGTGAAAATCTTAACTGTTATCTTGCAACATCTGATATTAAGGCCTTATATACATCTATAAAGCATTTGCACATTTGACTATCATACTGCAGACATTTTTTGCTTCATATTTTTTACATTTACAATGTATTAAGGAGCTTCTAATCTTTAAAATGAATAACCACGTTTTTACCCTTAATGGGGATTTTTACAGTCACGCAAAAGGTGTAACAACGGGGGTTTCTATGTCTCCCCATTGGCTAATTTGTTCATGGCTCAGTTTGAGGAAATACATGTATTAAATAATGTTTTTGCACATCATGTTCTCAGATGGTGTCAGTATTTCGACGATATACTACTGATTTGGGCTGGAACGATCATTGAATTTACTGAGTTTAATATGAGTACATTTGGATTTTCAATTGATGGGTACAATTTATGAAAGTGAAATAACTTTTTTGTATCTTAACATATATTTAAAGTACAACTCAGTACCAATCCTGACATATCATAAAACAACTGAAGTTAACTCCAGTGTTGTGTATTCTAGCTGCCATCAGAGACACCTTAAATGCAATATTCCGATTAGTGAACTGATTAGGGTTAGACGTGACTGCAGTGAGGATCACATCTTTGAACAAGAACTTAATGTGGTGAGTAATAGATTTACCAGCAGAGACTATAGGGATCACTGTATCAAAGGAGCTATTTAGAAGATTATGAGAAAATAGAGAGAAGCACTCCTATTGGAGGGTAATAATAACAAACGGGAGAATCAGGACTCTCAGAATGTAGTGAGATCCATTACACAATTCAGTAGAGATGGTTCCCATCGTCTTAAGATTTTGAACAGACATTGGCATTTTTTACAGATGCATTCGATTTTGAGTACTCTTAGGCCTCTTAACCATCTGGTAGTATTTGGAAGGGTACCTGGTTACTGCCTTGCTCTGCCCAGGCGGGTACAGTAATATCAACAAACAAATGAGCAAGGTCAGGTAGAATTTTCTGGTGTGGAGCGACCACTGCTACAACCCTGAGTGGGTCACCCCATGTGTGGGTGGACACAGAATTCTCAAAAAACAGTTTTTCTGCACAATAGTTTTTATTTAAAGTGCAGTTGGTGTAGTAATACACTGGTATTACCAATACATAGGACATTCAACATTCAGGACGTACAGAGTGTAGTACCTGAGTTAGAACAATCAAGTAGTCAATATTTGAGACATCACATTTTTCAGTTTGTTCATTCTCTATAGGTTCCTTGGGAAGGAAGCTTAGAGACTTCAGTAGAATCATAGACAGGTAGGTAGCCCATAGGGTGTGGGCACAATCAAAATTTGAACAACAACAAATAATACATGTCAACACAACAGTGTTTCGGCCATTATGGGTTGAGCTAGGTGAGCTCTAATGGTGTAGGCCTTCATCAGGACAGGAGTGTCTTTGGAGTGGTGTGTCCTATATGGTCGAATCAGAGGAGCTCAGTGGCTCAAAGTTGAAGTGGAAAGGTCCACTTCCACAGGATGGATTCCTCATCTTGTGTCAAATGACGCGGTTGTGCCTCTCGTGAGCACGTCAAGTTGCCGAGATGGTACTTGTGGTGGTGCGTTGTCTCGGAGTGGCAGGATATTAACCATCTGGACATTGGCTAACTGCTGCACAAAATATTACTGGTTTCCATAAATGTGGATTTTGTTCTGTGTGTATGTATGCCAAAGATAAGACCTTTACATTTTCGATGCAATGGATGGATTTCTATAGTAGTACCTTTCTTAACTGCCGCAGCAAGTTTGTAGCATACAATATTGTTTGTGATAAACTATTTGTGGGTAGCACAATTCAAGAGCGTCCCTTTTGTATCAGGGAACACATGAATCCCATTAGTACGCATGGCCAAAGCAAAGCGCATCATTGGCACAACATTGGAATCAGATGCACAGACCAAAGGATGAAAGGATATAATCTTTCTGGCTATTGACCAAGGTCAAACCCTAGCAAGTGGAGAATACAGAGAAAAGACTTTCACTGCAGGGAGCAAGGAGTGTAAGGACAGCTTTGGCTGTTCGCTGCCCGGTCAAGAACTTGGTTGTTTATCCTGTTTGTTGACTGCTTCCTCATTTTCATATTGTGCTAAGGTAGGCATGTACAAAATGAATCTGGGTTCCTGGAGCTCTAACATATTACAGCGTGCTGGAAGCCATGCACCTAGCAAAGAACATACTACCTTCCTAGAGGCCTGGAATTGGCCATAACAACAGGCGAACAGCCTTACCCTGTGGAAGGCCCCAGTGCCCCTACAGAACACTTGATCTATGCTGTGTGTTGCATAGAAAGAAAATACTCACTACACCGTCTGGCTCTCTGAGCAGCATTTTGCATGGCACAAGTAATCGATAGAAAAACAAGTCCACTGTATCTCCTCCAATAGTCTAGCGGCCGGTTGCTCCCTTAAGCGGTAGGTTTCCGTGGTTTACCTGTGTCCTTATCAGCATTTTAGATGCTATAGAGATCGAATCATTTCTCTTGGGAGGCATAACGCTCTGGCTTGCACTCCTCAATACCCAGTTATAATGGAAAACATGGTGAGGGAGCGTTTCTTCTAGCTTCAAAATGTAAAATTTGAGCAGGCCTTCCTTCTGCTTACTTTTTCCAGTCCTGTAAAGCGTGGGTGTGCCCTCTAACATACCGAGAACCAGGAGCAGGCCTGTATGCTTCCTGGCTGTTCCATTCCATTTTGTTTATATTTATATCAAAAACAACTAGAAAGCATAAGAGGCCCTGCCATTTCTCTATAACAAGTAGTGGCTGGAATGCTAATACATGCTGAAGATTATAAACCTCATTGCCCTGGTAAATTAGTCCACAGGGGATCAGCTCCATCAATGTAATTTAAAACAGAGGTCTCACTCCCATGTGGGCAATATATAAGTGGCCCACACTATCAGGCAGGGTTAGATACACAAAGAACTCCATCTTCCCTACCCATGCTTTACTGGAACTGGGAAGAATAAAATATAGAAACGAGGACAATATTTCTTTATTTGCATCTACTAATGCACTGCACCCTTAGTGGCTTAGACTAACAGTCAGCAGGTCCATTAAATCACCACCTGTCTCCTAGTAAGCACAGAGTAGAAAAGAGAAGGAAGTGGGGTTAGCTCTGAAAGGCCTCTTTGAGCCTCAGTCTTTGTGTACTAATAAAGGTCCTGAATGCTTACTCTGCCTGTCAGCCATGCTTAGCCCATCCCTATGTCTTCCAACCAACTATATACTGCTCCATGTGGAATTAATGTGCAGCCCCTATAAGAGGAAAACACCAAAGAAGAAGGAAGTTTGAAACAAATGAAAGAAGTCATAGTAGACTGCTACAGGCCCTATATTGCCAAAACCCAGAAGGAGGAAGATACAGGTAGTAAGCTACCCCAAATCCTCCAATTTATGTTTAGCCACCTCATGACACAGAACAATGCCTCTGGCACATAAAGCCAGGAGAAGGAAGCAAGTGGCCTGCATTACTAGCAGATTTCATCAAGTTTGCTGCTACTAGATAAATCAGCTCTTTCAGTTCTCACCACAAATCCTGTACCTTACGATAACCATATTATGTATTTATTGAAAATGTTTTTCATCACTGACCCTACCCAGATTGATTTGGAGCACCTTAAACGGTTAAAAAGTAAAAAAGGTTGGAGGAGAATCAGAAGTTACAAAATGTTTTTAGTGTAGGATAGAACGATTAGGATAGAAAAGTGTTAACAGGGGAGATGGAGGGCTGGAATTATGTGGGGGAAACAGATATGTTTGGAGGCTCTTTCTGAAAGTGGTGATGGAGGGTGCAGTGCAGATGTGAAGAGGGTGTCAAATACCCTGTGTGCCCACTCAGTAAATGTTTGCTTTTTTGTGCATTTTAGCCAGCAGGGTAGAAAGAGTAAGAGATGCTGGCTTGCTTGTCTGGTGTTTGTGTGGGTGATGGGTTTGAATTTTGCATGAAGGTAAGATAGGGTTTTATGGTGGATGGCTTTGAAAACAATCCATTGTCCTTTGAAGACTATTCTTTGGGGTAGGATGAGCCAGTCCTGCTTGGGTGAGCGCTGGGGTGATGCATGAATGTTTTGGTAGGTGGAGCTTGAGTCTGGCTGCTGCATTTTGTATGGCTTGCAGGGGGTCAAGGGTGCTACCAGGGAGTTCAGTAAGGAGAGTATTTTGCCGTAGTCCCGCTTGGAGAGAGGAAGTCTTTGACTGCAGTTTGTAAGTCATCAGGAGATAGGATGTGTCTGACCTTTCGTAGGAGGTGTAGTTGTAGATTGCATGCATTGGTGACAGCAGTGGTTTGGTGAGTTAAGGAATGGTTGGGGTCAATGGGGAAGCCAATGGATTTGACAGACTTGGAGAGGGATATTCATGGGCTGTCCGTGCTGGTCTCTTTGATCCAGGGGGTGAGTTTAGGTTTGTGCTGTGTGGGGCTGATAAGGAATTGTTAAATTTTGGAAGGGTTGTGCTTGAGGAAGTGGGTGGCAATCCAGGTGGTGATGCTTGAGAGACAGCTTTTGAGAATGTGGAGTTGTTAGAGAGATGAGATTTTGAAGTGTATTCATGTGTCATCTGCGTATTGGTAGACATTTATGTTCTGTGTGCTAAGGGTGCATCCAATCGATTCAACATATACCAACATCAGAGGGCGCAGAAGCTCGGCTGCCTGACCCGATGTCTCCCAACACCAGGCTGAATCAAACTTCATAATTCAGTATTTAAAGCAAATTCATACTGTCTCAGTCTCCGCTCTTGCGCTTTTACCTTCTGAACACGTCTGGAACAAGTTTCACCACGATTTGGAACCCCCATCTAGTTCTGCGACCACCTCTTCGTTGTCGGGCCTTCCTGCTCCCATCCCAGAGCGGACGTCCTGGGCCTCTGCCGGCTGCTCTGGAGTTCCTTCAACAAACTGCCTGTTGGTGCTTTAGTCTCGAAGTCTGCTTCATGCTGGCTGTGTGCTGTGACCGCCTCCTTCGAACCTCCTCTTCCAACCTCTGCTCCGTGTGCCCCGCAGGCCTCTCTGCCGTGTCTGCCCCTTGCTGCTACGGGCTTGTCAGCTTCGGTGGGACCTTTCCGACTCTGATCCTGAGCGGGCACGCAGGGCTTTTACCTGCCGCTCTCATCTGCTTCCTGCCTCCCTCCCATCAGATGACTGCCCCACCTCCAGCGAGATCACTTCAGGGTTCCGGCCCTTCTGTGCTCTGTCAGCCCACCGTGACAGCTCCCGCCCGGACTCCAAGCAAATTGTTCTACATACTGTTTGACTGGTTTATTCATATACATTGTTGACTTGCTTCTACTATTTCAAGTTCGATGTATTTTTGTTGTTAAACTATAAAGCGCTTTGGATTAAAGCGCTATATAAAAACAATAGATACAAATACATATATAGGTTGAAGAGGCTGGAAGCAGTGAGTAGAGGAATCTCGTGGGACCCCGTACTAGACCGGGGTGGAGTTGGATCGAAAAGGGGGTATGGAGACAAAGTGTGTCCAGTCAGTAAGAAAGGAGGTTAACCAGGATAGGGCGGTGCCTGAGATTTTCAGCCTGTGGGATAGGATGTTGAGTAGAATGATGTGTTCAAGGGTTAAAAGCTGCAGAGATTTTGATAAGCACAAGGAGTGCTGTGTGCCCTTTGTCAGTGATTTTGTGGTAGACATCGAGGATGTAAAGTGTAGCAGTCGCAGGGCAGTGTCCAGGTCGAAAGCCATATTGGAAGGGGTTGAGTACATTGCTTGCCAGGTATCATAGGCTAGTGATGGGGCAGTCATTTTTGGGAAGTCTGGGATCAGAAGGTGATGTGTCCAGTTTTGAGAGCAGAGGGAATATTACCATGTGATAGACAGGAGTTGATGATATTGAGCTAGTGTGGACCGAGCGTGGAGATGCAATTGATGCAACTTGAGGTGGACAAACATCATTGGGGAAGTCTGCAGGTTTTGTTTTGTTAGTAAGGGTGATGATGATGTCTGTATCAATGGGGTGGTAGGCGTCCCATTTCTTGGAATGTTTGGGAGCAGGGATGGGAGCGGGAGAGCAGAGAGGAGGGCTTGCCTAATGTTGTGTATTTGGAAGCTGAAGTGGTCCATGTGGGAGTTGCATAATGCAGCGAATGCGGTGTGGAAGGTGTGGATGGTGGTTGCGAGAGGAATATGACAATGTTGAATAGTTTATGTGTCAATAGAAAGGACTATGTGCCCAGAAGCATTTCAATTCACCTCACAGATACATAAAATTCAGTGGAAATCCTACAACAGAAATTCTGAAAGAATATATACAGCTTATTTTACAATGGCATGAACAAGGGGTCTTATTGGACGAAGATAGGTCTTATCTCTGGCAGGATAAACCTCTTTTGACAACTATATATGTTTTGCCCAAAATTCATGAAGCATTTCATGACTTGCCGGAAGTGCAATCTATACTGAGTGGCATAGGGTGGATAACCGCAAATGCGTCCAAATGTATAGACCAGTTTCAGTCACTAGTGATTAAGTTATAGTCATATGTGCAGGATTCTAAACATGTTATGCAAATACCCAGTACAATCGAGTGAAAATCTTAACTGTTATCTTGCAACATCTGATATTAAGGCCTTATATACATCTATAAAGCATTTGCACATTTGACTATCATACTGCAGACATTTTTTGCTTCATATTTTTTACATTTACAATGTATTAAGGAGCTTCTAATCTTTAAAATGAATAACCACGTTTTTACCCTTAATGGGGATTTTTACAGTCACGCAAAAGGTGTAACAACGGGGGTTTCTATGTCTCCCCATTGGCTAATTTGTTCATGGCTCAGTTTGAGGAAATACATGTATTAAATAATGTTTTTGCACATCATGTTCTCAGATGGTGTCAGTATTTCGACGATATACTACTGATTTGGGCTGGAACGATCATTGAATTTACTGAGTTTAATATGAGTACATTTGGATTTTCAATTGATGGGTACAATTTATGAAAGTGAAATAACTTTTTTGTATCTTAACATATATTTAAAGTACAACTCAGTACCAATCCTGACATATCATAAAACAACTGAAGTTAACTCCAGTGTTGTGTATTCTAGCTGCCATCAGAGACACCTTAAATGCAATATTCCGATTAGTGAACTGATTAGGGTTAGACGTGACTGCAGTGAGGATCACATCTTTGAACAAGAACTTAATGTGGTGAGTAATAGATTTACCAGCAGAGACTATAGGGATCACTGTATCAAAGGAGCTATTTAGAAGATTATGAGAAAATAGAGAGAAGCACTCCTATTGGAGGGTAATAATAACAAACGGGAGAATCAGGACTCTCAGAATGTAGTGAGATCCATTACACAATTCAGTAGAGATGGTTCCCATCGTCTTAAGATTTTGAACAGACATTGGCATTTTTTACAGATGCATTCGATTTTGAGTACTCTTAGGCCTCTTAACCATCTGGTAGTATTTGGAAGGGTACCTGGTTACTGCCTTGCTCTGCCCAGGCGGGTACAGTAATATCAACAAACAAATGAGCAAGGTCAGGTAGAATTTTCTGGTGTGGAGCGACCACTGCTACAACCCTGAGTGGGTCACCCCATGTGTGGGTGGACACAGAATTCTCAAAAAACAGTTTTTCTGCACAATAGTTTTTATTTAAAGTGCAGTTGGTGTAGTAATACACTGGTATTACCAATACATAGGACATTCAACATTCAGGACGTACAGAGTGTAGTACCTGAGTTAGAACAATCAAGTAGTCAATATTTGAGACATCACATTTTTCAGTTTGTTCATTCTCTATAGGTTCCTTGGGAAGGAAGCTTAGAGACTTCAGTAGAATCATAGACAGGTAGGTAGCCCATAGGGTGTGGGCACAATCAAAATTTGAACAACAACAAATAATACATGTCAACACAACAGTGTTTCGGCCATTATGGGTTGAGCTAGGTGAGCTCTAATGGTGTAGGCCTTCATCAGGACAGGAGTGTCTTTGGAGTGGTGTGTCCTATATGGTCGAATCAGAGGAGCTCAGTGGCTCAAAGTTGAAGTGGAAAGGTCCACTTCCACAGGATGGATTCCTCATCTTGTGTCAAATGACGCGGTTGTGCCTCTCGTGAGCACGTCAAGTTGCCGAGATGGTACTTGTGGTGGTGCGTTGTCTCGGAGTGGCAGGATATTAACCATCTGGACATTGGCTAACTGCTGCACAAAATATTACTGGTTTCCATAAATGTGGATTTTGTTCTGTGTGTATGTATGCCAAAGATAAGACCTTTACATTTTCGATGCAATGGATGGATTTCCATAGTAGTACCTTTCTTAACTGCCGCAGCAAGTTTGTAGCATACAATATTGTTTGTGATAAACTATTTGTGGGTAGCACAATTCAAGAGCGTCCCTTTTGTATCAGGGAACACATGAATCCCATTAGTACGCATGGCCAAAGCAAAGCGCATCATTGGCACAACATTGGAATCAGATGCACAGACCAAAGGATGAAAGGATATAATCTTTCTGGCTATTGACCAAGGTCAAACCCTAGCAAGTGGAGAATACAGAGAAAAGACTTTCACTGCAGGGAGCAAGGAGTGTAAGGACAGCTTTGGCTGTTCGCTGCCCGGTCAAGAACTTGGTTGTTTATCCTGTTTGTTGACTGCTTCCTCATTTTCATATTGTGCTAAGGTAGGCATGTACAAAATGAATCTGGGTTCCTGGAGCTCTAACATATTACAGCGTGCTGGAAGCCATGCACCTAGCAAAGAACATACTACCTTCCTAGAGGCCTGGAATTGGCCATAACAACAGGCGAACAGCCTTACCCTGTGGAAGGCCCCAGTGCCCCTACAGAACACTTGATCTATGCTGTGTGTTGCATAGAAAGAAAATACTCACTACACCGTCTGGCTCTCTGAGCAGCATTTTGCATGGCACAAGTAATCGATAGAAAAACAAGTCCACTGTATCTCCTCCAATAGTCTAGCGGCCGGTTGCTCCCTTAAGCGGTAGGTTTCCGTGGTTTACCTGTGTCCTTATCAGCATTTTAGATGCTATAGAGATCGAATCATTTCTCTTGGGAGGCATAACGCTCTGGCTTGCACTCCTCAATACCCAGTTATAATGGAAAACATGGTGAGGGAGCGTTTCTTCTAGCTTCAAAATGTAAAATTTGAGCAGGCCTTCCTTCTGCTTACTTTTTCCAGTCCTGTAAAGCGTGGGTGTGCCCTCTAACATACCGAGAACCAGGAGCAGGTCTGTATGCTTCCTGGCTGTTCCATTCCATTTTGTTTATATTTATATCAAAAACAACTAGAAAGCATAAGAGGCCCTGCCATTTCTCTATAACAAGTAGTGGCTGGAATGCTAATACATGCTGAAGATTATAAACCTCATTGCCCTGGTAAATTAGTCCACAGGGGATCAGCTCCATCAATGTAATTTAAAACAGAGGTCTCACTCCCATGTGGGCAATATATAAGTGGCCCACACTATCAGGCAGGGTTAGATACACAAAGAACTCCATCTTCCCTACCCATGCTTTACTGGAACTGGGAAGAATAAAATATAGAAACGAGGACAATATTTCTTTATTTGCATCTACTAATGCACTGCACCCTTAGTGGCTTAGACTAACAGTCAGCAGGTCCATTAAATCACCACCTGTCTCCTAGTAAGCACAGAGTAGAAAAGAGAAGGAAGTGGGGTTAGCTCTGAAAGGCCTCTTTGAGCCTCAGTCTTTGTGTACTAATAAAGGTCCTGAATGCTTACTCTGCCTGTCAGCCATGCTTAGCCCATCCCTATGTCTTCCAACCAACTATATACTGCTCCATGTGGAATTAATGTGCAGCCCCTATAAGAGGAAAACACCAAAGAAGAAGGAAGTTTGAAACAAATGAAAGAAGTCATAGTAGACTGCTACAGGCCCTATATTGCCAAAACCCAGAAGGAGGAAGATACAGGTAGTAAGCTACCCCAAATCCTCCAATTTATGTTTAGCCACCTCATGACACAGAACAATGCCTCTGGCACATAAAGCCAGGAGAAGGAAGCAAGTGGCCTGCATTACTAGCAGATTTCATCAAGTTTGCTGCTACTAGATAAATCAGCTCTTTCAGTTCTCACCACAAATCCTGTACCTTACGATAACCATATTATGTATTTATTGAAAATGTTTTTCATCACTGACCCTACCCAGATTGATTTGGAGCACCTTAAACGGTTAAAAAGTAAAAAAGGTTGGAGGAGAATCAGAAGTTACAAAATGTTTTTAGTGTAGGATAGAACGATTAGGATAGAAAAGTGTTAACAGGGGAGATGGAGGGCTGGAATTATGTGGGGGAAACAGATATGTTTGGAGGCTCTTTCTGAAAGTGGTGATGGAGGGGGCAGTGCAGATGTGAAGAGGGTGTCAAATACCCTGTGTGCCCACTCAGTAAATGTTTGCTTTTTTGTGCATTTTAGCCAGCAGGGTAGAAAGAGTAAGAGATGCTGGCTTGCTTGTCTGGTGTTTGTGTGGGTGATGGGTTTGAATTTTGCATGAAGGTAAGATAGGGTTTTATGGTGGATGGCTTTGAAAACAATCCATTGTCCTTTGAAGACTATTCTTTGGGGTAGGATGAGCCAGTCCTGCTTGGGTGAGCGCTGGGGTGATGCATGAATGTTTTGGTAGGTGGAGCTTGAGTCTGGCTGCTGCATTTTGTATGGCTTGCAGGGGGTCAAGGGTGCTACCAGGGAGTTCAGTAAGGAGAGTATTTTGCCGTAGTCCCGCTTGGAGAGAGGAAGTCTTTGACTGCAGTTTGTAAGTCATCAGGAGATAGGATGTGTCTGACCTTTCGTAGGAGGTGTAGTTGTAGATTGCATGCATTGGTGACAGCAGTGGTTTGGTGAGTTAAGGAATGGTTGGGGTCAATGGGGAAGCCAATGGATTTGACAGACTTGGAGAGGGATATTCATGGGCTGTCCGTGCTGGTCTCTTTGATCCAGGGGGTGAGTTTAGGTTTGTGCTGTGTGGGGCTGATAAGGAATTGTTAAATTTTGGAAGGGTTGTGCTTGAGGAAGTGGGTGGCAATCCAGGTGGTGATGCTTGAGAGACAGCTTTTGAGAATGTGGAGTTGTTAGAGAGATGAGATTTTGAAGTGTATTCATGTGTCATCTGCGTATTGGTAGACATTTATGTTCTGTGTGCTAAGGGTGCATCCAATCGATTCAACATATACCAACATCAGAGGGCGCAGAAGCTCGGCTGCCTGACCCGATGTCTCCCAACACCAGGCTGAATCAAACTTCATAATTCAGTATTTAAAGCAAGTTCATACTGTCTCAGTCTCCGCTCTTGCGCTTTTACCTTCTGAACACGTCTGGAACAAGTTTCACCACGATTTGGAACCCCCATCTAGTTCTGCGACCACCTCTTCGTTGTCGGGCCTTCCTGCTCCCATCCCAGAGCGGACGTCCTGGGCCTCTGCCAGCTGCTCTGGAGTTCCTTCAACAAACTGCCTGTTGGTGCTTTAGTCTCGAAGTCTGCTTCATGCTGGCTGTGTGCTGTGACCGCCTCCTTCGAACCTCCTCTTCCAACCTCTGCTCCGTGTGCCCCGCAGGCCTCTCTGCCGTGTCTGCCCCTTGCTGCTACGGGCTTGTCAGCTTCGGTGGGACCTTTCCGACTCTGATCCTGAGCGGGCACGCAGGGCTTTTACCTGCCGCTCTCATCTGCTTCCTGCCTCCCTCCCATCAGATGACTGCCCCACCTCCAGCGAGATCACTTCAGGGTTCCGGCCCTTCTGTGCTCTGTCAGCCCACCGTGACAGCTCCCGCCCGGACTCCAAGCAAATTGTTCTACATACTGTTTGACTGGTTTATTCATATACATTGTTGACTTGCTTCTACTATTTCAAGTTCGATGTATTTTTGTTGTTAAACTATAAAGCGCTTTGGATTAAAGCGCTATATAAAAACAATAGATACAAATACATATATAGGTTGAAGAGGCTGGAAGCAGTGAGTAGAGGAATCTCGTGGGACCCCGTACTAGACCGGGGTGGAGTTGGATCAAAAAGGGGGTATGGAGACAAAGTGTGTCCAGTCAGTAAGAAAGGAGGTTAACCAGGACAGGGCGGTGCCTGAGATTTTCAGCCTGTGGGATAGGATGTTGAGTAGAATGATGTGTTCAAGGGTTAAAAGCTGCAGAGATTTTGATAAGCACAAGGAGTGCTGTGTGCCCTTTGTCAGTGATTTTGTGGTAGACATCGAGGATGTAAAGTGTAGCAGTCGCAGGGCAGTGTCCAGGTCGAAAGCCATATTGGAAGGGGTTGAGTACATTGCTTGCCAGGTATCATAGGCTAGTGATGGGGCAGTCATTTTTGGGAAGTCTGGGATCAGAAGGTGATGTGTCCAGTTTTGAGAGCAGAGGGAATATTACCATGTGATAGACAGGAGTTGATGATATTGAGCTAGTGTGGACCGAGCGTGGAGATGCAATTGATGCAACTTGAGGTGGACAAACATCATTGGGGAAGTCTGCAGGTTTTGTTTTGTTAGTAAGGGTGATGATGATGTCTGTATCAATGGGGTGGTAGGCGTCCCATTTCTTGGAATGTTTGGGAGCAGGGATGGGAGCGGGAGAGCAGAGAGGAGGGCTTGCCTAATGTTGTGTATTTGGAAGCTGAAGTGGTCCATGTGGGAGTTGCATAATGCAGCGAATGCGGTGTGGAAGGTGTGGATGGTGGTTGCGAGAGGAATATGACAATGTTGAATAGTTTATGTGTCAATAGAAAGGACTATGTGCCCAGAAGCATTTCAATTCACCTCACAGATACATAAAATTCAGTGGAAATCCTACAACAGAAATTCTGAAAGAATATATACAGCTTATTTTACAATGGCATGAACAAGGGGTCTTATTGGACGAAGATAGGTCTTATCTCTGGCAGGATAAACCTCTTTTGACAACTATATATGTTTTGCCCAAAATTCATGAAGCATTTCATGACTTGCCGGAAGTGCAATCTATACTGAGTGGCATAGGGTGGATAACCGCAAATGCGTCCAAATGTATAGACCAGTTTCAGTCACTAGTGATTAAGTTATAGTCATATGTGCAGGATTCTAAACATGTTATGCAAATACCCAGTACAATCGAGTGAAAATCTTAACTGTTATCTTGCAACATCTGATATTAAGGCCTTATATACATCTATAAAGCATTTGCACATTTGACTATCATACTGCAGACGTTTTTTGCTTCATATTTTTTACATTTACAATGTATTAAGGAGCTTCTAATCTTTAAAATGAATAACCACGTTTTTACCCTTAATGGGGATTTTTACAGTCACGCAAAAGGTGTAACAACGGGGGTTTCTATGTCTCCCCATTGGCTAATTTGTTCATGGCTCAGTTTGAGGAAATACATGTATTAAATAATGTTTTTGCACATCATGTTCTCAGATGGTGTCAGTATTTCGACGATATACTACTGATTTGGGCTGGAACGATCATTGAATTTACTGAGTTTAATATGAGTACATTTGGATTTTCAATTGATGGGTACAATTTATGAAAGTGAAATAACTTTTTTGTATGTTAACATATATTTAAAGTACAACTCAGTACCAATCCTGACATATCATAAAACAACTGAAGTTAACTCCAGTGTTGTGTATTCTAGCTGCCATCAGAGACACCTTAAATGCAATATTCCGATTAGTGAACTGATTAGGGTTAGACGTGACTGCAGTGAGGATCACATCTTTGAACAAGAACTTAATGTGGTGAGTAATAGATTTACCAGCAGAGACTATAGGGATCACTGTATCAAAGGAGCTATTTAGAAGATTATGAGAAAATAGAGAGAAGCACTCCTATTGGAGGGTAATAATAACAAACGGGAGAATCAGGACTCTCAGAATGTAGTGAGATCCATTACACAATTCAGTAGAGATGGTTCCCATCGTCTTAAGATTTTGAACAGACATTGGCATTTTTTACAGATGCATTCGATTTTGAGTACTCTTAGGCCTCTTAACCATCTGGTAGTATTTGGAAGGGTACCTGGTTACTGCCTTGCTCTGCCCAGGCGGGTACAGTAATATCAACAAACAAATGAGCAAGGTCAGGTAGAATTTTCTGGTGTGGAGCGACCACTGCTACAACCCTGAGTGGGTCACCCCATGTGTGGGTGGACACAGAATTCTCAAAAAACAGTTTTTCTGCACAATAGTTTTTATTTAAAGTGCAGTTGGTGTAGTAATACACTGGTATTACCAATACATAGGACATTCAACATTCAGGACGTACAGAGTGTAGTACCTGAGTTAGAACAATCAAGTAGTCAATATTTGAGACATCACATTTTTCAGTTTGTTCATTCTCTATAGGTTCCTTGGGAAGGAAGCTTAGAGACTTCAGTAGAATCATAGACAGGTAGGTAGCCCATAGGGTGTGGGCACCATCAAAATTTGAACAACAACAAATAATACATGTCAACACAACAGTGTTTCGGCCATTATGGGTTGAGCTAGGTGAGCTCTAATGGTGTAGGCCTTCATCAGGACAGGAGTGTCTTTGGAGTGGTGTGTCCTATATGGTCGAATCCGAGGAGCTCAGTGGCTCAAAGTTGAAGTGGAAAGGTCCACTTCCACAGGATGGATTCCTCATCTTGTGTCAAATGACGCGGTTGTGCCTCTCGTGAGCACGTCAAGTTGCCGAGATGGTACTTGTGGTGGTGCGTTGTCTCGGAGTGGCAGGATATTAACCATCTGGACATTGGCTAACTGCTGCACAAAATATTACTGGTTTCCATAAATGTGGATTTTGTTCTGTGTGTATGTATGCCAAAGATAAGACCTTTACATTTTCGATGCAATGGATGGATTTCCATAGTAGTACCTTTCTTAACTGCCGCAGCAAGTTTGTAGTATACAATATTGTTCGTGATAAACTATTTGTGGGTAGCACAATTCAAGAGCGTCCCTTTTGTATCAGGGAACACATGAATCCCATTAGTACGCATGGCCAAAGCAAAGCGCATCATTGGCACAACATTGGAATCAGATGCACAGACCAAAGGATGAAAGGATATAATCTTTCTGGCTATTGACCAAGGTCAAACCCTAGCAAGTGGAGAATACAGAGAAAAGACTTTATGGAAAATGGAAGCCACACAGAGGATGCGTAACAACGTGATGATGTCATTCGTGATTTATAAACAGGGATTCAAAATGGCGATTCCACGTGGAATGGTAATAACATGGGAACGATGACGAATATAGTGAGTATCCAACTTTGCAATTGGGAAACCAGTGATCTAAATGTGCTTACAATTCTTGGAATGATAGAATACCAATTCATTACATTTTAATTATTTTTGATTTAGGTAAGCACAGATATATGGTGTAGGCACAGCATTGAATATTGTTTCCACAGAGTGATCATAGAGTGACAATAGAAGGTACTTTGTTTACTTGTAACAATTTGACAATTAGTTGAATAATAATAGATTTCAAATATTTCGGTTTACCAGTGGAATTTATGTTATATATTATGTTCTATATTTTGTTTTGAGTTACTAAAACCAGAGGATTGGCTATTATTGGAATGGAATATTTGATTTTAGATAATATCAGTACAGAAAGATCCTGCACAGAATTTAGACAGTTATACATTTACACTCGTTGTTGATAGTCTATGGTGTTATACAGATAAGTGTATTAATGGATATATTCTTCTCATTTTCTCTTTTCTTTCTTTTTCTTTTTCCGCCCTTCCATGTTTTTTAACATATGTCTTTATTGTTTTTTATTGTTCGTTTTCCTTTTGGCTTGAAATAGGGCAAATCATTTTTTTGTGAATGTCAGGCTGCTTATATTTACTTGATCTTGACTTGAAAAAGCCCTTTGATTGTCGAAACTGATTGCCATACAGTCTTAATAATAGCAAATCTTTTGTTATTTGCAGATCTTTTTGTTATTTGCAAACATAAAATTCTGGCATATCTTTTATTATTGCCACATCTTTTTTTATTTGAAAACATAACATTCTTTATGTGCATTAATACTGTTGCACAAATATACTAAAACACGAAAATCCAGGAATTAGATAATTGTCGTTTTTTATTAATTTTTGAATTCATAATTTTGAGTACAGACCATACATGGTTTGACTGATTTACTTATTCTAAGGAGGTGTGCATGCTGTATTTGTCATATGTTTGAATACTATTCATTAGTCATGGGTTGTGGGCTACCTTTCTTAGCATTGCAGCCCTCTACTTACAAAATGGCGTGGCACAGCCTTGTATTATCTGACAACCCATGCTTTATTTTGATACTTTCTGTGTATGACTGGTGGCAGATTGGAGTTCTTGAAGGTAATGGGTGGCTTTGGCATTATGTGTGGCTGTTTTGTATTTGTTGCATCAGAGTGGTGGTGTGCTGGTGGCGGTGCATGATTCTTTTGCCAGGCTCATTCTAAGCATTTGGCTTCCTGCTTGATAGAGTGGAGGCAGCTGTTGAACCATGCATTTCGGTGGTGGCTGTAGGGTTTTTGTGATTTGAGGAGTCCATTTTGTTGAGTGCCTGTGTGATGATGTTATTGTTGGGGATAGTGCAGGGAAGTTCATGTGGGGTAGAGTATGAATGATGGTAAGGATGTGTCTGTAATGTGCTTGGTTTGTCTGGCTGGGGGGCGAAGGGGATGTGTGACAGGTGGGGGGGATCGTGTGTGGTAGAACGAGCATGAAGGGGACTGCAAAGTGGTCTGACCATGACACCCAGTTTACTCTTTGAGTTGTGTAGCATATTTCCTGCTTCACTTATAGGTTGTGTTTACTCTGAGTCTTACTAAGAGATCACATATATATCCACGGCTCCATGAACAAGAAAGGGTTGCACATAGGGTTGCACATAGAAGTGTCCATGTCCCTCAAAGAAGGAACACAAACAATAGATGTTCTTTTGAAATTCGTTGGATATTTTAAAAAGTTAAGCATACAATAATGCACCGAGATGTCAAACCTGTAGAACACAGTGTGGGGCAAATATATATATATTAGCAATAGGCAAGGACCTAAAGGGGAGCAAGAGAACATCAAACAGGGTGACTACCTTGCGAGAATGGAAGCACCAGAGTGGACCTTGCTATTGGAGGTAATGAATGACCTGACAGGTAAATCAAGCCTATTTGTAGCTGCAAGGGAATTGAACAAGTGAGTAGTACACTATCACCTCAAAATTCATCAAATGCTAGCGGATTTGGGCAAAACAAAAAGGTGTTTGCAATGCTGTATCTTATGTGAGAGTACTATAAATATGCCTGCACGAGTAATCAAAGGCAATGACCACTTTCATTACTCTGGAATGCTTATAGCTATATATCTTCATGTCATTCAGATTAATATCAATATCTTCCTTTTCCAAATGGGTAATGCACCATCTGTTTAATGAGAATACGGAATCATATTATTTCAATATCATGTGTTGGTTGTTGGATTCACTATGGTAGAGCAAGAGTTAAAGGCTGGAGAAGGCACTGTCAATTCAAAGATAAACTGCGATGACATTGAATACGCAGAATTGCATGTTGCACTGGAATCAAATTGCATACTCGGGACACATCATATAAAAAAAGAGTTGTGCAGCCACAGAAGGCCTCAGTAGAGACAATTAAGAACATGCAAGAACTAAAAAGCAAAGCACAACAAAAATACCTTCTAGATACAGCAGATTGTTATGCCAAATTCATACCAGATTATTTTACGAATAACATAACATGAGAGATTTTCTTCAGAAAGAGAAGCCTTTTGAATTAGAGACAAAGAGAAGCCTTTTGAATTAGAGAAAAAATTAAAGGATGAATTAGAGGTAGTGAAGTTAAAGCTTGAGAGAACCCTTGCACTTAGGAATTAATTGCATGACAGAAGATTGAACGTGAGCACAGGTGCCGGTGGAATGAGTATGTTGAGGTCCTACTTCAACTGGATGGAAAAGAAAAGAAAGTTATAATGTTCTCTTCTTCATACTGCTAAGAAGTGTGGCGTGCAATCACTGCTTTATTGCAACATTATTACTGGCCTATCAGGTGGGTGATCGATACGTTCTGGTTATTCCTAACAGTCTGGACAAGGTATTGTCATACATTTACATACATTTACATACTTGTGAAAATGGATGGTAATGCGTCAGGAAAATACATTTGAGATACCCTGTCTGGGCTAAATAATAGAATGGCAAGATTTCTATACAGACATAAAACCAAGTTAGAGGGTACCAAGCACAAAAAGGAGCAGGATCTCAATAAGGAACTAAAAGTGGTGGCAAGTAAATGACAAGGTGCAGATGGATAAAGGAGTATTGAGGAGAAGACATTGATTTCAGTGTGACAGAGACAGAGTGCAGAGTTTGGGAATGTGCAGTGTGTACCTTGGTGGACACACTTCTATCTGGGATAACTTGGATTTGGAAATCTTAGGACATGCATATATATTTTGAAATGTATGCTGTGTTAATAGGCCATCTGTTTGGGTGGGCAAAATTTACATTTACCAGAAAGATTCACACACATGCAGTTATAGGTTTCTGTTATGAAGTATTTCAGAAGGCGAAAATCTGGTGAAATGTAACTCAAAATACTTGTTATGTTATGTTACCTGGCATTTATTTAGCGCTGTATGTATGATTGGTATGACCTCAAAGCACTCGCCCTCGGGAACCGCAGTTCAAGTCAGTAGAGAGAGAGAGTGTAGTATGGTGCGTGGGCGTGTTGAAAGAGAAAGTATATCGTGCCTCCTATTGTAATAAATATATTAATATTGGCCTAGGCCAAGCTGCTCGAAAAGTCGCTTGCGAAAGAAATCCGTGTTGCAAGGTCCTGACCTTAAATCCATGTAAGCCGCCATTTTTAGGTCAAACCGCCATTTTAGGCTTCGCTTTGTAAAAGTCACCCTGTGAGTTAAAATGGTGGGCGATGTCATTCCAGTATACAACATGGCCGTCTTGACCTCTGTACATAGCTAATGTGTAACTTGCCTGCAGGCCACTTGTTGAGGTCGTGAACTGAGACCATGTCCTTCGTTGACCTATGTGTAGAAGGATTACTCATGCAATGAAACTAATCCACAAGCATATGTTGAGACAATGTATTCAAATACTGAACGAAGAACATCTGTTTAAGACCTTGTCCTTCGTTGACCTATGTGTAGAAGGATTACTCGTGCAATGAAACTAATCCATGAGCATATGTTGAGACAATGTATTCAAATACTGAACGAAGAACATCTGTTTAACTACATTGTATTAATGTTTAAGAGGGCCTACATGGAAAATCTTAGAATACACAGTTATTGCATTGACTTGTTGATGTTGCTTGTTGATACATGTATTAAAGGCAAACCAGTTATATGCGGTTGTTTGAGACTTGGCACAAACCCTAGATCGGTGATGTATTAAAAGGAATATTAACCCGAAGTGGGGCTGAACATCGTGCCCACCAACTGTATAAAAAGTGAATGCATTCTAATGTACAACGTCTCTCACTGAACACACTGAACCACGCTGGAGTTTGTTGTGTTGTACTGAGGGCCGATAGCTATCTGATTTTGCTCTGTTTTTGTAAATGGATTCAGTATAAAATAAAGTACTTTGTATGTTCCTTTGTAACCCGTGTTCGGTGTATTTCCTTTTGGGGTACTCAGTCTCGATATTTTGATTCTGTTTTCACAGTTGGCGCCCGAATAGGGACCCTCAAGATTGATGCCGGATTGTTGAAGGTTGACGCACGCTATCGGACCAGGATCGGACGGTGTGACATAAGGGGCCTCCTGACGAGACGCTGCACAACCCGATCCTTGGACGATAAGCGTGTGGTCCGAGATGGCATCTTGACGAGGGTCCACTTATCGAGGTGGGCAGATTTGTCGAAATCACGGTACACGAGGTAAGATTAGTAAGGTAAGATTCTTAGAAATCCGATCGGACCTCCTTAGGTTTGGTCAGGTGAGTCGTGACCCGATTCTTAATTTAACCCTGACAATTTGAATTTTGGCGTATTGTATCTGCAGACACAATTATTGACCAGGTAACACCAAGAATTTGAGATATGCCTGGGAAATTGTCTACCTGCTATAGGGCATTATTCCGCAGTGATAGAAAATCATTGGATTTTAGCCGTCCCGCACCACAGGAGGGGTCGCCGGCATGTACTATGTACTGTAAGCAATGCATTGGAAGTATAGTATTTAATGACATTTGGCACAGACAAACCAGACATGCCTCCGAACTTCAGTGGCCAATCAATGGTAGTTTTGAAATCCCTCGTATTGAATATTTAGAGTCAATTCTATTAAAGAAAAAGGCTAGACCTGCAGCATTTGATGTTTTGCAGAATTGGAAAAAAGAAGGGTTGCAACAACTTAAAAGTAGAGAGAAACATGCACGCAGTCATAAAACGAACGCTGAAAAAGCGTTGTTATATGATCAGGAGAAACAGTCTGAGGCGACTAACAATATGGATAGGGCTTTCTCAGTCGGTATTCAGAAAATCTATCCTTCTAAAGATCTTCATATTTCTGATGAGTTTATTGACAAAATATTAAATTAACGAAGGCCTGGTGCCAGGGACGTCATTTGGGGGTCGCCAGAGGTCGCAACTGCGACCTCTGAGGTCTCCCTTGCGACCTCTGTGGTCTCCCTTGCGACCTCTGTTAAAAAAAAAGAAATAAAAAAAAAACATTTCGTTTTTTTTTTTTTTTTCGTTTTTTGCAATGCATGGTCCTGGAGTGGCTGGCTCTCATGTTCAGGCCCTTTAAAAAAAAATAATAATAAGACAAATAAGAACATGAGGGCCACAAGTCTAACACGTTCAGCACTGACCCTAAATAAGAAAGAATAGGAAACCAAATAATGTGTCTTTATGGAATTCTGTACAATAATTGCTAAACTCATTAAAGGTTTATTTCAGGCACACTTCAGGGGGGTGAGTCACTGATTTAGTCTGTTCTTAAATGCTTCAACTCAGCCTTTCATCCTTCTGAGGTCGAGTACCAACACAGGTTGGGTGATATTGGGTGTATATTCTTTATACATAAATCGCTTAGGCGTAAGTGATATATAATAACACATCATTTTCATTTGGCCTTGGACGTCCGCTTGCATTCACAGTAATTTGGTAATATGCGCCTATACACACTGATCTTAACGATAGATATATGGCGATCCATTCTTGCATGAAATGTACATCACATTATAGTGATATCGTAACCATATTTTTCGTACTGTACAATGCTGTGATGTCACTTCCTGTTTTGGCAACGGGTGAAAGGTTCGTGTTCCATCGCTTCCTGCGATATCACTTCGGGGTGGGGTCAAATGATATCAGTTCCTGTGATGTCATCAGGGGTCAAGGGTCGTGTGATGTCACTTCCGCTACCCCTGGCATTTTGGTGAAATGACGTCCCTGCCTGGTGCCTCTGCGCCACCTCTGTATGTTCCTCTTCCTGCTGCTTTGCCTCATCCTCCTGTTATTCCTGCTCCAACTGTTGTTGCTCCTGTTGTTCTTGCTCTGCCTAATGTTCCCCTTCCTCCAGCTCCCCCACCTCTTTTTATCGCACCAGTTATAGTACCTCCATCAAATATGCCTGCTCCCTCTCTTCCAAGTGGTCCTGAGCCGCTTGTAATCGATCGAGGTACGGCAACAAAGGTTGTCACTCGCAATACTGTACCGCCGGAGAAGAAACGTGAGTTAATTGCATGGGCTAAGCATTGTATGGAGAAGGCTGATCAAGCTAGCGTTTTTGCAACACTTTGTAATACGCATAATTTTCCTGAGAAAAATGTTTTTATTGAAGGTTTAGGGATTCAGTTATGTATAATGTGGGGAAGATTAAATAATGCAGATCTTCCTCAATGGTTAAGGGATCTAAATACTCTAGCACTTTCTAGAGTCACTGTGGAGAAGGTAAATGAGCATGTCAAGAGGTTATTTGGGTATAGAATGGAGTTAGAAAAGTTACAGGATGAGGATGACGAGGAGGAAAATATGTATGTACAGAAACGGTTCATTCCGTGTCGTAAATCGATATCAGAGGAAACGCGAATTTGTAAGAAAGACGCGATTAGATGGATTTCAGACATATCAATAACTCCAGTTGAGGTATATGACACATACAGTAAATATACGCTAGAAATGCAGAGGAAAGTGATACAGGCAATGGTAGAGTACCTGCAGGATGAGTGTGTAAAAAGGAAGATTAGTTGTCCCACAGAGTTATTGAGCATTTATAAGAGAGCTTTTTCACTTGACACTTCTTCGACTGCTTTAGCGCTCGACTTGGCTCTGTTGCTTAGTAAGCGTTCGGAGTCACCTACTTCTCAGTTGCCTATGAGAGAGGTTCCTCCGATATTAGTCCCAAAGGTTGAGATTGCGGCCGATGTTGCACGGAATATAGTCGCTGTGGACATTCCTGCGCATTATGTATCGTAGTTCGTTCACGTCCCGTTTTCAAGACAGGAAGTGAATACTATTAGGCAATCTATTCCTGATATTAGGAAAAATCTGACAGGGTTCTATAAAGAGATAGAGTCCGTTTTGTAGTCCTCAGTGTTCACCCTAGGTGACTTTGATTTGTTGTTTCCTGTACTCCTGCCCGTAGATTTATGGAAACAAGTTAGAACTATTGACGACGTCCCCGGTTGGGAGATACATGGGTGAATATAACTAGACTCGATGGGGAAAGGCCAGCTGGTGAAAGACCGCCTCAGGTGATATTAACTTTGCCTGACAGAATCGCTGCTAAATTAAAAACCATAATTCCCGAAAAGAGAATTATTTGGGAAAAGCTTACGGCCTGTGTCCACGGAAAGTCTGAGGGTGCTACCGAGTTCTTTAATCGGTTCGAACAGGTATTCTCAGATTTCAGTGGACAAGACTTAGGCACAGAGTCTGGGAAAAGATTATTTGTGGACAAATTTGTACATGGATTGCTGCCTGACATCCTGTCACAAATTATGTCTTCTGAGAGCACTTGGCATGCGAAATCACAATCAGAAGTACTGCACATGGCTCAGTACTACGAGAACCGTGTCAATAATGAAAAAGGTAGGATTGAAAAATGGAAAGGTGATTTAAAAACTAAAGTGCTATTGCAGCAAATTGTTAGGGGCCCCAGAGGGGGTAGTTCTCAGGTTAGAGGTCAGTATGTCCTGCAGGGGAATGTGCCCTTGGGTCCTGTGAACATTAACCAGTGCGTGTTGTCGAGAGGGTCATTGGCGAGCACAATGCCCCGTCCTTCAACAAAGGTCAAATAATAAATGTGGTAATATGGGTTGGCTATCCAGAGGTCGCCCAGGCGTAGGGGGCCCTGGTAGAGGTCAGTTTACACAGAACCCTCAGCAACCTTTCTCGCAGGACAATCAGGCTCCGAGTGTGGACACCAGGAACATATTTGATCATCCTTCAGCTGCATATTTATCTGAAGAGCTTGCTTTTGATGATATTCTGTTTCGTTAGGATTGCCCGAAGCAGGTTTGGAACCTACACCTATTCCCGTCAATCAGAAAGGTCCCTACGTTAGAATGGTGGTGGGAAATAGGAAACATCAGTTTTTGATAGACACTGGAGCACAGAAGTGTTCCATTGATCATTCACGGGTTCCAAACATTCCACTGTCAGGGCAAATCAATGTTTCTGTAGGGTTTTCTGGTACACCAGTTGTTCTTTGGGTCCCTTTACGGACCATTGTCCATTTCTTTTGACTTCGGATGGTGGAGAGAACTTGCTGGGGTTGAATGTGTTAAAAGAATTAAATGCAGTGATTTATTGTTCTTCTGATGGAGTGTGCTTGACGATTTCATCACAGCAATTTTCTGCCTCGCAATTCTTGACTAGACCTTTGCCTCCAGAATTCATTGATGTACCAGAGAGCTTGTGGGCTTTCGACAACAATGATGTCTGTGTTTTAAAGATTGAGCCTGTCAAAATAGTTTTGAAACATGGAATTGAGCTGCCAAGCATTCCGCAGTATAAGATTTCGGTTGAGGGCGAGCAAGCTTTGAAATGTATTTTTTCCTATTTTGTGCATCGTGGGGTGATTGAAGAAATTTCAGGAAGTTTGTGTAACAGTCCGATTTTACCCGTGTACAAGAAAGGCGATAATGCAATTCCATTCTGTTTCATAATTGATTTACGTGCCATTAATAAAGTTGTGGCACCACAATTTCCAATTGTGCCTGATGTAACGACAATCCTAAACATGATTCCAGCTACAGCTACTTACTTTAGTTTTGTGGACCTTTAGAATGCTTTCTTTAGTATTCCTATACACAAGGATAGTAGATATTTGTTCGCATTCATATTAGGGGGACGCTCGTTCACATTTACTCGTGCACCTCAAGGGTACACAGAGAGTCCTAGCATTTACAGTAGGGCTTTGAAAGAACAGCTTGATACCCTTGAATTGCCCTCTACCTGTAATTTGCTTCAGTACATTGATGATTTGCTTCTAGCTGCTGACTCTGAGAGTGCCTGTAAGGTGGGCACTGTGTCATTACTTATTCATGTAGCTAAGCATGGTCACAAAGCTTTGCTTAAAAGATTTCAATATTGTTGTCAGGAGGTCGCCTATTTAGGCTATCTCCTGTCAAAGGAGGGAAGAAGATTGACACCTGAAAGAATAAAACACATTTCTGGCATGTCTGTCCCTAATACACAGAAGGAAGTTAGGGCCTCTTACTGTAGGTTGTGGATCCCGAATTTTTCACTAGTGATCAAAACGATGGTGGCTTTGACGAAGAAGGGCATTTCTTCGCCATTGCCATGGAACACGGTACACCAGCAGTCGTTTGACTTGCTTAAGACTGCATTATGCTCTGCACCAGTTTTGAGCACACCAAACTATGAAAAGGCCTTTGTGTTATTTGTGCATGAATGTGATGGATGTGCTTTGGCTGTATTAACGCAGGAACATGGAGGGAAGAATAGGAAGTGTGGTTACTTTTCTTCCGCCCTTGATCCTGTAGCATGCGCTTTGCCAATATATTTGCGAGCTGTCGCTGCTGCTGCCGCGTCTGTAAAACAGAGTGAGGGAATGGCCCTAGGCCATGATCTAACCCTGATGGTGCCTCACTCTGTAGATGTTCTACTGAACCGAACTCAAACGCAACACCTCACTTCTGCACGTTGACAAGATATGAATTGATCTTGTTTGCTCCTCACATTCAAATTAAGAGGTGTTGTGTTCTTAAGCCGGCTGAACTCCTACCTTTCCCGCAAGATACTACTTGCGGCGATGAAGTGCCACATGATTGTTTGTATACGACCGAGCAAGAGACAAAGGGTAGAATTAATTTGAAGGATACTCCCTTGGATAATCTGCAAGGAGAGCTGTTTTTTGACGGCTCCTGCTTCAAACTTCCGGATGGTACATCCACAGCTGCTTATGCGATCACTAAGTTGAGCATCGTTGTGGAAACTAAGAGAATCACAAATAATTCTGCGCAGGCCGCAGAGATTATAGCATTGACCCGAGCTTGTGAACTTTCCAAAGGGCTTGCAGTAAATATATATACTGATAGTCAGTATGCCTTTGGGGTGGTCCACAACTTTGGGAGACTTTGGTCAGAGAGAGGGTTCCTAACTTCGCATGGCACCAAAATTCAACATGGCTCCTTAATAGTACAACTACTCTCAGCGCTTGCGCTCCCTACTCAGTTAGCAGTTATGAAATGTGCAGCAAATCGAACGATTACAGATGATATAGGGAAAGGTAATGCTTTTTCTGATCAGTTAGCTAGGCAAACTGCTACTGATCTCCTTATGGAGATGTATGTTTCAAGGGAATCTGTAGATGCTTATGCAATAGATGAGGGTGTTGGGTCTGTACGGGATATCCAAGCTGATGCCACGTTAGAAGAATCCAAAAGGTGGGCTGAAGGCTTGGGGAAACTTGATCATGATGGGTGTTGGGTGGACATAGTAGAAGGGAAATGGCTACTCCCTGACGCGTACGTCAGGATGATGGTCATCATGGCCCATGGTCCCATGCATGTATGTGCCCAGAAAATGACAAAAATGTTAGAAAAAGTTTGGGTAAATGACAACATTTCAAAAATTGCCCAGCGCTACGTCCGGGAGTGCATGATTTGCCTACAACACAACGTGGGAAAGGGGACAGTAACTCCAAGGGGTAGTTTTGGGCCACCCTCTGTCCCCTTCGAAGTGATCCACTTTGATTTCATTGAAATGGATCGATGCAATAATAAGAAATATGTACTGGTGGTTATCTGTGCTTTTAGTAAATGGGTTGAGGCTTTCCCTGTTAAAGATGCTACAGCTATGACTACTGCAAAAATCATGTTAAAAGAATACTTCCCGCGGTTCGGTTTGCCAGGAGTTATCTGGTTGGACAATAGTCCACATTTTGTCGCCACTGTAATTCTTCAGATTTGCACAGCATTACGAATTGACAAACGGTTCCATTCGGCCAGACATGCTCAGGGCGCCGGACTAGTAGAAAGACACAACGGTATCATAAAGAACAAGCTCGCTAAAATGTGTGCCGGCACCAAACTAAAATGGCCGGACGCCTTACCGATCATGTTGTTATCTATGTGCACAACCCCTCAAACTAAGACTGGGCTCTCTCCATTTGAGGTGGTAATGGAGAGACCTGCCAATATTTGGAACCTTCCTAAATGTAACTCGTTAAGAAATGTTGAAAATGTAGTACTTTCAGATTATTGTAGCCAATTGACTAAAAACCTGTATTTGATTCATCACCAGGTACGAGAAGCTTTACATGTGCGATACGAGGGCCCGGGCCACAGCATACGGCCTGGAAGTTGGGTGCTTGTCAAATCGTTTGAACGCTCCTCTTGCCTTGCGCCTCGCCGGCGTTGGCCATTCCAAGTCCTGTTGGTCACCCAGACAGCGGTGCGGGTCGCTGGGAGAAAGAACTTGATACACGCGTCCCACATCAAGAAACTTCCTCACCCTGTGCCGCACGTTACAGAAGAAACAGAACCCCTCACTGACACTGCAACCAATGATCCCAAAGCAGTAAGTGTCACTGAGAGTGTGTCGGAGAATTTCTCTGAGCCCGTGAGGCTTGGGGAAGCTGCCATTTTGTCTCCACACTCTCCACAAATTTTGCATCCGGAAACTGCTATTTCAAATTCAGTACCTTTACTTGCTTCCGACACGTTGCTTCCAGCAGGAAGTGACAACATCTTGTTTCCGGATCAATCAGTACCGGAAAAAGTACGAGATAATCTACAACCACGAAGATAGACTTACGGCACGGTTTTGCTGTGCATCTGATAGACTTACGCCACGGTTCGGCTGTGCATTCGGAGAAGGAAAAGAGCCGTCGAGGGCTTGCTTTTTGCCCAAATTTGAGAAAGGGGATTCTGTTGGCTAGGGTTGTGGAAGGGCTAAGAAGTTGCTCGACTGGGAGGTCACCAGCAACAAACTTTGGAGTATCCGTTTGAAGACTACGATGCCTGCCACCGCTACCGCTCGTATGGGACTTGTAAATAAGGGGGTGACCAACTGGGACAATGGACACAATGCCTGGGCCCCGAAAATGTATTGCTGTATTTTTATAATGATATTTGGGTTTTTAATAGTCGCTGCCTTAGGATTGTGGTACCTCGAGGAAACTCACTCTTTAGAACTTTTGTTTCCTACTGAAAGTGCACCCATTGTTCCTACTCCCTTTGTACATTTGCATACTCTATCCCCTAGGGATTCTCAGCACAGACAAAGGTACCACAATAACACTTTACTGCTTATCATGAATGCTACACGTGCCATTTTTAATAAATCTAACTCTGGGTCTGCTGACATTTACCGCAACACAGGGATAAGGGGCTAGGTTGGTATATTCATCCTTTACCATTGACAACTGCTTGCTATACTTCTCTTAGAGCACTGTTCTTTGGCCGATGGAATGATAGCATCTCAGGGAACTTTGATGGCACCAATTTGAATAGTTTTGAGAAGCTTGTTTTGACTCCCCTGGGATGCTCACTTTTTACAAATAGGAGTAAAACGAATGTTGCTTCTATTAGGCCTTCTGATAAACTGTCTCGTCCTTTCCAATCTTTGATTTCCTTTAAGATGGCTCCAATAGGCAATAAGGATGCCATGCCTCCTTCTTACACTGTTAACCATAGGGCTGATTCAGTTTCTTTTTGCATACAGGAATGGAACTCAGTCAATGGGAAATTTTCTAGGTTGTGCCAACGTTGCAAATTTGACTGGGGAAAACAGACCTTTGTATGTAGGCGAACTTGTCTACTTTGTCTGCGGTAATGTAGCATTCCCATGGTTACCCAGGGATTAGCAGGGAACCTGTTATTTAGGGATCCTGTTACCTGGGTTGTTTATAGCTAGTACAAAAGAAGTTTCGAAGGCTCGTCCACGGCGGGACGAGAATGGTGACACCCCAGCACAAATCTTGGGAGATATAGCTAAATCAGTTGTGTCATTTTGGGGGCAGATAGCGAATTCAGAAGATATCAGAAAACTAGCGAGAGTACTGGAGAGAACCATCAACCGGACCACGGATATACTAATATGACGTTAGAACAAAAGGCGATAAGATTAGTAGCACTTCAAAACCGAATGGCATTAAATGTCATTCTAGCTCAGCATGGTGGAGTGTGCAAATTAGTGGGGTCCGCTTGCTGTGTTTTCGTACCAGATTCCTCCCCAACTATCTTCAAGGCAATACAGAATCTGCACGTATTCAAATACTGAACGAAGAACATCTGTTTAACTACATTGTATTCATGTTTAAGAAGGCCTGCATGGAAAATCTTAGAATACACAGTTATTGCATAGGCTTGTTGATACATGTATTAAAGGCAAATCAGTTATATGCGGTTGTTTGAGACTTGGCACGAACCTTAGATCAGTGATGTATTAAAAGGAATATTAACCCGAAGTGGGGCTGGACATCGTGCCCACCAAATGTATGAAAAGCGAATGCATTCTAATGTACAACGTCTCTCACTGAACACACTGAACCACGCTGGATTTCGTTGTGTTGTACTGAGGGCCGATAGCTATCTGATTTTGCTCTGTTTTTGTAACTGGATTCAGTATAAAATAAAGTACTTTGTATGTTCCTTTGTAACCCGTGTTCGGTGTATTTCCTTTTGGGGTACTCAGCCTCGATATTTTGATTCTGTTTTCATTGGCGCACTGAATATGTGTGCAGCTGGTCTGGCTGTTGCATGATAGCCGCTTCTTAGAAGTAGGTGTGGTGCTGAGGAAATCAGTTGGATGTGTTCAGTCTGGAGGATGGACACCCAGACTGAGTTCTGGCTGCATTAGGCCTGAGGAGACGCTTCAGCTAGCCGATATGTGCTCAGCTAGCTGTGTTTTATTATGATGATGAGCTGTTCATGGGTCATGTTAGTATGAGTACAGCTAGGCCGAATGTGTCATAGCATAGCTGTGTTCTAGTTGAATATTGGTGTATAGGAGAGAGTAAGCGTAGTAGTGTGATATGGTGGTTATCAGTAAAGAGCCTGTGACCAAGCACGAGAGCAGGAATGGGGGAGTACATAGCGGCATATGTATATGAAGCGACAGGATGGATAGGGTAAACATGTGAGACAAAGTGAAACTATTCACTCAGCATCAGCCAGTCCCTAAATCTGAACTGGTTCCCATGCCACATCCTTCCTCATGGCAGTCCACAAAGCAAGTAGAAAATGGCTGCTGGAGCCAAAGCACAAACACACCTGACTTTTCCAACCAATTGCAAGAGGGGAGGGTGGGATTGGGAAAAGGCCAGACACAAACAAAGGACTACAACCCACAAACTGCACCCTCTGGATGCAGGCCAGCACAGAAAAACTGTCAAAAGGCCACAAGAACACTAGACAAACCCACCAGATTAGCACACAGTGCTCACCAAAAACGATTGAAAAAACACTCACACCACTCCAATGGTGTACATAAAGCAGGCCAAAACAGATTATAATCATTGTGAAACTACTCACTCAGAATCAACCAGCCCCTAAAGCTGCTTCCAAACTGGTTCCCCTTCCATATCCTTCCTCATGGCGGTGCACAAAGCAAGTGGAAAATGGCTGCTGGAGCCAAAGCACAAACACACCTGACTTTTCCAACCAATTGCAGGAGGGGATGGTGGGACTGGGAAAAGGCCAGACACAGATAAAGGACTACAACCCACAGACTGCACACTCTGGATGCAGGCCAGCACAGAAAAACAGGGTTGAAGGCCACAATAACACTAGACAAACCCACCAAATTAGCACACAGTGCTCACCAAAAACGATTAAAAAAAACACTCACACCACTCGAATAGAGTACATAAAGCAGGCAAAAATTGGTTTACAATCATTGTGAAACTACTCACTCAGCATCAACCAGCCCCTATAAATGCTTCCAAACTGGTTCCCCTGCCACATCATTCCTCATGGCAGTCCACAAAGCAAGTGGACAATGGCTGCTGGAGCCAAAGCACAAACACACCTGACTTTTCCAACCAATTGCAGGAGGGGAAGGTGGGACTGGAAAAAGGCCAGACACAAACAAAGGACTACAACTCACGAACTGCACCCTCTGGATGCAGGCCAGCACAGAAAAACAGGGTTGAAGGTCACAAAAATACTAGACAAACCCACCAAATTAGCACACAGTGCTCACCAAAAACTATTGAAAAAAAACTCACACCACTCCACCAGAGTACATAAACCAAGCTAAAAACGGATTACAATCATTGTGAAACTACTCACTAAGCATCAAGCAGCCCCTAAAACCGCTTTCAAACTGGTTCCCCTGCCACATCCTTCCTCATGGCAGTCCACAAAGCAAGTGGAAAATGGCTACTGGAGCCAAAGCACAAACACACCTGACTTTTCCAACCATGACACACATTGACATAATCCATTGAAGCAGTGATGTTTACTACCTAAATACTAATAGCAGAATGGAGTGCTTCAATAGGATACTGGAAGGATGCATCGATAAGATTATAGCATGTGCCATTATTTGAAATTAGACATCAAGGGACAGTAATGGCCCATAGGCACACTCTAAAATCCTCTACGGGAATAAACCCAATTGAGTTGCTGAGGTCAGAAAACCTAATACTAAGTGCTGCACCCCAAATTAAAGTGCAAAGTTGGTGGTGCTTTATGAGAAAGGCATAAATAATAAAATATGTTGTGAGACGTGGGAGAGACTATGGGGATGTCCGGTGGACTGCCAAGTTAGAGACTCAGGGGCCAAGTCATACCCCATCACATTGCAGGGCACAATCACAGTGGCAGACCTCAGACCATTGCTTGGAGGCCAGCCCTTATCCAAATCCCTACCCGTAATTGGCAAAACAGTGCTGATAAACCTGCTTCTGCCTGAACTCATTGGGAAGGCATACAGATAAGCCTGGAGACAACTCCTCCACAACTAACAGGGCTTGGAATGTTTTCTACAGAGACCAATATTTAAGAATGGCAAAACATAAGCCTGGCATAGAATGGAATTTGTCTGCGACTCTGTACTCTGCAGAGAGTTCCTCTTGCTGGGAACACAAAAGTGCACATTTCCCACTCATTTATGAAAATCAAATACCCCTTACTTGTAGGGAATACTGAAACTACTGTACATCCCAGTCATCATCCACAGATATCAGGAGGGATGAAGTAAGATCCAAGATGGCCGGTGGCCAATTATGGATTTGGCTGAACCATTTGAACATGAATTAACCACAGGTGACCACAGAGTGCTAACGTACAGCTCTCAGTAAATAACCAGCCACATGTACAGAGCCTGACTAGGAGAACCACCACGAGGAGGAAGAAGCTCAAACATTAAAAGCCCCATCTACTTTCCGATATAGTGGCTTAAAGGAGTAAGAGGCTCATTTCTGAAAAAGGCTGGATCCATAGAGCTGTTAAAGAAGCAGAGGCTGAAGAGATGGAGATGAGTGGAGAAGTGGAAACAGTAGACCTCAGGAAGAGGTTGTGAGAACTAAAATGATCAAGGAGGAGGTGATAACATAAGAGGTTGAGAGTGAACAGACAGAAGTATTGGAAGCCAAGGAGATTAGCTAGGAACCCATAACAATAGAGGGTGAGAGTGGACAGGAGGAGGTGGTAACTCAGAAGAAAGTATCATTACTAGAAAGAGAATGAATGAAGGATGATTTGGTAAGAAAGAAAAGAAAAGTAGTGGCATAAGTAGAAGGATATTGGCTAGAAGAGGAGATAACTTCAGGCTCAGAGAGGGAAAGTGTGAAGGACTTGCTAATAGTCTGTGTTGTGGAGGAGGCTGAGGGACCGAATATGAGAGAGGAGCTAGTAATACAAGAGGTTGGTACCAATTAGTAGGAGGTTATATCATAGGAGGAGAAACAGGCAGTGAGGAATATGGAAAGTGAACATTGTTAGAAAGGGGCTAGAGGGGATGATAACAGGATAAAAACAGGAAGAGAAGAAGATATATTTGAGACAGAAACATCAGCCAGACAGGAAGACCATCGACAAGGCAGTGAAATCCAGTACCTAGTTAGTAATAGCAGACAGGTTACAGTTGGCATATTTGGCCCTGGGCTGGAGTAGAATGGTGAATTTAGGTGGTGAAAGAGGACCCAGGAGAGAGTCCAGACCTATCCGTGGAGCCTCTGTCTAGCTCACCCAGGTGACTATGTCCTCTAACTCGTCTGGTCACAAGGATCTCCAATATGATACGATATGTTATGATATGGCATTTATAACCTATACAGAAGTGGTTCAAGGCACTATAAGGAAAGGGGGGGGAAAAGAGGGAAGACAGAGACAGCGATCCGACTAGGCAAGGTGACATTGAGATCGCACAAGTGCAGGGGAGGGGGGAAGGAGGCAAAGTGCGGGTGAGATGGGAGGAAAGGAGAAAGTGATCACTCCAGGAGAGATGAGTGGTCTGAGGGGACGAAAGGGGAAAATCAGAGCATCCAGAGTGTGCCTTGCTCAGTAAGTCGGAGATTAAAGAGTGAGAGAGAGTCGGAAAGGTCACAAAAGAGTCCCGTGGAAGGACAGGAAGCATCCAGGTGGATGTTGAAGTCTCCAAGCACCCGCTCGAATATCAGACGATTACTGACTGCAGGTCTGCAGAAAACGCTGCAACTCCACACCCAATCTACTTGCCTTGGACTACTGGTGGATTTATCAGTGTTTCCTGCATGGACTGCCTTGGTATTTTTTTCACATAACATCAAGTATATTTCATCTACTTGGGACATCTTAGTGCGTGTATTTTACTAATATGCACACTTTCTTTTCACTGCAGTTTCCATAGCCACGCCCCCCTACGTGGCCCGCCTATATTAACCAGGACCCGCACGCACCAGCACGCGCGCATCCGCTCGAGTACCAGACGAGTACTGACTGCAGGTCTGCGGACAACGCTGCAACTCTGCACCCAATCTACTTGCCTTGGACTACTGGTGGATTTATCAGTGTTTCCTGCATGGACTGCCTTGGTATTTTTTTCACATAACATCAAGTATATTTCATCTACTTGGGACATTTTAGTGCAAGTATTTTACTAATTTACACACTTTCTTTTCACTGTAGTTTCCATAGCCACGCCCCCCTACATGGCCCTCCTATATTAACCAGGACCCGCACGTGCACCCGCTCGAGTACCAGACGAGTACTGACTGCAGACCGCTGCACAGCGTGTCTGCGAGCCAGCCCGTCGGGTCAGATTTCGAGCTTTCACATCAGAATCCTGCTTCTGATTCTGATTTTCTATTGCGAGTTCTAGTATCTAAGCGTTTGGTTTAGAAACAGACGCCACCATTTAATTAAACTATAATCTCAATCCAAGAACCTCTTTCTCTTCGGTTCAATTCCCTTTCAGAATGCATCGCCTCACTGCCGGCATTGCCACTCCCCTTCAACCTCACAATGCAACGCCAAATTTTTCTGAAATCCCCAAAAAACGCCACTTTGAGCAAAGTATCTTCAAAATCTCTGAAAAGCATCGGATTTACTCCAGACATTCGCACTTTTCTTCGAGATAGCGAGTCTATGCGGACATCGAGTTTGACCCCGCAAAGTTCGAACAGCAAACACACTTCTATAGATACCCTGCAATCTCCCTTTAAAGCTAAGATAACTGTGGCCTTCTTGCTTAATCAGGTATCTGATACAACTATGCAAGGCTACATTCTATCTGATAACAGTTGTACTACTACTGGCACGTTTCATACTCCGACCTATCTGCCAGAGTTTTCCATGGGTCCCCAAGACCCTAAATTGACACACGTGGCTCAAACCTTTGTGACAATTCGCTTATAGTCTCAAATTGTAACCCCTACCCAGGGAAATAGCGGAGCAAATAGCTGCCCAAGTCAGTTCTGTCCCAAATCTTCTGACGTATCCCCTTCTCTTCTGGGGCCCTCCTTCCAGTCAACTCAGGCTTCTCAAAGCTCGCCTGCTACAGGGGTCATTTCAAATAGTATCTTACCCAAAATTAGTTGTGAGTACTGAGATCTTTCAAACTCTCCTGAAATATATCCCACTCATATCCCAGAAGACATAATCTCTTCTGGTGAATCTGATTCATCTCTAGTAGCCTCTTTTACCAAACCTGCCCCAATGCCATCGTTTGGTTTTCCTTCAACCTCTAATCCTGTTTTGGAAGCAACTTTAACGGCCATAAATGCTAGCATCTTTTCGTTAACTAAATTATTTGAATTCATTGATCTTAGATCCGCCACTCAAAATGAATGGTTGCTTCTCCTGCACAGCAAACTTGACTGGCTAGCCAGCGACAAAGAGACTTGCACTAAAATCAAAGTGGCTGTTCCTTATGTTCGACTTGAATCAGTGGACCACCTAAATGTAATGCCTATAGAGATGCCACAACCGAAACAGAGGATGCTATTTCCTCAATCATACTTGAATCCACTGTGTTACCTCAATTGGAACCTACTAGACCCGAAACTTCAGACCCTCAGACCAGTGAAATACCATCATATGACATCTTCTCAAGACCCTCTCAAAACAAAAGAAGAAAACGAAATGGTAATAGAAAACGCATTTCGCAGCGGTTAAATGATACAAATCCTAATCAGAGTATCAAACAAAGAAAAAACAAAAAAACTAAAAATCTTTCATCTTCTGTAACTAAGAAAAGCAATACTAAGACCAAAAAATGTATAGCAAACCTTTCCTCCCCCAGCAAAGGCCTGTCATCATAGTTGAAGAGGTGTCTTCTGCATCACCAATGTGCTTTGAGGAAATTGAAACTCCAGCTAACCCTTCTGCTCCGGCGACTGGCATCTCTAAAGGTAAGACTTTTGAAAAGTCAAAACCTGTATTCAACCCACCTTCATCTAACTGTGACAATTCAGCCAATGCACTTCAATCTAATTCTGGAATCATGAACCCGTCAAACTTGAATTCTACACACGAGCAGCTCATGAACCTATCAGTATATTCACATAACAACAAGTCCTTTGTTGAGGACGTCCATTACAGACTACACCGATCCCTTAATCATAAACAATAGATAACGCCAACCTTTCATGTAAATTTTGACATTTAACCATTAACCTTTAAAACAATGGATCAAAGACGTATTGACTCAAACTCAAGTGCTTCCAGACTTCATGAAGGAATTACTAACCAAACTTCATCTGTACCCTCTTCAATAGAGTCTTTAGCCGAAATTGCCAAAGCACATTCAACACTGGCTATGCCGAGTGACGAGGTCATTCCCTGTATTCTACCACCAAATCCTGTCCAGCACTCAAGGCACCCTCCACAGAACACCCTAGACATAATTCACGAAGAGAACAGACCTCTCCTTTATTGTCCAGACCCATATATTCTAAAAGATGAAAACATCCGCCTTACCATGCTTGATAGATTGTTCTCTGATCCCTTTCCAAATCGAACAACAATTCTAACGGTTTTCAATTCTATTCCTTCCCTCAAACAAATAAAATCTAGTGATATTGAGTCTGTGAGATATCCAATTCCAGCACAACAAGATATCACAATTATTACCATTCCCTCGCTACTTGTTAAAAATATAGTGTGGGCCGAGAGGCGGCAATTATTTATCAAAGGAATGCCTCTGGAGGCTATAACACGTCCCCCTCCAAGCAATTAAATGTCATCTCATAACTTGATTCTACCAACTTCAAAGACAAATGATAAAGCCCTCTGTTCTAATGAAAGGTCTGGTTGCAGATGCATGAATGAACCTCGGCCAACAACCAACCCCACCCTTCTTCTAAATGGGATTGGGTGAGAAGTATTGACAAAAATGGTCAACACCAATTAGATCATTAGAACAACACCCCAGATAATACTCATAGTTGCTCTTCAGCATCATGGAATACCAGAGGATTTTCTCATTTGCTATTCCCACATTCCTCTCATTTGAACAAATTCAATATAGTTTTGCTACAAGAAACATGGGTGCTATCCGTCCCTATGTGGGCTGATCACCAAATTGAAACTGTACGAGCCTCTAAGCCCTCCAGAGGTTGACCGTCTGCGGGTCTGCTCATTGCAATTTGCAATGATTCCCAACTTGCACTCGAAGCCTGGCCATCTCCAGACTCTGGCATTCAAATTGCAAAATTGACCACTACCAACATAGAGCATCCTTTTTATCCCAGCAGTATCCTGATAAACATTTACTGTAATCCTGCGTCTCCTTCCGAACCACAGTTTATAGATCAAATTGAAAACACCCTAAACCAAATTCTCCTCCAACCTGATGTTAAAACTACTATAATAACAGGTGACTTAAATTTGGACTGTCTTTTAGCTTCTAAGATTCGGCCTAATGCCAGAGCCACAAGATGGTGGAGTCTGATGAGTTCAAGTAAATTTACCATGCTCAATGAATCCACTCCAGAAGACTCACCTCCGAGACCACCTTGGACTAGAAACTTGAGTCAGTCCATTTTAGATTATGTTTTCATTAATTCTGACTCAAACAAGCTAACAGCGTCTTTTGAAGTTTCACCTACCACATTGAGTGATCATAAAATTGTTCAAGTTAGTTGGTTTCCTCATACACTCACTAAACCAATTCAATTTAAATATGAACTTGGAATCAATAATGCTGGTACTCGTATCAGATTGTTTCCCAGCCAGATTAACAAACTCCCTCAGAGACTCATACTAAGTGATTTTCAAACATCTTCCACTTGGCAAACATTCTATAATGATTGTATCATGATATTGACACAAGAATTTTCTACTTCAACTCGCACACAATTTGTACATAAGCATCTGCAAATACCGGCCATTTTTCAACCTAAGCAAGATCTTAAATCTGCACTTAGAGCTCCATCTGCAAAGCGTTCTAGAAGCATAAAGACCCAACTCAGGACAAGTTATAGAAATAAAATTAAACAACTATTAATAATTCACAAACAAGAACAGGCGGAACAGATGTTAAAAGTACTCATATCTAAATCTTCGGGGGAAATATGGAAGGTAATTAACAAATTACCCTCCAATGCCCATCAATCAGTCTTACTGAATATGATATCTGAAACTACATGGACCTCTCATTTTCTGTCTCTTTTGTTAAAATCTAATTCACCGTTAAATGTTTTTTTTTTCCTTTTTAAAAAACTCAAGTTTGATAAACTTGATATTCAGGTGATAATAAAGAAACTAAGTTCTTCAAGAGCACCAGGGCCTGACAAATTAACTAATGCAATTTTAAAATCTAATCCTGAAAGTTGGACTACGTTATTGGAAACTATCTTTACAAGAGTGCTAGCCACGGCCACAATTTCGCCATCTTGGCAAAAAGCTATTGTTAAACCCATATTTAAAAAAGGAGACCGGTCTAATCCTGACAACGATAGTCCTATAGCTTTACTTGATGCTCCGGGCAACATTTTCGCTAGATTGGTTCTACGTGACTTTACAAAATGGCTTATGCAAAATCAGTTTATGGACAGAAATCAATTGGGATTTGATGCAGGTGTTGGAACAACTTTGACTCTTTTAATTTTAGCAATTGTAAAACAATAAGCAATTCAGACCAAACACCCAGTCTTTGTAGCGCTCATTGATTTTAAGCAGGCATTTGACTCGGTCTCAAGACAAATTTTATGGACTAAACTTTTTAAAGCAAATTGTCCTCTGTACATCATTTTTTTAATCTACCAATTTTATTTGAATACTTCAATCAGAGTAAAAATGACAACTGACAGACTTTTAACCGACCCGATTGAGACCAATAAAGGGCTGAAACAAGGCTGTCCATTTGCCTCAATCCTTTTTAACTTTTATATCAATGATCTGAATCTCTCATTTAACTCGGTTCGCTCTTTTCCACCAAAATTGGGAAAACATTAAATATCCTATCTATTATATGCTGACGATCATGCTCTTAGACAGTACTCCAATTGGTTTGCAGAGAAAGCTTAGTGCACTCTTAGACTTTGCCTTAAGAAATGATTTAGTAATCAACACAACCAAATCCAATATACTTATTTTTGAACATTCTCGTACAGCTACAAACTTGAAATTTTATTGGAAATTGGGCAACTCTTCACTACTCCAGATGCATGAAATTAAATATCTTGGAGTTAACATAAAATCACATCCGTCAGACCAACCGTATAAAGGAGCACTGGCTTCGAGAATGAGTCTGCTAGCTATTCAAGGGAAAGCACTTCAATCGACCTATGGCAAATGTTCGCTTTCCCCGGCTAGAATATTTTATGTGCAAAAAGTGGTGTCCATCATCACATATGGGAGTCAATCAAAGGCTAGTCCAAAATCCATTCATTGGGACATTCTAGAGGGAATTTATTGGAAACATATATAACCTATACCCACAAGCATCCCAATTGCACTCATCAGATACGAACTTGGTATCGTGTCCCTTCAAGCGTACGTATCTTGGTTGATGTTTGCAATGTATAGATAATGTCTAATAGCCACAGACAACACAATAAATCTTTTCCCTATGTTGAAAGAAGTATTTCAATCTTCGACCTCTAGACCTTAGCATGAGTGGAAACTAGCATGTTGTGCGATATTAGAAGCAGCTGACATTTCTGAAGCAGTGCTCTTAGAATTCCGGGATAAAGCTAAAATAAAACTATGGAGACAAGACTGGATTTCTACTTATGATAAAATTAATACATGTGAAGCAGTCAAGAAGGGTGCATTTCAATTAAAATCACTTAATTCACTCCCTCAATATTTAACCAAATTTCCTGATCGCATAAACACTGATTCATTCTTACAATTCCGTTTTGATTTACTTCCTACCAAAAGTAAGCTTGCGGTTTACAATACCTTACCTGATTCAGCCAAGAAATCTAGCCATTGTAATCTACCGGACTTTATTGAGACTACCAAACACCTCATGATAGACTGTCCACATCTGGTCTACATGAGAACCAGGTACCTTCACAAACATTTTCAACACTCCACTTTATTAACTAACAATGAATGATGGTCAGCAATGTTCAATGCTTCAAGAAATTCACTTATCATTGATATAGTCCAATTTCTAAGAGAGTTGAGCCTATTTCAGTTGATTAACAGTTGCTAGAATCAATCTAAGCGCTTATTTTTTGCTGCTGGGTAACAATAGCATGTTCGCCGTGCTCACTCCAAGTTTTGTGACTATGATATTCATCACTGTACTTGAATGCATGTAACATAGGCAAATGATTACGATGATTGCAATGGGTCATTTGATCATATTAACAACTATTGGGCGGAAACAAACAAGATCTTACTGCTTTATTGTTGAACTATCAAAATTCAATCTCCCTTCTTCACCTCCAGAAACTTTAAAATAATACTCATCATAGTACTAGAACGTTTAGTAAGGTGTGCAAATTACAACAACTGTTTGTAGCAATTTGTATACTTGCATTAACAATTAATGTATAGCAAAATGATCATTGTTATTGTGGTGGCTTCTCAGCTAGACCTGTCAATTGTGCTGTGTTATATCTGAAATTACTCATGTTAAAGTGTAAAAAAATAGCAAATTGAATTGACGATCCGACTATTGAAAACGTTGATAACTCAAATAAATCAATATCTTAATACATTTTTTTTTTAAAGTAGGAGGAGTTGAGTGGTTGAGACCAGGAGGGAAGAGGAGGGGTCCACCCACTCACAGAGGAAGGCTGAGATCGGAAGGCTGAGATCTGACCAGGTGGCCGATAGATGGTAGCCACAGGAAGGGAATGGCTAGGAGAGAGAGCCTGCAGACGAGGCATTTGAAGGAGGAGTAGGCCTGCATAGGAAGGACAGAGGCAGGAATCCACTCTGTGATGATCAGGGCTATCCCCCCTCCAGAACGGATGGACCTGGGCACGGAATAAGTCATTGGTTTTGTGATCCTGGAAAGCCTTCATCTATATCTGGTGAATTTAGCAAAGGGTTCAGGTCACCCAGAAGCTCACAATGCCAGATATCTGCGAGGAAACAATTCTTGAACTGTTTTGCCAGAGAGACTGGGACAGCCTACTTACCCATATCTAGCAGAGGGACATTGGGAAATAGGAGGTACCTTAGTACTAAAGAACTTAACGTTATTGAACAGAAGCCATCCTGACACATTCACTAATGCCAGTATATTTGTGTTGCCCGACTTTGTAGCTCCACAATATAAGATAGTGAAAAGTAAAGCCTGGTCTTGTCATCCTTCTTGATCCATGGTGAAACCCTGTAACATGTCCCACCAGGCAGAATCCCATGGAGCAAATGCAGTGAAGCAGTGCCCTGTCTGAGCAGTGCATCAATGGACATGGGGCCAGCAGGACAATTGACAATCCAGCCTAGGAAGCTGTTTTTCTCTTCTTGTGAGAGCACAGAAGTGGACAGATATCAGCCATAAAATATGGCCCACCCAGTTTTGCCTTCGCTATGCGACTGAAAGTGGTAATTTATTTTCATCAAGGTCCATTCAGAGCTTCTGATTGTATTAAAAAAAGGCAAATTGGTGAAATTTTACCTCATTACGAGTTGGGCAGTAAGTGGTCAAATTGGTGGTAACTGACAATTTTACCACTATGCCAAATTACGAAGTTGGGTTTTGAGTTGAGGATTTATCTCCAGCAAACCCTGGTGGTAAATCTTCCCACTCAGTTCGGAAAAGCAGCTGAATTGGCAGAATTCGGTTATTCTGCAAAAAAAGAACCATTGGGTCCAATGGACCCAAAATAAATGGGGAATTACACCGCCACCACTGCTTGTAATCAGGTGGAAATTCTGCCTGACCAAGTAGCAGTAGCAGTAATTTGTTTTCAGCTGACCTATCATCGAAGTTCCGCCTAACTCATAATGAGGCCCAAAATTTGGCTTTGAACTTTCTCCGTGAAAGAATATTCTCAGTGAAGGAGTTAATTATTGCAACTGATCATAAAGGGCCTCACACTATAAAAGGCTTTTAATAAATGCCTGTCTTGGCAATGGACTTAGCACAGGTTTTGTAAATACAACGACCAGGAAGATAGTGATGAGCTAACGTCATATTGTCAACTTAAGTGTTCAAATGCCAGCTTTCTGATCACCACGTATGCCTATTTGTTTTAATTCAGGCTGTAACCATCATAGAGGCAGAATCGTATAAAAGGGTAATTACATAATGAACTGGATGACCTTTTTCCATAAAAACAATATTACAAGTTCAATGATACCTGGTACATGCAGATGTTTTCCAGCTTTCTGCGGAAGAGGATCGCCGTGACCCACCCATTTTAAATTTCACATATCAATTTCAGATCTAGGGATGTGGCAATTTGGAATTTTACATTTACATAAATGTGTAATGATTTGTGCTGTACAGCATTTTAAATGAAGGTTTTGTATGCTGTATTAGTGAGCTGTAAAGTCAAATGTTGCTTGTTTTATTAACTTAGACTTTAATAAATATTTGCGACAAATTAAATTGTTAATCATCTGGTTACTGCGCTTCATATACTAATTTAATATTAAATTAATAGCTATTCTTCTTTTTTAAAGCTAATAACAGCTCCTCAATGCAGTATTTAGCACCATTAATTTATATGAGCAAATGGCAGTATAGTTAATTACACACGAGATACTATGTTTAGAGTGGCGATAATTGTAAAAGACTGTAATAAATGATCAGAGGATCTCAAGTTGTATCCATTACTCAGATTCAACTCCTCATTAGTGCAGTCATTAAGCATCAGAGAAATCTAGACATCTGGCTTGTAATGCCCTGTCTAGGACGTAGAGTGCCTGCATATGTCCCTCGAGCACATGGACATCTCGGGTATAAAGACTTTAAAAACAGTGCGTAGGAAGACTCTTTTTTAACAAAAAGACTTCCTGAAAGTGATTATACTCTACAAACTCTACTCTTATTTATGATGTGCTAAACATCATGAGGATACCTGTACCTGTAAGGAGGCAGCAAAAGACCCTTTCTATGTTTTTATATAAGTATTCATGAGGTATGTACACATACAACTGGGAAACCAATGTTCTAGTGGTGTGTTGTGTAAAAAGGTAAACCCAGATTTATTGATTAAAATAAGCACTTAAACTGCAAGTGGAAAGAAGAATTGGCAAATCCAAAAAGTCGAGCTTTTTACTGAAAGCAAGGCTTTTGTGGGTTCAGAGCAAATATATGTTGTATGCATGGTCTAGTAAGATTGCTTTTAAACAGTGCGTTGACATATTGGCAGTTTCGGAAACAGTACATGGATTGTTTGCCCTTGAAGTGGGATCCCCCTTTCAGGTTCCAAAGAAGCTATGAAGTACATTGGTGGAATGCCTGAGAAGCTTTTCTCAGCAGCAGAACTCATACATACTTCCAAAGCAGTTCCTACGATTTTAATAACTCGATCCTTGGCCGTGTTAATACAGCTGATATACAGAATTACAGAAACAGTACTCTTTTGTCTTGAATGTTTTATCGTAAAGGCCAATCACTGCTTGGTCATGGTTCTGGAATTCCCTTGTTAAAGTTTTGTCCATTCTCGAAGTACACTTGTGTATTACAAGCTTCAGTTACACTTCTCAGCAATACCAGTTTAATAAAAAAGTTCATAGGGATGTTGTGTCCAAGAAGGCTTCTGACATGATGCACATCCTGATGACTCCTACCATAATTCTCTAGTCTTCACTCAGCTGAGATCTATTAAAGCAGCCATCCAGAAAAAATGTAGGAAGATCCTAAATTAAAACATGTCAGCTGAGTGTTCAGCCTGGAAGCGAACAAATCTGTTCTGCATGGACCTCTCAAATCCATTATGTTCCGAAATGTTGTCCTATCTAGTTGCCATTCACTGGCATTCCTCAAGCTTCTTGAATTAGAACCCATTCTGTAGGCACATGTGCCAAAAATCCTTTGCTAGCTTTTCCAGCATCCTGGACTTCATCCCGCTCAACCTGTTTATGTAATGCACTGCTGAGACATTGTCCATCTTCAGAAGTATGCAACAGTTTGCCTTTTCCTGGGTCCAACATCTCACCGCGAAGGAGCCTGACATAAGTTCAACGGGCCCTCCAGCCTCTTTGGCAGGCATTCAACTCTATGTTGAGGTCCAGGGATGAGCCAAATATCGCTCTACCATTCCAGGGATCCATGTGTCATCACAGTTCTTTCCTCGCTTCCTCAAATATCGGTGCTTTCTGTTTATAAGACAAACATTTCTGGAGGGGCTGAATTTGGAGGTGTTGAAATGCCCTGTAATGGAGCGGACCCGGAAATTTCATCAGAATTTTTTAATTTTTAAAATTTATTTGGATTTGTATAGCGCACATCTGCCCAGGGGCATGGTGGCACTGAAAGTTGTCTTACTTGTTACATAACATACATGGTGCATAGATTACAGCAGGACATAACATAGATAAATACATTTGTCATATACAGTAGAAGAGGAGGGGGTGGAGAGGGTTAGTTGAACAAAGTGGTTTTGAGTAGTCTGCAGAAAGCATGGTATGATTTTTCATTCCTTAGTGTAGTGGGGAGTGCGTTCCAGTTTTTTGGTGCTAGGAGTTGGAAGCTGGACCCTCCGGCTTTGCTTCTTTTGAATGTGGGTATATAGGTCTGGTTAGTCAGGTGCAACCTGGTGGGTCTGGTGGATGTATTGAGGGTGATTCTTTCAGAGGGATAGGGCGGAGGGTTGGTGCAGAGGCATCTGTGGGTGATGGCCATGGATTTGAATAGGATAAGTTCTTTTATTGGTAGTCAGTGGGCCGCTTTTCTGGCTTTGGGGATGTGCTCCCTTTTTGGGATACTCAGAGCTGCTCTCAGGGCATTGTTTTGTGTGTCTCACATTTTTTTAGGTTTTTAGCAGACATGCCCAGGAAGAGGGCATTGCAGTAGTCCAGTTTGGTGCCAACTGTGGCTCTGACTATAGCCAGGCAGTTTTTTGTTGATAGGAAGGGTTTTACAGCATGAATTACCTTTGTGGTAAGCGCAGCAGAGGAGGCTATGGCATTGACCTGCCGTGTCATGGACAGAGAGGAGAAAAGATATACTCCGAGAGCTTTTTCTGCAGATGAAACTGTGATGGTGGAATTATCAATGTTAAAGGATTTGTATTGCAGCTGGAGTTTGTTTAGTGTTTCTTTGGTGCCAACTAGTAGGATCTCTGTTTTGTCGCCATTTAAGCAGAGGCTGTTGGCTGCCATCCAGGTTTGGGTGGCTGTGTAGATCTCAGTGCAACGGCATCTTGTTCATAGATCCCTGTGAGGGGGAGCAGGACTTGCGCATCGTCAGCATAGTTGGTGTAGACTATGTGACGACGATCCAGGTAATTGAACAATGGTAGGGTGAAGATGTTGTATAGGGTGGGGGCAGTGCAAGACCCTTGTGGGACGCCACAGTGGATTGTGGTGGGGTAGCGCTTGCTGAGTTGGAGAAAACGTTCATAAGTCGACCCTCGAGGAAGGATGTGACCCAAGAGATGGCTTCTGCCGAGAAGTGAGCTTGGTTTTTGAGTTGCTTGCCGAGAATGTCATGGTTAACCAGGTCAAAGGGTGTGGATGGGTCCACTAGGAGCAGGAGTGCTGGTTTCCCTTTGTCCATGATATAATTGAGTTGGATTTTGAGATCTAGTTAGGCCGATTAGGTCCTGTGTCCCGGGCGGAAACCCGATTGTCTTTTCCCTAAAATGCGGTGTTCTTCCAGGTATTGCTGGATTTGAGTGTAGGCCACCTTGTCGCGTATCTTGAGCAAGAAGGAAACGGTCATGATAGGTTGATAGTTGTTGGTGTTTTCAGGATCTAGGGTAGGTGTTTTGAGAAGAGGGCGCAACCAGGCTTCTTTTAGGCTGATTGGCACTGAGTTAGCGTTGAAAGATGCATTGATGAAAGTTTTGAGAAACGGTGCTAGTGTTTCTACGCTGTCTTTAACTAGTTTAGCAGGGCAGGCCTCACCTTTACAGTTGGAAGGTTTGATTTTGTTAACAATATCAATTACCTCTATTTCAGAGACTTCTCTAAATTTGAATGGTGTAATGTGATTTTTCTTTGTGTTCTCAGTCACTGTTTCAGTGTGGGAGACTGGTAAAATGTGCTGAGTGAGATTTTTGTGATGAACTAGGATTTTTGCTTGAAGGAGCTCAATTTTGTTTAGGAGGGCGGACTGTATGGTGTTGCACCATGCTTGGTCCTTGACAATCTCTTGAGACTTAGTGGCCGGTGTGGATAGTTCCTTGAAGATGGCGAAGAGCTCTTTGGATTCTGAGGTGGGATTGGAGATTCTTTCATTATAGGATGTGGATTTCGCTGCTATGATGGCTTTTTTGTATTGGGTGGCCAGTGATTTTTATGAGGATAGTGAGGAGGCACTTGGAGAGCTTTGCCATATGTTCAGTTCTTTGTGTTTTTTGGTTTGTAATTCTTTTAGTTCTGCTGGGAACCAAGTGTTGGAGTGTTTTGTCGTTTTGGATTTTATCTTTTGGAGTGAAGTGACGATGTCTATAGCAGAGCTAATGGTGGATTTGTAGATGGCTGGAGGTGCTGGACTGAGTTTTTTTACTGAGTTATTGGGTGTGGGGATGAGGAAGTGAATGAGAAAGTGGTCGGACCATGGGGTAGGTGTGATGGAGCTGATGTCGATGCCACAGTTGTGAGATCTAGTTAGGCCGATTAGGTCCTGTGTCCAGGGCGGAAACCCGATTGTCTTTTCCCTAAAATGTGGTGTTCTTCCAGGTATTGCTGGATTTGTGTGTAGGCCACCTTGTCGAGGATCTTGAGCAAGAAGGAAACGGTCCGCTACCCAGTGAAGTGTACGTCCTTTGCCGTGAGTAGGGGAGTGTACTTTTTGTTCAAAACACAATTCTTGGAGTGCTTGTGCTAGTGTTGTGGAGGGTCTATATTTCTGGTCATGGAGTCCCAAGTTAAGGTCTCCTCGAAGGATAGTTTTGGTAGTAGTTTTAAGGTTTCCAGCTAACAGATGTGTGAGGTTGTCCTGGAAGTCTGATATAGAACCTGGTGGATGGTATACTAGATTAAAGGTGATTATGGTGTTAGGAGATAGTGAGATCTTGGCGGTGAGGGATCGACATTCTCCCCGAGTTCGGAGGAAAGTTATCTTATTTCTAGGTGATCCTTAACTATAAGGGCTACTCCCCCGCCTGTGGTTAGTGTTCTGTCTGGTCTAAGGATGGAGTATCCTAGTGTGATAGCTAGGGAGATGGCAGGGACGGCGGCATTGTCGAGCCAAGTTTCAGTGATGGCTAGGATGTCAAGGTCGAGGTTGGTTAGGAGGTCATGAATTTCTGTAGCGTGAGCAGGGAGGGATCTGGCATTGATCAATGCACAATGTAGGTCCGGGAATGGCAAGGGGTTGAGATCATGTTTTGCCTTTTGGCTGCTTTCCTGGTGGTGTAAGCAAGTTTCATTTTAGGTGTGCAGGGACTGGTTGACTTGGCGGTCAGTTTAATGCGTTCTGTAGCTTGTTGATTTTCTCAGATTGCTTGTGTAGTTTGAGGTGAGTATCTGGAGCGGACGCCTAGTATTTGGTTTCTTGAGTTAGTAGTTCTAGGGCATGTCGAGTGTATGATGGGTTTATATTTTATGGGTTTGGTGGAGAAGGATGGAAGGAAGGGCCTAGGAGGGATGAGTGCAGAGGGTGGGGGTGCAGTGTTGGCCATAATGCGTGGTGGGGTGCACGAGAAACAGCAATGGTTAGTATTGGGGGAATCAGGCATGGGTCTGGTAACCATCAGTTAAAGGCAAAAATCAGTTATGGGCACGATCAATTTTGGGCACAGGGTGACAATCAATTCTAGGCACAGTCACGCTGGGTGACAATCAATTATAGGCACAATCAATTTTGGGCACAGGGGAACAACTAATTATAGGCACAATCAATTTTGGGCACAGGGCGACAATCAATTATGGGCACAATCAATTTTGGGCACAGGGCGACAATCAATTATAGGCACAATCAATTTTGGGCACTGGGCGACAATTATAGGCACAATCAATGTTGTGCACAGGGCGACAATGAATTATAGGCGCAATCTATTTTGGGCACAGGGCAACAATCAATTATAGGCGCAATCAATTTTTGGCACAGGGCAACAATCAATTATGGGCACAATCAATTTTGGGCACAGGGCGATAATCAATTATAGGCACAATCAATTTTGGGCACAGAACAATTGCTGATACAAGCTGGCAAAATTACTAAGGGCATGTTTCACTGTGGTTATGTATGTGTGTGTGTGTTGGTAGCAGGGCGTGCTGGCGTAGGTAGTGGACCTGAGTGCAACAGTGTGAGTGGTATCACGGACATGGTGAGCTAGTGGCATGTGTTCATATTATGTTGCAGTTGTTCTCGGATGTTCAATAGGCTGGTGCGTGTACACTATGCATGTATAATTGTAGGAAACCATTTTATGTAATAGTTAGGTGCATGTTGATAATGTGTATACATGTATAAACCAGTGAGTGAAACAGCGCATGCTGTATATGCATTAACTCAGCGTGACAATTTATGTGCACGGGTGTGACTCCTGGGAGATGCATTATACAATTTGACTAAGAATGGTCTTAGCAATGGTTAGGCAACAGGTACGACAGTGCCCGTGGGTTGGATAGTGCTAGTGATATGAACGGGGATACTGAACATGATGGTATAAGGATTATGGGCGACACCCGCGGTGGGGGAAATGCGAGAACACTCGCTAGATCAAAAATAGGCTGCTACAAAGCACAGGTCGCACATTTAGGCAAATACAATGAGAGTAGGTTGTTAGGCATCGCAGGTGCTAGGAGGCTTCAGTGAGATTGGCCTAATTTAAATGGGTTAATGCAAGCATTGGACAAGGTGCAGTTTTAAGTAACAGACGTGATGGTTAAAACGAAAGGGGAAACATAGGCTAGGTCAAGATAGGCTATTGCAGGATCAGGCTGTGCATTAGTCAAGTACAATTTTAAATAATACGTTAGTGTGCAATGTAGGCGCTTAGAGGCATCTGGGCTAATTTAATGTGGGCTATTGCAGAGAACAAGCAATACATTAGGTAAATACAGTGAAGATATGTATGTGAGCAGCACAAACCTTGACGGGATGAGGAGAATGTCGAGGCTGATTCAGTAGGTTAGGAGATTACGTGGATCATACAATTTGGTTCCTACATTTGGCTGGGCTGGTGTACGATGTAGCGAGCAGCTGGTGCATAGCACCGTTAGTCAGCAGGATTGTTTCGCATCAAGGTGATCCCTATGCATTGTTCAAAAAGTCAGGATAGGTGTGTGGGCCCATGCACGGGACTGTTTGAAGGGTTTGATGCACTTTTTCACATATATCTTAGAGAAGATAAGGAGCGGTCGTGCTGGGTATAAGGGTTAGGTCTCGCAGGGTTGTGGCCAAGAGGAATCAGATGATCCGGAGAATAATAGTTTCATTGACATAGAAGCCTTTAGCAATAGCTAGGGGAGAGATGGATATTGGCGTAGTGAGCAGTTGAGGCGGGAGTGATTGAGTGAAGATACAGGGGTTACCTTGCAGAGATGTTGCGGTCTCTACGCTTCTCCAGGCTTAGACAGGATAAGACAGAAGTAGCCTTAGTGATCGATGCCTTTGTGAGAGAGGCCAGCTTTGCCTGTCGGCTATGCTCGATTGGTGGAAGACTCGGAGAGCAACCAATAAGCAGCAGGGCTCTACCAGCAAGTTGGGCTTGGAGGAGACTAGTCTGTATACCAATCGGGCCATATCCCTCCACAACATGTCCTCTCTCTCTAGTATTGTGCTGATCTCTTTCTTGATCAGGTTCACTTTCAGCATAGATATTTTGATCATGGACATCCCTGTGTCTATCACAAACCCCAGGAACTCCAACAATTACACTGGTACTAGTTCTGATTTCACCCAGTTCATCAACCTTGCACGTGGTTCTGTATCTGTAACCATACAGTCCCCCTGCCTGTACTTTTGAACAACTGCTGTCTGCACTTACTCTTGCACCTGTCACCTGCTGGACGCACTTCTTGGTATTGTTTTGATCCCATGTACAGCACTGTCCCCCTCCCATTTCCCCTGGCACTTTTCCCCTCTCCCCTCCACTGCACTTGCACAATCTCAATGTCTCTTGGCCTAGTAAGATCATTGTCTCTGTCCTCACTCTGTTCCCCCTCCCATGTCTCATCACGCCTTGAAACACTTGTGTATAGGCGTGTTATAATTGCCATATCATATCATATCATACAATGCTGGCACACATCTTGTCTGCTCTGACATCCTCCAATTCGTGGAATGTCTGAGTTCTAGGATGCGGGCAGGAGTGATGCCTGGTTTGCGTAGTATTTGTCTCCTTAATTTCACTGATGAACATCCTTGAATTATTTGCTGATACATCTCGTGTTCCTCATCTGGCCATGCACATGTCAGGGCCATCCATCTCAATCTGCAGTGGTAGGCGTTGAGATACCCCGTCTTTCTGTAGAGCGTTTCTCATCACAGATCTCTCATAGTCGAGATTCGCCATGGGTGCAAAGTACTCCTGCAGAGCTATCTTGGCTGCAGCAAAGGACCTGTCAGTTGGACGTAGAGTTTCAAAATTGCTGCACACGGCTGGATCAGCTGAATAGAGCACCACTGATCTCTTCGTATAGTCATTGTCCGCCCCAGTTGCTGCCAAAAACATGTCTAAGCGCTTCACCCGGGCGGCTCCTGGCACATCGAGTTCAAGTAGGGGTGTGAGACACATAAATGGGCATTGTGCCCTGGCACCTGCACATCAAGTTCAAGTAGGGGTGTGAGACACATAAATGGGCATTGTGCCCTGGCACCTGCAGGGGCGCCTCAAGAAACATCTGCCCTCCTCCTCAGTCGGGCATATTCCATTCAGGCATTCACACACTGCGTGGACTCGTTCAGAGTGCAGATGCCTTTTTGCAGTGTTGTTATGCTTTGGATGGCAGGGCGCACAAGCTCTCTGTGTAGGAGCTGCAACCCTTGACACTCAGGCGTGGTTCATGCTATGCTTTTCTGGAGGCTCAGAATGTCAAATAGTACAAAGCTAGGCACCCCTCACAGGGTGTGGGGCGCACAAGCACTCCGATTGGGAGCTGCAACCCTCGAGCTAGTGACTGCAGGGATTTGCTTTATGTTCTCTTTTTTTCGAAAATGTGTGCCACGGAACATGGGGAATGAACATCAAACGCTTTCCTTTTTTTTTTAGTGTGTGTTATTTCTGAGTGCGACATTCACTATGCCACTCGTTTGCTGCTGCGTTGATAGCGACTTTCTATTGCCAGTTGGGCACATGTGTGGGCCAATCGTGTTGATTTAAATCACTGACTGCAGTCCGGGAGCAGTAAGAGAGGCAGTTCTACGGCTGGGCTTGTGGGCACTGTGTGTGCGGCATCGCCGCTTGGCCTATGGCACATTGCTCATTGGCACACAGTGTGCATGCAACAATGAGGTGTGCTGGCAGCAAGTCAGTGAGTTCCCAACCTCGTGGCAGCGTCCAGCACCACAAAAGCTTCATTGCCATTGTGGTGGGCTGGGCCCATGGTGTACTGGGGCAGACCCACCTTAAAGAATACACGCAGCAAGTTGCTACTTAACACTGGGGTCCCCACGTTCACGTGCCCTGTGGCATGGGCGGCTGCCTTCTATTGACTATGCACCTCGTGACCTAATGCAACACGTGGTCATTAAAGGGACATACACCACATTACCGAGAACTATACCAGATGACAGGTGCATGCATAGCAAGTGCTGTCATAACCTTCCGCAGCCTTCGACATACTCAAACATGATTTTTGTTCAGTAGTTGGCATGCACATTCTGTTTTGATGAGCATTTTAATGAGCATGTAGGAGGCGACCACTCCTTCTTGTAACGAATGCAACAAGCTTTCAATAAGAACAAAAATAGTTTGAAATCGAAATTTCAGCCCTCCATGCTGTGAGGTTTTCTCATAACAAAATATAATCAACCACACGCCGTGATAAGTTATAGAGCACATGGGTTCAGAAACAACTCTCCACAAATAAATACGCATCGCTTTTGTAGTCATTTCATACACATGCCATGCGTTCCCCTATGTTTACAGAATAGACATCTTATGTTCATATTCTTACGTCATTGCCCAAAATTGGAAGCTGGTTAGGAAAGAATAAATGCATTCACACTTTCAATGGACCTGCATCTTTCACGCAACAAGACCACCCCTGCTTTCTACCTACCCCAGGGAGCAAGCAATACACAGCATTTCATGATGATTAATCATTTTGCAATGCACCATTTTAAATGGTAAATGACAAAATACTGCATGAAATGTTTAGAATACAGTACTAAGTCCAACCGACCTCACCAGCCCTCTGCCATGTACATGACAACATTTTCCAGTGGGCTGCACCCCAATGAACCAAAACGAAACAATGGGGTCATTACGACCCTGGCGCCGGGTTCATGAATTGTCTGGCACCCGGGAATGGGCAATTACCGGGACATTGCGGTCCCAGCTGACCCGGTAATTGCCCATTTCTCGGGCACTGAAAAATATTACTCCCCATTCCCATTGAGTCCGATTGGACTCTATGGGAATAGGGAGGACGGATGCACCGGCACCATTCATGAAAGGTGCCGGTGCATCCGCTGAGTTCTGCGAGCGGGTGCCGTTCCGCCTGCAAGGTCACACCTGGTGGGCTGAAAGGCTCCCACTCGCAGAACTCGTAGTTTGCCAGTATGGAAACAACGGTACCAGCAAGGTTACTGGAACCGTTGTTTTCGGACAGGCAAACTTGTAATGCTGCCAAATGTCCCGATTCCTTACCGGTAATCTTCATTATTCCGAGGCATGTTGTGGTGGGAGGGACCTTGTAGGAACTGTTGTATCTCTCTGGTTCCATCTGGAGAGCCGTGATCCCCCTCCTGCCTACAGACACACACACACGCAGCTTTTGTTGGTTCGGGCTACCCAGTCACTCTGACATGGCTGGGTATTGCCCCGTTCATTTATAATGCATGTGGCAGAGTGTAACGTCACTCTGCCGCCTGCATGTGCCCGTAAAGGGGCAGCACCACACACCTTCTTTTTCATAACAAAACAACAAACAAAGAATTGCTACCTACAAACCATAAGAACACACTGCACACAAAATGGCAGACCCCTTTAATCACAGCCACCCCCTTCCCGCATGTCAAGTCCAGTCCACCGGGTGTTTCCGCCAGTTCATGGTTCCAAAATAAAGTCACTTAGGTGGGCAGGCTTCTCCCTCCCGACCCTCTGTGGATACCTCCTGCCCACCTCCTGAATCAGGCCCTCCTCACCTGAGCTCTCTAGAGCCGGGGAGCTTGGCGGGTGGACCAGGCCACCATCCTTGTCCGGTACCTCAGTCACATACCTTCTATGCGCTGCCTCCGGCCTGGCTTCCCCCAGTCTTTTGAAGTAACTGGCATTGCGTGTTACCGAGGCAGTCCCTTTGGATGCTATCACCATCTATCCTTGCACTGCCACCACGTCCAAGGGACTCGGCTCGTAGGTCAGCAACAGCTTCCAGTGTGGGCGGCAATTACTGACCGATACCTCTTCACTTGGGATGAACTGTTGGGGCAAAGTCCTCTTTGGATGTTCTCATGCTCAGTCCTTGCTTTCCTCTCCCTTTCCACCTGCTCATCGTTGATGACAGCAGGCTCACGCTTGCCAACTTTCGGTAAGAGGCCTCTCGGACATCGCCTGAACATTGCCTCACCTGACGCCACCCCTGTGGTTGTATGTGGGGGTAGCCCGATATTCTGTGGGAACTTGTAGAGAGCCCTCTGCAGACATTGACCCTGGCCTTGGGCAATCCGAAAGACCTTATTCAAAGTTCTCATCAGGCGTTCCGCCTCGCCATTCACTCTGGGCCACAGCGGAGTGATCTTCCGATTGTGGACTCCATATTCCTCCATGATGTGGGCAAAGCTTTCACCTTGGAAAGGCGCCCGATTGTCTGAGCACAGTCCATGGGTCGCAAAGATCTTCTCAATGGCGTCAGCAACATTCTCAAATGCAACCGATTCCACAAACTCCACCTCCGGGTATCTGGAACACTCATCCACGATCACCAGAAAATGTGTGTCCTGTCCTGTGGACCCAAAGTCAGCATGCACCACTTCCAAGGGGTTGGTGCCAAGCTGCATAGTTTCTATGATGAGTTCCCTATACACTGGTGATGCTGTCTGGCATCACACACAGGCTGCTACAAACTCCTCCACTCACCAGTCCAGATCCGGGAACCACACATTTTGGCGCAGTCGGGCCTTCCTTTTGGCGGTGCCCTGATGTCCTTGGTGTGCCATGTCTATCACCTTTGCGATTTCTACTTGTGGGACCACAATGCGGTCACCCCAGAGCAGTAGACCAGCCTCAGAGAAAGCCAGCTCGTCCCTGACTCTCCATAGTTGTTCCAACGCTGCTGTGGCCTCCTAAGTTCTTAGCGCCAGTGTGTCTAATACGGACCTCCACGAGCCATGCTGGAGGGCTGCTCTGAGGATGCCAAAGCACTCATCCTCCACAGCCATTTTTTCCAGTTCGGATTGGCACCAGGTTTGGTGTGACCACCTCCACCACCAGCAGACATGGTCATCTGCCTCCACCGCACTGATGTTCAGTGGCCCTTGGGGCTCCCGCCTCGGATGTCTTGAGAGGTAGTCGGTGATAGGCAGAATTATATGCAGTACCCTTTGTGAACACCACTCACAATTTGGACTAAAAGTGACAGTACACATTTACCTTTGGTACAAGCCTGTACTACACAGTAAAAGTGGTAGCGATGGCTGAGCAGCCAGACTTATCTCAAGAGCATGTGTGCAGTATCAAATATTTATAGAAAAGACAGCAATTATTATGATTCGAATAAACACTGACTCCAGGTTTCTGAGTAAAAAAATATACATTTATTTACACATCAGTTGTATAACTTTTCACTGAAGTAAAGCAGTTGAAAAAGTACGTTATTAATATATCACACCACTTCCAATAGTTTCCAGACAAGTTAAGCTCACAAAATGAAGTGGGAGCAAAGTGGCACTCTAGTAGTTAAAAAGGGAGGGAAAGACAAAGTTAGGCAGAAATTTACCAGCACCAACAGGTAAGTAAGCTGGACAATCTAGAAAGAGGAACTACAGTGATGGAATCAAATTAAATAGGCTTAGGGCCAAAGTCAATAGGACAAAAGTCTTTTGCTTAAGATCACAAAGTTCAGGGTAGTTTGCAATTAAGTCTTTGCCAAGAGTTCCGGATGAAGTTGGTCGGCAGAAAAGTTTGTTTAGAGAGAAGAGAAGGACAAGCCCTCAAATTGGCAAAACGTTTCAGACACCTTCACCTCGGCTGAAAGAAATGCACAACCGGATTTGCATAGTACCTTTAAATGGAGAAGAAGCAGTAGCTGGGGCGGACGTTCCTGGTAGTTCCTGCAGGCTCACAGTTCCTGAAGCGACTGTCGGACTTGCACGAAGTAGGAAGACTGGAGGGTCCTGCACTACCCAGGGAACAAACCAGCAGCAGAGCAAAGCAACGAATAAAAGGTGCACTCCTTAAAACCCAAGCAGGGTTTGACCTTCCTGGCTATCCGGCCCACTGTAGCTCTGTACAGTGAATTGAACCAGCAAAGGAAGTCCTGGTTTGCACGATGGGTGAACTAGTTGGTCCCACCAGCTCAGGGGAGGAAGATTCCTGGAGGATATTCTCTGTCATTGGAGTTCGAGGATTCGGACCTGCAGCAGGGCTTAACCGGGCAGTTCAGTCGTGGTAGGGGTCCTCTTCCGTCAGCTCCTCATCAGTTCTTTCATTCCAGTTGCGACTCTGCCTTTCGAGAGACCTGCTTTTTATGCAGTTTTCCCCCATTCACACAGCCTGGCTGTCAATCACACAGCAGGGTTTGTAAGTGGTTTCAATCAGGCGCACACTCAAGTCACGTCCAGCGTGTAGTGTACAAATGAAACCCATTATTTATTTTATCTATAAGTTCAATATTCTGAACGATATACCACTCATATAGCACTCTTCTCCTGAGGCCCCCCACCCCGGTCACACTGAACCAGGAATCAGGCTAGTTTGCAAAGGTACATGTTTATTTATGTATTTAGAATTTAATCACAATATATTTTAATAGGTAAACAACAATCACCAATGGGGTGACAGAACACTGAATAATATCTTTAATACACTAGGAATCAAATAATGAGCACAAAAGCAAATACAGCACAGAAAAGAATACTTTTGGTTTGGTTTTAAACATATGGCACTATGGTTAGGGGTTCTCCCTGCAACACCCCTCAACCCCCAAATAGGCAATTAAATAGATGTGAGGAGAGAGCAGGTATTCAGGAATAGCACACATCAAACAGAATATCTCTCCCACTTTCCCCCTTCAAACACAATAGAAAAACGGAATGGACTTTTCAGCTGTCAGCATGGCTTTAAAATTGTCTTTGGAATTGACTGAGCAAAACACCAAATGTGGTCAAAAATCCTTAAATTATTATACATTCCTATGGGAGCCGTTTTGAACAGTTGCACACAATCACAAACAATTATTTAGTCAAAAGAAAACATTTGAAATCTCAAAGTCCAAGTGGGAAGCTGTTTAAAGCTAATTCATGCACGATTTTCGCTATAACGGGCCAATCGCACTGTTTTGCACTGTGTTGGGCTCTATGGATAGCTAAGGATGTTAGGTACAAGTAGGAGCTGAAATTTCTCTTCTATCATAAAAACTAATGGAGTTATAGAGGTTTTACTAAGAGGCGGGAGAATGGAAAACGGAAATTCAGATTTAGAAATGGCAGATAGGTTTTCTTATACTATCACAAGGACTACAGAAAAGTGAATGCCACACAGGAATCAGTCATTCATGGCTGCTCATAGAAATTCATGTGTGATACTCTATTTTCCATTTGGTTTGGGAATTCATTTTCTTTATCAGATCAATAAGAATTTAGAGTTTAATAACACAGATGAGAAAAGAGTCAGTGCAAAGATAGTTCTAGCAATACTATGGTTCTGAATTAAAGATGGGATGGGTTTGAGATTGGGATCATACAAGGCAGATATATTATGGGTCACTGTTCTTCCTATTAATACTCACAGAATAAGTTAGTAAATTAGACTGTCAGTTCTGGTCATGGATTGGGTCTGGTCTATCAAGGAACGGCAGCATATAAGCGCAGGACTGGATCAGCTAGGCCGGTCACCGGATTTGCACAGGATCTGCCCTTTTTGTTTGTGAGTATATCAAATCAGCTGGATAACGAGTTCCTCAGGCAAGCCTTGTGGTAGCAAGCCAGAGATTTTCAGGATACTAGTTCAGAAGCCTTCTCACACCACAGCGCTTCACTGGGTTGCAAGAATAAGTTAGAGAATTTAGGTCTTGCAGAAAGTCAATAGTTCTCTACTGTGCTGACAAGAGTCTTGGCATCTGGATCTGGAAGGATGTTAAAGCTGGATGTAGAATGCTGGATCAGAGTGCTTCACCAGAACCAGGAAAACGAGTGGATCAGTGAGTCCCTATATGTTGTCAGCTGTCTCTATTTATCCTTTCAAATGACATCACAAAATGGGTGTATGGGCCGGCTTAACTAAGCATGTCCCTGTGAGCTGGGATTGGATCAAAACCTCATCTCTGCCTTGCATCTGAGCGATTGGATCAAGGCCGGATGATATCACATTTTATGGTTTGCTTTATAGACCTTAGAAACCTCCCTTTCGCCACTGGTCTCAAAATTGGATTTTATCCTAAATATATATTTCTACATTGGTCACCTTTACACAAATCACACACAGAAATTCCATCTTTTATGTAGTAGCTGTTCCTCAAAATCCTGCAGCTGCGGGATCTTGTTTCATCTTTCTACATAATTTTGTCATTGTCGCCATGAACACAATTTCCAAACTTTATGCAACTTTCCACAAATGTGTGTCTTTACCATAGGGATGTGTGTGTAAAGTTTCATCATTTTAGCATTAACACAGTTCACATAAAACTACATATATTGCCATTTCTGTCCAGAATATGTTACACAGTTCTACAGCCTCTTAAAACGTGCAGCCAAAAATTAGACTAACATATATGTTCTTTTTATATTTTTCAGCACGTTGAATCACAAGTTATGAGTCTTCAAAAATTGTTAATTGGTCATGCTTAACAACAAATGGTCCTGCCCCTTTGTCTCTCCCTGCAGTCCAGGAGCAATCCCCTCAGGAGCAGTTTACAACCCCTTTAAGACCTCTGTTTCCTGGGCTGAAGGCTTTGCTATTGTTCATTCTCTTTCTGTAGACAAAAGTCTGGGTTAACCCACAATTATCATCTCCCAGTGAATTTCTGCTGAGAAGATTCCCCCTCCCCTTGGAAGAAACCTGTTTTTCCAGTTCCAAAGGGTTGTAGCTCAGCCAGGCTAATTTATTTTTAATTAAAAATCCAGCAGAAACCAAACTTGTTGCATCAAATCACATAAATACATTACTTTCTTAACTTTAAATCTGTGGGATCAAAAACACAACTAAGATCTGTATTCCTTTTAGCAACAATTCTTTTATGTTTGCTAATCCGGCAGATTTTAGTTTAAATACTTTGAAGTTTCATCAAGAGATCATCTGACAGCTGTCATTCTCAGGTAGCCCAGGGTACTGCACCCAGATTTTGACTGGGGCTGTCAGTTTAACGAAAATACAGTTTTTCTGAAGAGATCTTTTACTCTTTACACTTTAGGACTTTATATCTTCACCATTCTTCCTTAGATTACATGAATTTTAGCACCAAGCAAGATTTTAAATGTTGAGAAGTGTTGTGTGTAGGCATTTTGGAATTTTTAGCAACAAAGCAAATGCCCTTTATAGGCACATTTTGGAGTTTCATTTGCAAAGCGCTGCTTCTCTTTCTGCGCTCTGTTTGCTGGTCATGGAGCCCACTGGCACATTTTCTGTAGTGTGTGCTCTATCCCACCACACATGCACCATGAGTGGCAGGTTGTGCATCCAACTTTTTGTTGTATTGCCGCAGTGATGCCGCATAGCACAGCTGAGTGTGTCAATACATCCCACATATCCCCCCTCCCGACTTGGCTTTGACTTCCAGTTGAGAGGGAGTCGGGGGAATGGGATGTTCATTTTTTTCTGTCCATGTGGAGAACTTCAGTTGCTTCTCCTGTCAGTGATCGAGGTGGCACGCTCTCTTCGCTGGTTCTGTTTGGAAGTATGGAGCACCTCTCCGGATTCCTTGGGTCTTTCCTGCCGGTCCCCCAGTGGTCCTCCTTGTTGATTCTTAGGATGATCTTTAGTCCAAATGCTAGAAAATAGAACATGGCATGGTTATGGAAATGTTCCCACAACTGTGTTCACACATCTGCGGGGGATGTCAGCAGTGGGAAAGACACTTGCATTGGTTAACAATTGACAATATTCCCCATCTATGTTCGCTAATGGTCTTAACAGGTGGGTCTGTAGGTGAGGCCTGGGATGGTAACCTCTCCTCCATTTCTGAAATTCCATTTCCTACCATAGCACTAGTGCTGACCAGAAGGATTCCTTCAGGTTTTCTAGGGCCCTGAGATTACTCTCCATTTGGGACCGGGCTTGGCAATAACTAGGGTCCAAATTAATCTCAAGTTGGTTGAGGAGGTTATGGCTCATATAAAAGGCAACACCTTGCACAACCCAACAAGTATGTACTATGCTTTTGTCCTCCATTGAAATTTTGATCATGCAACTTCTAAGCAGAGGATGTTTGGAGAGGGGCGCTTCCAGGTTCTTTACCCATTGCTGCACTGACTCTACGGCGGGTAGGGTCTGGTCTTTTGGGAGGTTTGAATAATGCTTCGCTATTCAAATCAACTCGGGTGAGGACAGACTCCTTCCTTCCGTCATTTAACTGAATCGGGATGAAGAGCTGTTCACCCTTTTTCAGAATGCCAGCTAAGCTTTGGGCTGGTTTGATATCAATTTTGGCTGTGGACTTGGGATTTTCGGATTGTACATTAGTATAACATTTCTGTTCCTTAGGTTGCAGATTTTCGGGGGCAGGAGATTCTGGTTCCAGTTCGTGGGTTTCCAGGGGATTTTCACAAGTCCTTCCTCTAAGGCTTTACACCCCCTTCACCCTCTGCCTCCTACCTGGTAACCGGTGGGTTGTCGGGGTTCTCTCCCTGTCATTGCTCTGGAGCACCAGAGCCTTGATTTGAGGGGTTCTGGGCTGCCATGTTCGTCTGAGGGTTCTGCTGAGCCCTCAACATGCAACCAAGATCCTGTGCCAAGTTCTGGACCTGGCGCTCCAGCTGGGACACCCGCTCTGGCTGGTATGGGGTTCTCTGGTCCACCCTAGGTTGATCACGGGAAGGGTACCTACCCCTTCTCCCCTGATACCCTTTGTTGGGATAGTTTTGGTACCCCTCCACCCTTGGCCTCCCCTCTCCCGGATTGGTTTGTCTGGGCTCAGGAAAGTGGGGAAAAACAGAAGGGTTGTTTTGGGGGTGGATGTTTGGCGGGTACCGGGGAAAGCAAATCAGCCCGGCATTTGGGGGATTACTACCCTCCTGGGGAAAGTGAGGAGGGAAGTTTCCTGGGTTGGCAGCTGCTTGGTTAAACCACCCTCCCCCCTGGGCTGGGGGAGTCCACACATAGCCCAGGATGGGTCTGTTGCACTTGTAATGGGGGCTGATGTAGTCAGGGGAGTTAGGGGTCATATTTGTGGGGTTACCTCCCTGACTACCTGTTTGGGATTGGCCTGAGGGCCTTTTGGGTCTTTTGTTAGGAGGATTTTGCACAGGAATATGTTTAGGCCCCCATCTCTAGATCTAAAATGGGGGCAACCTTAACCTCTGCCACCTTAGCTGCAGCAGGGTTGTTGGTTGTTTTTTGGCTTTTATTAGCACTTTTATTTTCTACTGGTTTCTGCACTTCGTAAATGCAGTTGCTTGTTCAATGACCCAGTCTAGTGATCTTTTCTCTTGAAAGTCCCTCACCAGCTGGGTCATAATGTATTTAGGCAGTGCATGAAAGAAGGTATTGATGAACTCCCTGCTGTCTGTGCGCACCCTCCTGGTGGTCTGCGTAAAGGCCTGTTTCAGCTCTTGGACAAATTCTTTTGAGGCCTGGTCCTTCCCCACATAGCAGATTGTTGGCCGTCTTGCGGGCCTTTTGAGGGTTTCTGTGTATTGAGAAATCTTTTAAGACGGCCGCCCTATAGGGGGACCATCTTGAATGCTTCTGATCCTCCAGCCCAGCAAAGAAGCTGGAGTATTAAGTTGAAAAGGTCCACTTGACATACTGAATAGATCTTTGGCTGTCCTTCAGGTGAAAAGTCTCCATCATTTGCTCATACAGTTCGAGGTGCTCCCAAACTGAATATTTGCCATTTTTATGGTAGGGCGTTATGACGCTCCTAATAGCCTTGATTTGCTTCAGGGGATCTTTTAGTAGGGCCTTCTTAATTTTGTTGGTCTTTTTAGTTTTGGTCATTTATCCTCTGACTCAGAGGCAATGCTATCAGAGGTGTCTGTCTGATCCTCTAGGCTCTCCCTGATTCTGCGGGCTTGGGAATGGTTGGCGGAATGTGGGGGCCTAGTCTCTTGAAACCTGTGGCACTCAGAAGAGTCTTCAGACTCTCCCTTGCTCCCAGGATTGGCTGAGTACCACCCCCACTGTCCTAGCTGGGAAGAGGTTTTTAAGATGCTCTTCATGGGCCTACTTTCATGGAATTCCCCACCAGATTTGACTGACTGATCCCTTGGTAGGTGATATCTCTGAGGATCTAGTTCTCTAATTCTCCCCTCACTGGCGTCTCCCTGATCAGAGAGGCTGGCCCTAATATTTGGGAACCTGTACATAGATGCTTGCCCATTCATTTCTGGGAGGCGCTGATCTGCCAGCCCCATATTTCCCATTGTGTTGAAGTCTACCATCCCCGTGGCCCTTGGTTCATATGAGCAGGTGGACATGAGGGTGGCAGAGTCAATGGAAGTGAAGGGATTAAAGTCCCTGATGCCGCGGGTCCTGAAGTTATGCTCAGGAGTTTCTCTTTCCCATCTTACCTCATCTCTTTCAGCCCCTACTCCCTGATAACATGGCAAAATTGGGCCCGTTTGCTCCTCTATTCTCTAAGAATTGTTCTTGCGTGGCTATCTGTTTGTGGAGTCTGTCATTCTTTTCTTAGAGAACCTCATTGTCTCTCTGTGTTTCCTGCCTGGTTTGGGAATACTGGGCCATTTTTTGCTTCTGGAGACTCACCTCCTGAGTTTGGTCCTTATTGGTCTGATTGTTCTTTTCCAGAGCATCTTGGACCCACCTGGTGTGCTCTAACAGTTTTTCATAATCAGTTTCGATTTCCCCAAACTCCTGAAGGGCCAGCTTTTTTTTCTCCAACTTTGTTTTCAAATGGCTGTCTTCCCGCCTAAGGCATTCTTCTCATCACTTAGAGTGGCCGTCTGCTTAACCAGGTTGTCCCTCTGTTTTTTAAATGCCCAGCTTTCTGGCGCTCCTCATCAAACTCTGCTTGGTATTCTAGGTCTTTCATAATTAATGTATTATTTTCCTCTTTTAAGGATTCTAGGCGGTTTTGTATGGTGACTATCTGTTCTGCACAGACTCTATTATAATTCAATTGATGCTCCAGTTTCTGTTGACTCTGTTGTAGAGAGTCCAACCTTTCCTGACACTCTTTTTGCAGTGTCTGTACCTGGGTGTCTTGCTCTGCATTCTTGTGCAGTAAGAAAGCCAGGTCTTCTTGGAGTTTGGTGGCATACTGCCTAGCCTGTTTCAGATTCTTGGCTATCCAGGAGTTCAGATTGCTCTGGATTTTTTGCAGTGTTTCCCCTTGCCTCTTTGTTAAATCTACATGTTCTGCGTACTTTTCCTGTATAACTCCTATGCGGAGGTACAGGTAGGCCACTATTTTGGCAATTTGCACTGCTCCTCTTTTATTTTAGGGGCCATAATGGACCCTTGTCCTGCTATATATCAAGTTTGATTTCAGTGATTTGCTGTTTTATTTCCTGCAACCACACCTGTTCGTCCCGTTCTGGCCTTTCACCCCTGACAAACAATTTGTGCAGGGGGTGTTCCCTAGCAATATTAATTTCACTGGGGTCGCCATTCTGGAAATATTAATTTCCTTCTGATTTATCTCAGGGTTACTTTACTTTTGCAAACAGGCCCAATTCCCTTCAGTATTTATTTTGAGGGGTGCTTGTACAGTGTAGCACAGTATGGTAACCCAACAATGTGTATGTACCCCGTCGGCTAGCACGCTGTGTTAGACTGTCACTAGTGGTATGTCAAATTTAGGATCCCAGCACCAAGCCCCCAAGCTGTAAGTGATTTCAATCTGGCACACACCCAAGTCACAGTCAGTGTGCAGTGTACAAATGAAACCCTTATTTATTTTATCTATAGGTTCAATATTCTGAATGATATACCACTCATATCACACCCTTCTCCTGAGACCCCCCCCCCAGTCACACTGAACCAGAAATCATGCTAGTTTGCAAAGGTAAATGTTTATTTATGTATTTAGAATTTAATCCCAATATATTTAAATAGGTAAACAACAATCACCAATGGGGTGACAGAACACTGAAAAATATCTTTAATACACTAGGAATCAAACAATGAGCACAAAAGCAAATGCAGCACAGAAAAGAATATGTTTGGTTTGGTTTGAAACGTATGGCCCTATGGTTAGGGGTTCTCCCTGCAAACCCCCCAACTCCCCCAAAAGGCAATTAAATAGATGTGAGGAGAGAGCGGGTATTCAGGAATAGCACAAATCAAACAGAATATCAATCCCAGCTTCCCTCTTCAAACACAAGAGAAAAACAGAATTGACTTTTCAGCTGTCAGAATGGCTTAGAAAATGTCTTTGGAATTGACTGAGCAAAACACCAAAATTGGTCAAAAATACTTAAATTATTATAAATTCCTATGGGACCTTTTTTGAACAGTTGCACACAATCACAAACGGGATAGATAGTCCCGGGAGGATAGCTCAGCGGCCGGATACATAGTCCCGGGAGGATAGCTCAACAGCAGCGTGCGTGCCTTGGAAGCAAAACGACACGAAGCAACACAGGTTCAATCCCCTGGTCCGTGCTTAGAAACCTCTGGGTGTTTAAGCATGTTATAAATAACGCAACTAAGACAAAAAGAAACAATTACGCAATTAAAAAACAAACAATTCCTGTAACAGCGCCTCAATGGCCGTGGCCTGGGTGAGCGATTTAAAAATGCTATAAAAAAAATACAAACAATGATTTAGTCAAAAGAAAACATTTGAAATCTCGAAGTCTAAGTGGGGAAGCAGTTTAAAGCTAATTCACACATGTAAACACCTTTCAGAATTTCAATTTGTGGCAAACTTTTCCTTGCACGATTTTCACTATAACGGGCCAATCGTTTGCACTGCAGTTTTGAGTTCTATGGATAGCTAAGGTTGTTAGGTACAAGTAGGAGTCGAAATTTCACTTTTATCATAAAAACTGAGTTGGTTATAGAGGTTTTAGTAAGAGGCGTTTTTGCAAGATAGGCGCGAGAATGGAAAACAGAAATTCTGATTTAGAAATGGCAGATAGGTTTTCTTATACTATCTCAAGGACTATAGAAAAGAGAATGCCACACAGGAATCAGTCATTCACGGCCGCTCTTAACAATTCATGTGTGATACTCTATTTTCCATTTGGTTTGGGAATTATGTTTCTTAATCAGATCAATAAGAAGTTAGGGTTTAATAACACAGATGAGAAAAGAGTCAGCACAAAGATAGTTCTAGCAATACTATGATTCTGAATTAAAGATGGGATGGGTTTGAGATTGGGATAATACAAGGCAAATACATTATGGGTCACTGTTCTTCCAATTAATACTCACAGAATAGGTTAATAATTTGGACCATTAAATATGGTCATGGTTGGGTCTGGTCTATCAAGGAAGGACAGCACATCAGGCGCAGGGCTGGATCATCTAGGACGGACACCGGATTTGCACAGGATCTGCCCTTCATGTTTGTGAGTATCTCAAATCAGCAGGATAGCAAGTTCCTCAGGCAAACCGTGTGGTAGCAAGCCAGAGATTTTCAGGATACTAGTTCAGAAGGTCTTCTCACACCTCAGCGCTTCATTGGGTTGCAAGAATAGGTTAGAGAATTTAGGCCTTGCAGAAAGTCAATAGTTCTCTACTGCTGGCAAGAGTCTTGGCATCTGGATCTGGAAGGATGTTAAAGCTGGATGTAGAATGCTGGATCAGAGTGCTTCGCTGGAATCAGGAAAATGAGTGGATCAGTGAGTCCCTTTGTGTTTTCAGCTGTCTCTATTTATCCTTTCAAATGACACCACAAAATAGGTGTATGGGCCGGCTTAACTAAGCATGCCCCTGTGAGCTGGGATTGGATCAAAACCTCATCTCCGCCTTGCATCTCAGTGATTGGATCAGTGCCAGATGATGTCACATTTTATGGCTTGCTTTACAGTCCTTAGAAACCTCCCTTTAGCCACTGGTCTCAAAATTGGATTTTATCCTAAATACATATTTCTACATTGGTCACATTTACACAAATCACAAACAAAGATTCCATATGTTATGTAGTAGCTGTTCCTCAAAATCCTGCAGCTATGGGATCTTGTTTCATCTTTCTACAGAATTGTGTCCTTTTCACCATGAACACAATTTCCAAACTTTCTACAAATGTGTGTGTTTACCATAGGGATGTGTGTGTAAAGTTTCATAATTGTAGCATTAACACAGTTCACATAAAACCACATATATTACCATTATTGTCCAGAATATGTTACACAGTTCTACCGCTTCTTAAAACGTGCAGTCAAACATTAAACTAACAGATCCATTCTTTTTATATTTTTCACCACTTTGAATCACAAGTTATGAGTCTTTAAACATTGTTGATTGTTCATGCTTAACAGCAAATGGTCCTGCCCCTTTGTCTCTCCCTGCAGTCCAGGAGCAAACCCCTCCCTTGGGGAGTTCCTACCAGGAGCAGTTTACGGCCCCTTTCACACCTCTGTTTCCTGGGCTGAAGTCTCTGCTATTCTTCATTCTCTTTCTGTAGACAAAAGTCTGGGAAAACCCACAATTATCATCTCCCAGTGAGTTTCTGCTGAGAGGATTTCCCCTCCTCTTGGAAGAAACCTGTTTTTCCACTTCTAAAGGGTTGCGGCTCAGCCAGGATAATGTATTCTTAATTAAAAATCCAGCAGAAACCAAACTTGTTGCATCAAATCACATACATACATGAATTTCTTAGCTTTAAATCTGTGGGATCAAAAACACTACTAAGATCTGTATTACTTTTAGCAACAATTATTTTATGTTTGCTAATCCGGCAGACTTTTAGTTTAAATACTTTGAAGTTTCATCAGGAGTTCATCTGACAGCTGTCATTCACAGGTAGCCCAGGGTACTGCACCCAGATTTTGATGGGGGCTGTCAGTTTACAGACAATCCAGTTTTTCTGAAGAAATGTGTAACTCTTTACCCTTTAGGACTTTATATATTCACCATGTTTCATTAGATTACATGCATTTTAGCAAGTGTTGTGTATAGGCATTTCAGAGTTTTTGTCAACAAATCAAATGTCCTTTATAGGCACATTTTGGAGTTTCATTTGCAAAGCACTGCTTCTCTTTCTGCACTCTGTTTGCTGGTCATGGAGTCCACGGGCACATTTTCTGTAGCGTATAGTGTGTGCTCTATCGCACCACACATGCACCATGGGTGGCAGGTTGTGCATTCATCTTTTTGTTGTGTTGCAGAATGTGGTTTTTGTAGGTTTTTTACGCGCACAGGTGTATTGCCGTCATTGTTGGAGTTTCTTGCACCATAACTATCTGAGTAATGTCGCATAGCACAGCAGAGTAGGTCAATACATCTCAAAGGTGGCTGTCCAGCCGGGACAGTCACCACAGCCAATCATTTCAGAGTGCGACATGGGTCTCCAAGGAGAACCTGTGCAGGGAATCCTAAACCCCTCCCTCACATCCTGTCCCCCCCAGACTTCTGCGTATAAGCCCGCGGAAAGACGTTGAACAAATGAATCAAACCTCGTTTGGCACGCAGAGTAAAACATGAGAAAGACTTTTATAAAAAGAAATGGCGAATAAACCCAGCCGGAACCATAATAAAGCATATATGGTCTGACGGGTTTAAGTTTGAGGCTCCCAAGATAGTCTAAAACAATACCAAGGTTATTTAAGATAACCACGGTAGGAAAAATAGGGTAGTTACCACTGCCACCAGTGGAGTCTTGATGAAAAGGGAGTGAAACACTGCTCCAAGAGAAACAGACAAAAAGGAATAAGTGTTAACCCTTCCCAGTACTCCATCTAAGATGTTTTGTACTGGGTCTGTGGTTTTACAGAGGCTAATAAAGTTAATGGTAACTTTATGTGTTCTGGGAGACAGTAGTCAGTCCCAGAAAATGGAGTCTGAGTTGGGAAGTCTAAAAGACAACCCTGTGTCACTGCACTGAAGGTGCTGTGTAACACACAGTAAAAAGATGATGCCTGTGAAGAAGGTGAGGCGCCACAGTCTATGAACACAAACATGTTAAACACACAAAGCAAAAACACATGTAATAGTGGGAAAAAAAGGGCTCACACTCTTACCAGGTGAAATAAATAAATCCTAGAAATCCAGCAAAAATGCTGAGGGACTCAGTAGGTAAGGGAAATTAGCCATTCCTGAGATTGTTTCCAATTTGGAAATTGGCACCAGGATTGGTGTGGCCGCCTCTACCACCAGCCGGACATGCTCATCTTTCTCCTCCGCACTGATGTTCAGTGGTCCTTATGGCTCCCGCCTCGGATGTCTTGAGAGGTAGTCAGCTGCATTGCTGTTACCAGGCCGGTACACTAGGGATACCCCGTACTCCAACAGGATCAGTATCCGCTGCTCGATCCTTGCCGGTGGCTTGGAGGATGACCCAGTCAATATGTGCAACAGCAGCTTGTGATCTGTCACCACCATTACTGGTCTCCCCAACACATACAGTTTGAAGTGGCGACAGCCCCACAGGACTGCGAGGGCCTCTTGCTCGATCTGAGAGTACCTCTGCTCCGTCTCAGACATGGATTTGCTGGCGTAGGTGAAAGGGCGGATCTCCAAGTTCGCATCGACCCGAGTGAGCACTGCAGCCAGTCCGAACGGGCTGGCGTCCACAACGATCTCAGTTTGGAGTGATGGAGCAAAGTAAGCCACTGTCTCCTCCGCTGCCAGGGCCCCCTTAATGTCCTCAAATGCTCCTTGCTCCTATCAGCCCCCACTGCCATGTGACGTCGTTCTTTGTCAGGGCTCGCAGCGGCTTGGATCAGGACGCAAGCTTCCCGATGAACCTGCCACAGTATGTGACCATCCCCAGAAAACTGTGCACCTCAGAGACGTTCTCAGGAGGTCAGGCCTCAGCAATGTCCTTTATCTTCCTGGGGTCAGGTGACACACCCCCTTCTTTAAAGACAAAGCTGAAAAATTCAGTCCTCAGGAACTCACACTTGTCCTGATATAACGTTAGACCCAGAGCCTGGAACCGCTCAAACATCTTGGCAAACCGGTAAAGATGTTCTGCCTCCGACCGAGCAAACACCAAAATGTCATCGCTTATGTTCAATACTCCGGCCAGATCAGCCAGAGCACCCCGGATGATGTTCTGGACTACCTCCATCGTCGATGACACCCCAAAGCTCAGACATTTGTAGCAGTAAAGGCCACGATGAGTAGTATACATGGCAATGTACTGTGACTCTGGGTGTAACACCACCTGATAATACCCAGCCCTCAAGTCCAGCTTTGAGAAAAATCAGGCCTCTTGCAACTCAGCAAATATGTCATCTATGGTGGGCGCCAGATGGCGTTCCTGTTTATGGCTTTGTTCAGAAGCCGCATGTCTACACATTTGTCCGTACTGTGTTTGGCTGTTTCGATTTCCTGGCGATGACAATCAGGGAAACCCACGGTGTTGGACCTTCCACCTTCTCAATGATGTCCAGTTTGACAGGGTTGTCCAGCTCTTTATCAACCAAATCCCTGAGGTGGAACGTGACCTGGCTATGCTTCAGTGCAATCAGTTGGATGGACTCATCGATGTGGAGCCTCAGTGGGTCATCTGCCATGCTCCCAATGCCCTCAAACAGAAGACTGTACTTTGACAGCAGTTCCTGTACATTCTCCACATACACAAAGTAGGCAAAGCTGACAATGCCCAACGCCTCCGCCACTGCACAGCTCAGTAGGGTGTTATTGCTGACTGTTGTCACGAAGAAACGGGCTCTGATTGATGCTTCACTGTTTCCCACATTGGCTACAAATGCCCCATCCAATGGAAAAGGCTGCGCCCCCCAAATGTGAAGATGTATGCCTTCCGAGTTAGTAGCCTTGGGGGACATTGCCATCTTAGTGTTCGACCAGCACCTGAACAGATGATTTGTTCACCCTCGCCAGGCACTTGGGCTGTCTCCTGTTTTTGGAGCGCAGAATGCCCACACTGGACACAAAGAACAAATTCTCCTCCTCATTTTCGTCTTCATCCTCTGGAGGGGCATTGTCTTCCCCCAGATCCACTTGAGCCACGTTGGGGGGGGGGCGTTGTTGCTGGAAGAATCCCACTCGGACCGGCCCCCTAGGGATCACGACCGGCAGTGGAGCCCTGCACATCCGGGCACAGTGATCAGACACCCTACACTGCCACAAGACTTTCCCAGCAAAGGGCACTCAGAGGGGTGCGGGAGATCATTGCCTCACTTCATACATGAGTACATTGTCCTGGTGCCCCGGTCACGCTGGTTCCCACCTGGGCATCTAGCTCCTCTGCCACCCTGGCCACAGCCAACTGTGCACACCTCCTCTGATTTCCCTGGGCGCACCCCAGCCTGCATTCTGGATGCTCTCACCTCCGACACTTCCTGACAACGGCCCAGCACCAGGATGCGAGGTAAGGAAATTGCGGGTTCACACAGCACCTGCCTGCGTAGCTTGCCAGATGCACAACCCTGGATCAGCTGATTGCAGATCATTGCATCAGGATTGTCCCATACACACAGCAGGGCCAGCCAATGCAGCCTGCCATAGAAAGTGTCCAAAGTCTCATTTTGGCGAGCAGAGCCCATAACAAAGCATTCGTAGTCCACGTTTGCCAGTGGCAGGAAATATATGTTGTTTGGGGGTTGCAATGACTGGAACATCTCATGCACCGCACGGCCAGTAGAATACAGAAGTGTTGCCACCTTACTGTCATCATTGGTCTCCATTGTGGCCCTGAGGTACACATCGAGTCGATCAATCCACATCTTCCAACGATGTCCCAGCCTGGATGGGGCACCCCGAGATATGAAACACAGGCATTGGTTGTAGTGCCCATGGAGGGTTCATTCCAATCGGTGGCTGGTGCGCTAGGGCCTGAGGCCCTGGTTGTTGTGGCAGAGCCTGGGGGACGGGAGGTGCTACCTGGTCCTGATTCATGATGGCAAGAGGATAGGCACCCCACTATATGTGGATGTGGCCGCAACTCACTGCCCTGTAACCAGAAAATGAGTGTGACAATGTCCTTGAGACAGTGATTTTGTGGCACACACTAGCATACACTGGATGAGCATGCAAAAAGAACCTCCACTGCTGGTGGTCTTCTGATGACTTCTAATACCACCACACACCTGGTAGGCCTGTGCACCCTTCCATGCACCTGAGAAAATGTCCAAAACGATGAAAAATGTGGCAACAGGCATGCACCACCAACAGCAATGCACAGAGTGGGCAGATGTCACTGCCAAGGGACTTCTAGCCAATCCAGTGGCTCAAAAAATGTAGCATGGTAGGGCCCAGGGGAAACAGACAAAAGAACTTCAAGCCTTCCCAAGCTCCTCACCTCATACTCAACATCAAAATGCATAGAAAACGACTTGAAAGGCACATCATTTGCAGTATCAGCTGTCTGCTAATAGAATGTCCAAAAATTAAGCCCGGATGGCACACTCTAACAAAGAACCGTGACCATCCCGAGAATGCAATCCAAAATGGTGGCCAAATCACATGGTCCTTCCCCTCTCCGCTGCATTAGAACGGTGAAATTGTGATAAAAAAATAGAAAGCTACTTCACCGTCTTCACCGGCATGCCCGGGTAGATGATCCCATGCTGCGTCGCCACTGTTGTATCTCTCTGGTTCTGTCCGGAGTGCTGTGAGCCCCATCCTGCCTACAGACACACACACACGCAGTTGTTGTTGGTTCGGGTTCCCCGGCCGCTATGACGCAGCCAGGAATCCCCCATATATTTATAATGCATGCAGCGTGGTGTAACGTCACTCCGCAGCATGCGCCTGCCCGTAAAGGGGCAGCACCACATGAAAGGCTAAAGGAAAGTACCAAACATACAAAAATGGAGATCAGACTAAAACAGTCCTGAGAACAATCCATGTTGCCATGCTGATGTCTGAAAGGGTGGTTTGGAAATTCAGACTTCAGAAGTGATGCCACAAAGATGTAAAGACTGCAGCGATGAAGGAGGACAATGGGGTAATGCACCCTTTTCAAAGCTATCTGTACTGCTAAAAGCCAATCCTTCTTAAAATAACTCTATCAAAGCTGGCAGAGGTCCTGAGTATATATTAAAATGGAAGCATTGTTAAAAGATGCAGAGGCGTCTCTGTATAAACACACTCTAAATGCACTTACTGAATCTAAAACAACTCTACAGTCAGGTAACTAAAAGTATGACATCTATGGGAAATCGATATATAATGTAAAACATGAAAAATAGTACAAATAAACCCGTATGCTCGTCAGAAGTAGAATGCTGATTAAAAAGTCCAACGTCTAAATATGGGTCAAGAAGGTACACCCTCAAGCCATAAAGACGACTTGATGAATGCTGTTATAAGACAATATGTAATGCGTTGAATACCTTATCAACGGTTATCAACGTGCCCATGCTTCTGGAAATAGCGTACGATATACAGAATTACCTAACAGCACCTAACAGAATTAAAATATAAAAGAGCACACTTTCACTCTGTAAAAATGAAAGTTAATCTGTTCCATTATAATATGTCAATCAAGCGTACCGAGGTGGAACTTGACAAGGACAACACAGGACAGTTGGGTGCAGATGAGGTCATTGAGCATTTATTAATCCATGTAAAATAGACCTCAGTCACATGACAAACGTGATTGTGCCACATAGGGTGTAGCTATGAGAGTTATGAGTACATCGTTGGATTAAAATAAATCTAATCTAATGACAGAATGAAACACATGCCGTTTCCCATTATCTACTTTAATTGCAGCACAGTTATAATTAATTTGTCAGTCTCTCCTGACAGTAGGAGAGAGACATTTTAAAAAAAAGTTATTAGCAATCAACGCCCTCCTATTCGGTCACTTTGACAATATGTTTCCCACTGAAGAAGTTACTTGAATCATCATTTCCACACAGCTTCATTTATATGGTTGGCACAGTGGACAAGTCATTCTGAATAATGGTGCATGACTACTGTATGCTATATGCTATAGGAACACTATACTATTATATAGTAGACATTTACTCTTGTCTTTATTCCTCTTGCTGTGTTCTCTCCTTTGCATTTATTAATTCTTTTTAACTGTATCACGCTCCTTTTGTTGACATTGTGGCTGAACTGGAAGTAGACCTACATAGGCGGCATGTTAATGGCTTTATATCCGTTGCCTGGGTCACTGAACCTGACTTATCTGCCGAAAGAGGGACATCACGGATTGTAGCGCCTTCATTTCTTGGCTTCATTAATGTCAGGGAGTTGTGTCTGAAGGGAAGAGGCAGGCATTTTCAGGGCCCACTACTTGCACTCTTCCTTGAGAGGGCTTGTGTTGAATACAAAGAGATCATTCAATTCCTGTGTGTCCCATGCACGGCCTCGGAATCCTTCTCTCAATCAGAGCACTAACTCACTTCATACATTTCAGAGGTTCTTGGGATAAGGCTCTATTTATGATGATATGATTCTCTCCCTCATCCCCAACACATTTTCCCTTATTCCCAACAAACTGGCCCTTATACCGAACTTCTTGGCAACCCTGTTTCTCAAGCAAGTCATGCTAGAATCAGCTGTGTTTTAAATTCATATCACTTTTAAAAATCACCCTATATGTGCCATTGTGTTTGCCAGCTCTTCTGTACTTCCTGTGCCACCATCATCTGGTGTTCAGTTTTGATTTATCAACCGAACATTAATGTACTACTTAGCAGATGTACTGCTATGTTTTGTGTGGTTGGCCATAATGTCTAGAAACTTACCTTTCACCAAGATCAACCCATCCTTGTCTCACTCCTAACTCCTTGTGGTTCTCCGCTCCACTGAGAGCCCACCCCTTTACCCATGAAATGGCATATCCACCTCAGCCCGTCTTGTACTTACCCAAGCCATGAGCAGTCTAGTTGATTAACAAATCTGCATTAAGAGGGATGCTGTTGTAGGAAAAGCATTGATTGGACTAGATAAGATTGGAGAATCCCCAGTAAATTATAGGACATTACCCCATGCGCATCCATTGTCTCTGTGCTAACTCACACAGAAAATATCCAAGCAAATAAACAATGTTCTAACTCACTTTCACAAAAAGGATTCACAAATAAAAAGCACACTCTTACTAATTAGCTATTTGGCAGGACCTCCAAATATGAATGTGTTAAAAGACGATGATCTTCTTTTGCAAAATCTGACATCATGCCTACAAGCACTAGCTAGGAGAGATGAGTAAGTGTTGAGTTCAGCACAAGCGATCAATCAGCCTTATGAATGAACCCTTTGTTGTGCTGCCTACGATGCTATTACTGCAAGGTTTTGTCCGCTCTGGGTGCCATCCATCACCCATATGCCTGGTCTACTCTTCTGTAGGTATCATGAATGGATGTGAAATTCCATATAGCAACATTCGCTACCAGCAGCCTACTGCCCCTCTTGCTTGGCCCTAAAACAATAATGAGGTACACAGATATCTGAATATTTTTGGTTCTCTCTATGTCAATCTTGAAGCTGAAACTGTAACCAAAGCCCTCTCTAAGTGATGACAGAAGTATGTTGTGTCTGTTGGAATGGGAGAATTGACCATATCCCCCTCTGGATGTAATACAGATGTCACCTTAAACCGAAAAACCTTGAATTGGTTGCATGACCACCTTGTCCGCAAAGACAATGAAATGAGGGTAATCAATCACCAAATAGATTGATTCTTTGGTCTCCATTACGGGTTTGACGGTAAGTGTTAAGATTGATGGTATATCTGTTACTACCACTTTTACTGCACCATCGAATTACTGGACTCCAAAAATGGCATTAATTTCGCTGATGGAATTAGCCCTGGCGGAATTACACCTGGGGCTAATTCCACCAACAATTGGAAGAAATAGCCCATGCTAAATTATCGCCAAAAACACAAATGCTAATTCATCCAAATTACAGGTGAAATTACAGCTGAAATACTGCTGAAAATTGGCATAATTTCACCAAAAATACAGTGCAGTTACCTTTACCCAAAAGGTGGAGATAAAAACATCCAGGTGATGGGAATCAAGCACAGGTACAAATAACAGCCTCCTAAAGAGTATTCAAACACACTTCTAAGCAACATGCAACCACAACCAGAAGTGAATTACTGCCTCCGCAACCTGCTGCTGTTCATTGAGCTCCAGCAGCATGCACGGCAGCCACATGGAAGGATACATGCTGCACAAAGACGGAGGAGACATATGTTGAGGAGGCTGCCCATACCACGTGAATGGTCGTCTCCCTAGGCTCTGACTGATGGCCAATTGTTCCTGCTGTTCACTTGGACAGGAACACCATAGGAGAGCTTCTGACCCTCACAGAGGCAGATCTCCGGAGTGCCATACACATCAGAACTGCAATCCCACAACTGCCTGAGCTTGTGCCTGTCCACCACCTCTGTGCTATGGGTGCCTTCCAAAGACTGTGGAGAGGCTGCCTGGCATGTCCCAGTTGGAATTAGCCAATTAGTTTCGAAAATGTATGTTTGCATGCAACATTTGCTTGTTTTTCACATGTGTGATTTGACCTTCGGAGCACTTTGCCTGCATACTTTCCAAAATACTGAACAGGGAGAGCAGTGGTTGCGGGGGTGTCCACCTACCCCCATGTTCAGTATTTTTGGCTTTCAGAGGTGTGGGGGCGTCCCCCTTTCCCTTAACATTGGTGGCAGGGGACAACAACAAAAAACATGAACGTTTAAAGTGTGGGCCTGAGCAGTTATACTGCGGGTAGTTTGATGCGATAAAAAAAAATGAACAAACAGCCCCAATCCTCCCAGTCAGCATTCTCAATAGTGCTTGCACAAGTGTTGGATGGACGCTCATTAGGCATGCCCAGCAGCATATCTTGCTGCCCACAATCCAGGCCAAGGTGCATGCAGCAAAAGCAAGATTCTATGCCATCACCTATGTGTGGCATTGCTGCCCCCCATAAAGTGAAGCCTGCATACAGGAATCATAAACAGTACCATTCCAGGAGCATCCAGATGACCTGTGATGCAGATCACCATCAGTCAATGCTGCACATGACGCCCAGGTTCCACACAGGATTCCATGGTCCTGAGGAACAGCAACCTCTATGCATATATGGACACAAACCAAGAACAGTGAACCTGGCTCTGGGGTAAATCCGACATCAGATGATGATGCAGTACAGAGGCACACATAGAGGCATGCATGTGACCACATGTGAGGGAACTACATGGCCGATGAACCATATCCCATGTGGCACTCAGTAGCCCATGACCCTAAATCCAAGTAATGCTAGGCACAGAGATACTTGAGAACATACTGCATAGTCCTGCATGTGACCACACACAGCCACTACAGCCCCTTCACATCTGTGCCCTAGAGGGGGTCTGGCCCACTTGCATTTCAGCACACAAAGGCCACCAGGACAATAGTGAATGCAATTAGCATGCAGAAGCTAAATTGTAATGCTGCACACTCTACTCACTACCTGTTGTAGGTGAATCAGGCTATCCGCTGCTACTGTGGTTGTTGAAACCAGTGAGGATCCCTGGTACACTGCAGGTGACAGCCTACAATGAGGCACACAAAAGGAATAGGACATGCAACGAACACACATTTGGACTACTCAAGGGAAGGTTCAGCAGCCTCCAGCAAACAGGTGGGGCACTAGTGTACACTCCAGAAAAAGTCGGCAAGATTGTTGTTACTTGCACTATGCTGCCCACCATGTGCATATCCTGGAATATACCCATGCCCAGGGTCGGACTGGGACAAGAAATAGGCCCGGTCACCCAAATAAAAGTGGCACACCCCTCACAAAAGTGGCCCAATCCTTGCCTCACGACCCTTGACCTTTGCTGACATCACAGGCAGTGATATCATTTGACCCCACCCCAAAGTGACATCCCGGGAAGCGATGAAACACAACCTTTCACCCCCTGACAAAACAGGTAGTGGCATCAAAGAGCATTGTTCCTAAGTACACTAAATTACTGTGAATCCAAGCAGACGTTCAAGGCCAAATGATATGTTATTGTATAGCACTTACACTTAAACTCTTTTTTATCAAACAAATATACATGCAATGTCACCCAACCTGTGTTGGTACTCATTTACCGACCTAAGAAGGATAAAAGGCTTTTTGAAAAGAAAAGAAAATGTGATAAAAAAAATATTTTTTTCAATTTGTTTTTCTTCCAAACCGGCCCAAGCATGGCCAGAAACCGCCCACCACTCCCCAGGGACGATTTCAGCCTGGCCACGGGACGAAAGGCAGAGGGGCCAATCCAACCCTGCCCATGCCTCCTAAATGAACAATCTGACTCAGATGGGGAAGAAGATGCAGGTGATGACATGGCACCTCAAAATGGATGTGATGAATTGAGTGATGGACGTATTGTATTGTAGGACATCATTGACAACTATTTCTGCAAAGCATGCATACGCACCTGTCACTTTAGAGTTTACTTCAACTTTATCCACATGTTTCACTCTAATGAAATGGCCACTTGATAAAATGATGTAGTTCTTAGTGATTTATTGTACAACTGTGGACCTAATCCCCAACACCATCCCCCTCCCCACACCCTCATCCCCAGAATCATCCCCACTCCACACCTTCTTTCCTCCAAACCATCGCCCTCAAGACACCCGCATGCCCAACACCATACCCATCCCCACACCCCCATGGTGTCCAGTCTGTCCCATGGAAGGTCTATTACCTCCTCTTTCTGTGTAGGCATGGTTGCACAACATGTGTGGCACTTGAGGCACCTTGGTGGCATGCTTGCCACTGATCCCTCAGTTGGGGTGGCCCACACAGAACTAGCAGGTTTACTGCCCCGGAAGGTGCTGCATTGTAAGGATGATGGCCCTGGCCATTGTCTCGTGAGGCTGACATTTTCTCAGCCAACCCCGTAACCTCTGACCCATTAGGGTGTTGTTGGCACTGGATTCTGCTGCATACTGACACATATGTTCCAGAAAAGTGGTCACACACATGGAGGCACCCAGCACTGCATCATGCATGGCCTGGGAGTGCCCCAGTTGCTCATGGGCTATCTGATGCAATGCCTCATGCTGCTACTCAATCTAGTTAAGCCTCTCCCAGATGGCATTTAGGGTGTGGTTCTGCACTGGCCTAGGAGACGGATGTGAGTTCCTTTGCTCAATGTCAGATGCCCGGACTGCTTGCTCCTCATCATCCTGACTTTGGGAATCTGTGTCCTCATGATGGTTATGACGGAGGACACCACAAGATGACAAGAGGGAAGGGGGGCTGCATAGGTGATATGCTGGGCAGGGGGAATGAATCAAAGAACATCTGCGTTGCAGTGGGAATTGCAGAGATGGAGGCACTGGTGGCAGACTCAGGTGGTGCAATGTCAGCGACTATGGTGGCCTGGTCCCGTGCCACCATGTTATTGGCACTTGGTTGGTTGGTTTGGTCCTCAGACTACCTAGGAGTGGTGGGAGGTAGCTCAGTGGTGGGGAGTCCTGCAGCCTCTGGCAGGGCTGGAGTTGATGGCATGATCATGGAAGATGTGCCTGTGCCCCTAGAAGTGGCAACAGCAGTGATCTTGGACAGGGGTGTTTTGGGTGTCTTGGGCGCACTCTCCTTTGTGGGTGCAACATGTCCTGTGGCAGAAATGCTGGAGGTGCTGCTGCCTTTCATGGGGTCCTGGGTGTCTTGCGTGTGCCTGTTAGGAGACAGGAAATAAGGCATGAATACCTTGATGGTCTTTGGTAGGGTGTGCTCTCGTGTAGTGTTCTATGCACTATGGTGCTGCATGGTGGTAGTGTCCCATGGGGTCCTACTTCATGTGACAGATGGCATGATGGTTTACTGGCTTGATTGTTGTGTGTGCGTTTATAGACAGTTGGTAATGTGTGCCTTGCTTGGACTGTGGTGTCATGTGCTTCACAGCTGTTCAAGGTCACCTGTGCCCATGTAGGGCAGGCTCTATGTTGCTTGCGTATTGTGCTGTACTGTTAGCTGAGAGGTGTCCTGCTAGCTATGGTTGTGTGAATGCGACATTAGGTGGGACACAATCTTTAAGGAGGCCTTGCAGTTACTGGTCTGTTGCACTAGTTGTACGTTTGAGCCACATGTATAGTGATGTTGCTAGATTGCCATGCGTCATGTGTGTGACAGTTCGGCTGAAGTGTCTGTGTGTGGTTGCTCTGCATGCTGTCAAGGAGTTGTGTTGATGTGAAATATGATGGAGTGAACTGCCATGATACTAGCTGTTCCATGGTCATTGTATGTGTCCTACTTCCTGGCCTCTTCATTCTACATGCTGTGTATTTAAGTAGGTTTACACCAGTGGTCGAATTGCATGAAAAGAAGTAGTGGAACTATGTTCCCTGCTGGCCTGCACCGGCTCCCCACAAACACCATTGCTACACCCCCTGCCATGCACAATACAAGCCCCCAAACACATGCCCCTACTGTTTAAGGGAACGTTCTCTGCAGGGCACTGAAGTGCAAGTTTCAACTGCTTGCTACACTTTCATTTTAAAACGAAACCATTCTGGAATGGTTTCTTTTTTAAATAAAAGTATAGGAACAGTAAAACCTAATTAAAAAAGTAGAGAAGCACTGCTCCCAACCGCTCACCCCCCACTTTGACCACTGGTTTACACCTTCCATGCCTTCTAATGTACTGCCCAGCTGTGTCACATTGTTAGTGTGTGCATTGTCCGGATTGCACTCAGCTGGATTGCTGAACATATCTGTATGTAAACATGCTATTTGGGTTGTTGTGCAATGGGCCCATAATACACTCGTATACTCACCGGTGTCTTCCTGATGCTGACTTCAAATGTTGCCAAACCCACATCCTCCAAGCTTGCCATGTGAAGGATGCTGCTCACCATCTCCTCCCAGGGGATCAGCTGGGCGGGGCAACTGTTTCTTCACCAGTGGCTGCTGTCTCCCTATGGTGGTTGGAGATGAGGGTTCTGACTCGGGCTTTAAGGTAATTCCACCCGTTCGCATTTCCTCACTGTCCCATTGGACATGTCCTACGGCCAAAACCTTCTCCGTGATTTCATACATGATGGCATTCTTCCACTGCTGGGATGTTGTGCGATTTTGTGACCCATACAGCTCCCCTGGATGGACCACTACCTGCTCCGCAAGCACACTGACCTCCTTCTCAGTGAACTTCTACTTGTGTTGCCTAATGACTTCCTTTTCTTAGCCTTCTGACATGTTTATTGTGTCTTCTGGGGATGGATGGCACTTCTTTAACGGTAAAATTAAGTGGATTGACTCTTTAAAGCTGGCCGCCAGTGATATTCCTGTTTGCGTCATGACGACTTCCCATTCGGTGGTAATTCAGCTGGCATAATTACTGTTTGGTTAATTCCATCAATATACAGCAGTAATGGTAAATCCAATGAATATTGGAATGAATTACCATTATTGCCGATGGGTGATGCACGCCCTCCCCTACTCATTATTCATCAGCCGCCAGAATGCTTGGTGGAATTACCACCATTCTTCCCACCAAACACGTAATGATCACCTTTGACTTTACATGCTGACCAATAGTATTAAGGAATATTGAGAAAGATGACGAATTTAATAACACACTGGGTCGGGATACTAATGAAAATGTAAAACTAAATGCTGTTGAATCTGTGATCCCATGTTTTGAAGAGGTTATTTATGAAACTTCGAGAGGGGGTGGTGGATATACGACCATGGGTGATGATAGCTTTAAAGTCGCGCATCCCACTGAGGATGATCCATCTGTACCATTCTTAAAGGACAAGTTGGTTGAGATAGTTAACCCCTTGATAAACACAAAAAGAAAACAGGTAAACCCGCTGCCAAAGTATCGGCCAAAAAGCTCCCGAAGAATCAACAGGCTCCGAAGAAGATAGGTAAATCTTCCGTTAAATATTTCTTTAAGGCAATCACAGTACCCAAACGTACTACCAGTGTTGCATCTGACGCCATTAAGCAAAAATATCAAGTGCGAGCCCTTGAGCACAGGAAAGGGGTTTAGAACTTTCGCCCACTCCATGCCTTGGAATATACACCATTAGATAAACTGGTGGATGAGTTGTCAAAGGCAGATAATGGCGTGGGTGAAATGGCAATTCCTTGGGTAAATATTCTGGCAAAAACCCATCAAAATCGAAGCCTGAGCTGGGGGGGCAACGACCCTGCTTCGAATGCTCAGCAAACTGAGATCAGGAAAGCAGTGGATGAGTACATGGCGAATGTAACGCCAACTGTACTACTTCCACCAGATAAACCGAATGGCTATGGTGTCCCAGATAAGCTACATATGGGGCAAAATAGTTTGGTCTTGAAAAGAGCAGTCGGAGCTAAGCCATTCTGCCCGGGAACACTGACCGCGGACAACTCAAGTCAGCCAATGGCCGAATTAAGAGAGCCTTCAAAGAGTATGGAAGTGAATGCCACCCAAAGAGGTGGCATGGCCAGTCAACCACAAGGGGTTGCGCCCTTTGGGGATCTTGCACAAATATCCAGATCGATTATCTCCCTAATTGAGAGTGCACTGATGAAAATGCAGAGTCCCGTAGCTCTAGCAGAAGAGGTGACCCCCAAAGTCTGGGGAAATCATACCAAGAGTACACCATATAGGCCCCCTTTGAGAAGTAACCTTGCATCATTCCCTCTAGTTCTTTCTTGTAGGAGACCGCCTCGTATACAATACGATCTAAATAGGCGGGCGGTGATGGCAATCTTTTCCGATATTCCGCAATTACAGGATGTTGTCTCCTCAGATATGTCTTTAGTGGAATTTACTGATAAAAATCAATTAAACTCAGTAATATTGTGGTTTAAGTTTGTAGTGGTTCAAAACGTAATTTGGCAGGCCAAGGACAAGTTGTTTGCCTTGGGGTTTGTCATAGAGCCGTTATCTGACAAAACCATAAAGCAACCCTCTACGAGTGTGTATATGAATGGTGTAAGGAAAGGCATAGATGGTAACATGCATGAGTTGTCCCACCATGTTGGCCCAACGTCTGGCAACAGGGGCAGTGCTCCTATCCAGAAGTAATGGGAAGGTCAGGGGCGGGAAGAGCGGATCTCCATGGTAAGTTGGAATACAGGGGGTTCTCTCACCTGATAAACAGTGATCAGAATGAATTGACTAAATATGATATTGTGTTCTTCCAGGAGACATGGCTCACTAATATCCCAATTTGGGATGATCACGAATTACACTTCAATCCGGCCATTAAACCTGTGGTAGGTTGCCCGATGTCAGGGCTTGTTATAGCTGTCAAAATGGGTAGAGGCTTGAGTTCCAAGCTTTTGGCGATACCAAATAGTTATATGCTGTTGGCAAGATTAAGGGCCGGTACCGAGGTTTATACCCTATTAAACATCTACTGGAACCCAATAGCCATGTCGGATGACTCTTTCCTTAGGGATATCAATAATACACTAGACTTGGTAGTTTTGGAGCAGAATGTAAGGGGAATTGTAGTAGCGGGGGATCTAAATTGAAACTGTCTGAGTGAAGTGGGGTGTAAAAACAAAATGTAATGGAGAAGATGGGATGCACTTGTAAAAGCGAGAGGGCTCATAATGCTCAATGGAGCATTTAGTACTGATATCCCCCCTGCTCCGACATGGCAATTGGGTGATAGTAAGTCGGTCATTGATTACATCTATGTAAATGTGGATTTATGGCCGGCGGTAGAGAACTTTTATGTGTTAAAATCAGAGACCAGTGATCATAATAAGCTTGAAGTTCAAAGGCGGTGTGTTTTGAGTGTTGGAAGAAAGGAGTTGAAATATATGGAAACAACTTGTGCAGTGTTTGCGGGTGGAAAAAAACTCTGATGGTCGGAGAAGGAGGTATTGAACCTTAACAGACTATTAGATAGTGGTCATCCGGACTATGCTCTGTCGGTAAGGAATGATTCTGAAGAAAGGCCCGATCTAATACAGCTCTGCCGTGATCAAGGTAGTAAGATTAAGCAACCTACATTTCACCTCCATGTTTTCAGCAAAGAGGTAAAAGAAAAGAAAGCAAAACTGCGCACTGATTTTAGTGCGATTCAAAACGCACCACCGTCTCTTGCCTCTAGATTGAAAACTGTATATAGAAACTGGGTCAGAGGTCAGCGTGCAATTCTGTTCCAAGAGGATGGTGTATGCATGTTCAAAACTCTAGCCGGTAAGAATATAGCGAAAATGTGGGTGACTATAAATCACTCCACTACAGGCTCTCAGATAAGTCTCCAGGTGAATGCAGTGCAAACTCAGAAGTGGATTGACCACTTCTCCCGGCTTTATGCCTGCCCACCTCTCACGGTACTCTGTGAATACTCTAGACCTCTGGTGCCTTTCCATTTAGAATTCGATTTGGAAGATATTCTATCTTTGATTAATTCTGCCTCTAATTCAAAGGCTAGAGGTCCTGATGGTCTGTCTAACTTCGAATTGAAAAAATTCCCTGAGGCATGGGCACCTGTTCTGTACAAAATATTCTGGTCAGTAAATGTTACCCAGTCATTCCCTTGCTCGTGGACACAAGCGATCACTATTCCCATCTATAAAAAAGGTGATAGACAAGATCCAAGCAGTTATAGGCCCATCTCTCTGCTTGATGTTCCAGGAAAACTGTACAGCCGTTTAATACTGAGAGACTTACAAGCCTGGGTGAAGGCCAAAAAATTGGTAGACCTGTTGCAATCTGGGTTTGTAAAGGGTTTAGGTACAATTCCAAACATAATGTTACTCAATCTGATCAAAGCACAACAGGCAGACAGAGCTCAACCCCTGTTTATGGAGTTTATAGATTTCAAAGCAGCATTCGACTCTGTTGATCAGGATTTGCTGTTTCGAGAACTGGAGGCACACAAGTGCCCGTCTTCATTATTGTCTTTAATCGTTCTGTTCCATTCTAAAACATTGATGAGGGTTTGCATCACCTTAGATGGCAAGTTGTCACCAGAAATAGCAACCCAACAGGGTTTAAAACAAGGCTGTGCATTGGCAGCATTTGTGTTACATTTTTTTATTATGGATCTGGGGCATGAATTTGTGGATTGTATGGGGGACCCTCCCAGAATTGGTGTACAGCAGATCCCCTACTTACTGTACGCGGATGACCTGGTCTTATTGTCCCAGACTCTGCAAGGTCTACAGCGTATGTTTGTAAGAGTTGGGGAGTATGCTTCATAAAACAGTCTGATTATTAATGTTGGTAAATTGCAAGTAATATCATGCAGCCCCTCCTTGGCTATCAGGAGATCGTATCCCCTGCATTCGTGGTCGATCCAAGGCATTAACCTGAAAAAGGAGTCCCACTACAAATATTTGGGGATCGAAATCGCTAATAGACATAGTATGGGGGATATGAGTCTAATGAGGCACTCCAAGTTACTCTAATTAATTTCCCAGTCCAGAATATTGATCAAAATATTCGGCAAATTCTCCTTAAAACATGTAGTGGATTTTTATAAAAATGAAAGTGGTACCGATTTTATTGTATGGTATTGAGGGCATGGTCTTAGACAAAACTCATTCCTGGGAAGCCTTTGAATCAAAGTACTGGAAGGAGATCTTAAGCCTGCCCAACGCGGTCCCGATTGCGTTGATACGATATGAACTGGGGCTATTGTCGCTGCAGGCACAGACAAGTTGGAGACAATGGGCCCTGTTACGCAAGTGTAGGTTAGGAGTAAATACTGGCACAGTTTTAGATGTTTTAGCCTCGGCCCTGCTAAAATCAAGAAATACATTCCCAAGGTTATGGTTGAAACATGTATTGAATCACATGGTGGATGCAAATGTAACACTTGAACTGTTGCTTCAGGATCCAGATCGCGGTAAACTGAAGAGCTAGCGGGCCCACTGGGCTGGGACTCTATATATGTGTATACATTATAAAGACTTTAACATCTGGGCTTTTGGTGTAAAACCTTACAGAGTATTGGCCCCATACTTGGCGAAATTACCATCGCTGGTTATTCGGGCGGAGTTCCTAAGATTCAAGCTTAACTTATGGGGTACGCGCAATATTCTGTCTAGGCGCAAAGTTATTACTCTAGACCTGAATTATTGTAGATATTGTAAAGATGTACGGCAAACGGAAACGCTTCAACACCTGTTAGTTGAATGCCCGTCCCTAAGGTTGGTACGGGTAAAATGCTTTCAGAATGTACTGGTATTCCACACTCATTGCTCTGGAGAGTTTAAATAGCAAGTCATGTTTTCAACGACAAGAGAAAGAGTGTGGATTGCAATAGTTCAGTTCTTGAGATTGGTTCTTCCAAGGGGCGAATACGCCCATCAGGATAAATAACCCATAGGACGCTAAGGTTAAAATGAAGACCCGGTATTGACTGAAGATCTGTGACTCAAAGCTAATGTCAAAACTTCCCTTGGGTGCTTCTTTGTACCTTGTTTTATTCTTGTATTGGTTGCCTGTGATTCGGCTCATTTTAATTTAGCGGAGCGGTTTATCAGTGTATTGATTTAAAAATCATTTGAGATGTAAGTGCAAATCGAAATTGTCTTTTTTATGTGTTATTATATGTTTTTTAAAGGTTTGTATACATTTCTGAATTTGTTTTCTATTTAGTCTATAAAATTAGAAAAGTTGTGTACCAGCTAAATCAAATTAATAATAAAAAAATAAATAAATAAGGAATATTGACTCAGGAAATTACCACTTGATTGAAATTGATTAATCTAACTCCAAAATAGCTATATTTAAAGCCTCCAGGATTAACGGGAAAGCCCAAAGGGGGAATGGATGTGTCCTTTTTGGAGGTTTTAGGTTCAATATTTGAACAGATGATTTTCCAAATCATATATGTGTCCAATCTGTTGTATAGCTTTGAAAAGCTCTCATAGTAACCAACTGACCATTCAAATGGAAAACCACCATACCCACTGGAACCACCGTAATCACTCAAATCACTGCATCGCAAGTAACTCAATCCAAAGCTTTTCCATTATTCCATTTCTGAAACAGTGTCAATTCATTTATGTAAGAAACAAAGATTTCCATGAAACTCTATTTTCTTTGACAACCTAGTGTTACTGATAGCATATTAGTTTAATCTTCAAGCCTCATCACAAAGCTATTGTGGTGCCTCATGCTCTATGATCTGAGATATGAGAGTAGTTTGTTGGCAGAGCAGTAAACCTAGGTCCAGAATCAGAATACTTTTCAACTCTGTGATGAATAATGGGGATTTGTCCCTTCTCCTCAAGTCGGAGCCCCTTCCACGGAAGCTAGGGAGGTGACCCCACTCAGCAATACCTTCTCTAGGGGTAGATGCAAGTGGGACCTCAGTGGGAGAGACTCCACCTTAGGGTACAAGGACTCCTATTCAAGTGAGGAACTCCCTACAGTGACAAAAGCATGGCCTTTGTAAGATGCTCTCCAACTCAGGAAACCTCTTTACATTCAAACTGGGATGAAGAAGCGCTACAGGGATACCATTATTCTGATGAACAGGGTGATGTCCCTTTAAACAGAATTTACCAATCCGCTGAGATGAGTACACCTTACAACGTAATCTAAAGTAATGGAAAGAGAGAGAGAAGAGAACAGACATCATTATTGGAAGGCACAGAGAGACACAGATTCTGCAGGAAGCAGACAAGAATATTGAGTCAGGCAGGAGCCTGAACAGCAATGGTGGTGGGACCATGGGAACATGTCTGTGGTGGATTGGTGGTCCAAGAAACATCACCAAGACCATTATAGAGGAAGAGCAAGACACAGTCCAGTCTCAGGTTGCAGGACCAAAAAAGCCATCACAGAATGGGAAACCGTGAGAAACCCTCTATCCAAGCAGGGAAAATGCAAGCGGTCGATAACCAACAAGAAAGGTCCTGAGGTACCCAGCTACAAAAGACACTCTCCATTGAAGAGGAAGGTAACAGGGAGTATGAAAGTTACCAGTGGCCTCAAGGACGGGATCATTATTCTGTGGATCCAACTTGTCTCAGAATAAACTTGAATATACCATTTACCCTCCAAAAGGCAAGAGAAAGATTTAGAATCCGAGAGGTGAGTTTATTGAGAAACGCAATATTGTCAGAAGGTGTGATAAGGTTAAAACCATACCCTGGGAAGAGGACAAATACTCTGAATTAAATTTAAAGTGTGATAACATGAAAACCATACCCTGGGAAAAGGGAAACAAATCTGAAGTAAATACAATGTGCAATTGTGGGAAAGTTCACGTAATACCCTGGGCAAAGAGAAGAGATTCTAAAGGGAAACCATGGGGTGATGATTTAAGAATCCACATCCTAGTGAAGAAACAGCTACAAGGTGTGGGAAAGATACAAGGTTGGAAAGACCCAGCACAAGTAAACCATATTCAAGTAAGGAGGAAACAAGCCTCTTACCAGGAATATAAAAGAGTGAATAGTGAAAGATACAGTAGAGGAATTGAAACCTGTGAAAAATCTTCAAAAGAGGTACCGAGAGGGAAAGGAAAATTCTTAAGCCTGTCGAAAGAATTACAAAGACTGATCAAGGAAATAGTGAAAAGATGTTTGAAAGTCAGACAAAATGATAAGCCAGAATCAAAAGGGGAAGGGAGTCAATCCCAAGCTTAAGTTAATTTAAATAGCGGTAGGGTCAGTTAGCTTAGTTTTGACAGAGGACTTCCAAGATGGACTGATGTTTACCTTAGTTAGCTTATTAGGTAGGGAAGCTCCATAGTGATAGGTAAAGTTAGGCATTAAACTCATAATTTGAAAACAAATTTAGCTGTGTGTATTTTACATCCTGCACCCTCATTTCACTGCATTGTGGCTTTCTCATCCTGTGCTCAAATCTGCATTGGTTTTTGTTCTCCCTTTGTTACTACTAGGCCACCTGTGAGATTAGGCCAGAATTGTGCAGTGCGGTCACCGTTCTCCTTTTAACTTCCCTCCACCACCCTAATGACACTCACCATCTCTCCTATCTTCACTAATTGCTACTCTATCTCCTACCCCACCACTCTCACTAAGTCTGCACTGAAAAGGCACAAAAAAGACCTCCTGTGAGCAAGCCCTGGCATTCCCATTGCAGACACCTATATCAGCGCAACCTCCAGTGAGGTATTCACGGATATCCTTTTCTCTGTCCCCTCTCCAGATCTATGAACTCCTCATCTCATCTCTACTCTCTCCCCTTTCACGTCCTCTCCCATTAACGGTGGCACAAAGTGGGAACTCCTTGTGGCTGGCTTCTCTTCCTTACATTGCATCGTTAATGTCTACCACACTGGCAATATCCTGGTTCAGGGTCCTCAACCCAACCTTCTTCTCTTTGAGCGGATCCTGCCTTACCTCATTAATGTTTTTCCTTCGGCTGCCTCTCCCGCCACCACGCTCACTGTACCTCCCTTTCTGACCATAGTGCCATGCCCCTGTACCCCTCCTCAGAAAACCTTCAAAGGCAGAAACCTCCTCCACCTGGTGACACTTAAGGCCTGTTCAGCCAACAAACACTCTGCTGACATCTGAATCCTTCTTGAAGACAATGACCTCGACATTCTCGCTCTCACTGAGACTTGGTTCAATACCAGCTCAGTCACTACTTTTGACTCCCTCCTCCCTGACGGCTTCAAGATCATTTCCAATTCTCAACATCACTGTGCTGGCGGTGGGGTCGTCTTTATCTATCCTGAGTGGGTTCCTTGTTCCTTTGTACCTGCTGAACTCTATTCTTCCTTTGAGAGCCTGGTTTGTAAATTGGTCATCTGTCGCTCCTCCACTCTGACCATTGCTACCATCTACTGGCTTCTAGGCACTACCACTGTGTTCCTTTCTGAATGGGCTGATTTCTGCTCCTCCTTATTTTCAACCACCTCCCAGCTCCTCCTCTTGGTTAACTTCACCATCCAATTGGACTCCCCTGGCTCAGCATCCACTCTCTTCATTGACATAAGTAACTATGGCCCCATCGGCCATCTTCCCTACCTAGGTTAGATCCTTAATAAAGCAGAAGCCATATGACTCCTCCAACACGTCAGAACCAACAATGGCCCTACTAATCTGGATTCAGATCCAGATGCATCACAGACGTAGCTACTTTCAAGGTGATCAACAATTCCCTTCACATTCTTCATGATTGCCATCCTTGCCTCCTGCTTCTCCTTGCCCAATCAGCAGGATTAAACAAAACAGACCACCAAACGCTCAAAGACATTCTACGTCATTGCACTAGGACCAGAGAGATCATCCTCAACTGATTCAAAACCTACCTTGCTAACTACCACCAGGTTGTCCAAATGGATTCCTGAAGATCATCAACTCTACCGATTAACTGTGGATTCCTGCAAGGATTCATCCTCTATCCTGTGATTTTCAATCTTTACATGGGACCGCTTGGAAACCTCCTGGCTCTACACAACATCCCATCCACAAATACATGGACGACATGCAGCTTAACCTCAAGATATCCTCTATCAAAGATGTCAACAGGTTCATGGCCTGCCTCATATTGATCCAGTCCTGTACGTCCAGTGCTTTCCTGAAGCTCAAGCCGTCCAAGACCAAATTCCTATTACCGACCAACAACAGCAAACAACACCCTGAAACCCAGACCTGGCTCTCTGCTATGGACCTTAGGGGCTTCACACCTCAGCTGTCCACCTGCACCACGTCTTTTGGATACAACATTAAAATACATTGCTCCTTTAAACAGGACATAGCAAGGAAGACACAAATGGATTGGTAACAACTTTTTTCTCCTGTAGAAGATTAGTCCCTTAATGGCAGAACACAACTTCAGATCTGCTGTACAGGCCTTAGTCCTCTTCTACCTGGATGTGGCAATGCCCTCTTGGAAGGCCTTTCAGTGACTACCCTGGCACTCCTGAGATGTGTTGTACAACCCTTATTGGAGTGCACTGGCTCCCTCTGCAAGCTTGTATCATCATCAAATCCTGCTGCATCATCAAGAAAGATGTTGCCCTGAAGTCCCAAAGCTACCTCACTGAGAAGCGCAACATCCCTGGAGTCTTCTAATCCACAATAAGCAAGCACATGTGCTAGACTGGAATTCCACTGGTGCATGAAGAAAACAACCAGAAGTAAGGCCTTCTCAGTCTAGTCCTAGACTCCAGAACCCACTACCCATCAATATAAAACTTGTGTCATCAATTTTACATTTCAGTAATGGGCTCAAGACCCTCACCTTCAAGGTTCCTCCCTAAGACCAAGGTCCACACACTCTCATCTACTGCCCTTACCTGAGACTGGGTGATCTGATCCCACTCTTTCCTCCCCTGGTTGTATGTAGATCCCTTGTTGCCAAATTGCCTTCCCTCCGCAATTGGTAGCTTCCCATGCACTTGTATTTCTACTTCCTTGACAGTTTCCTTCCTCTTATGATTTGTAAAGTGCTCTATTGCTTCCCAAAGCCAGGTCTGCACTAAATCAATACAAAAATAATAATAATAATAATAATAATAATAATAATAATAATAATAATAATAATAATAATAATAATTTTTATTATTATTATTATTATTATTATTATTATTATTATTATTATTATTATTATTATTATTATTATGTGATATTATTGCAAAGAAGACTAAACACCGGACTAGAAAAATCTGTGGGTTTGGCGGCAACTCTCTGCACATACTTGTCCCTCTCCTACATTCTGGACTCATTTCCACTGGTTTCCTGGAAAGAGAAAGATTGTTCTCAACCTTAGCCTGGAATCATTTAATCTTGGCCAAAGGGTCCTTAACAGAAATTTCATTATGGGGTGGACAGAGTAGGTCCAATAAACAGGTTTTAGCAACCCCGACTTCTGATCTTCAGCCACTGGTTGAAGTGAGAGGTGGTTATCAGGAACATAGTCCCACCTCTTTTAGTGTTCACTGTTAAAAGTTCCAGTACTTTTAACAAACATTTTTAGCATTCTGGAATGTTTCTTTTTGAAATTAAAACATACTTCTTCATTTTATGCCTCAATAGCATTTAGAGCTAAACTGAAATCTGTTTTACGAGTGTTAGGTAGAATGTTCATTTTAGTGCTTAATTCCACCCACCTTAGAGACCCCAGCTCTTTTGCTGGACTGTAGGACTTTTTAATTATAACCCTGGAGTGAGTGAGACCTTTTTCTCACTCTCGCATGTGTTTTGACCTGATTTGGATTATATGGTTCCTTTGTTTTTGGAGTCCGACTAAGTCCATAGGCATCTACTTTTTGTATGGTGACACACTGCACCTTCAGTGTGGTGTCAAAGAGAAATCCTTTAGATTTCTCATACGGTGGAAGTACTTGTTCTTATGTGAACTACTGTTCCAAAGAATAGTAAATTGAAATTGACTTCACTTACCTTTTCTCTTTGTAGGTCTAGCACATACCATTTTATGTGGAGTGCTGGGGGTTACCTAGTAGCCCCTTATCCTATCTACTCATGTAACATGTTTTATGTCACCCTCACTACTTTAAATGGCTGGTGGCAGTGGTTTAATGTTCCTACAATTGTGCTTTTCTAGCGCAGGCTGAACCCTCAGCTGCAATATTGCACCCATGGGTGACCATTTTGTCAAAATGGCCCGGTTTTCTTTTTTCACCATATTCTAGTAGTGAGATCTTTCTTGGATTTTACTCTGCACGCCAAGCCAGGTTTGAGCCCTTTGTTCATTTTGCCTTTGGCTGGCTTCTGTCCTGAAACCCGCCTCTGATTCCAGTGTGTATGGAAGGGCAGTAAGTGAGGGAGGTTCCTGATACTCCCCTGCCCTTTGTCTCTAGGAGTGCATAAATGCATCCAGTCCTGATTGGTTGGCTGGCTGTCCTTTCAGGACAGCCACCCTGTTGCTTGAGTGACAGCCTAGGCTGTGCATGAATGGGAAAAACCTGCTTAAAAGGTGAGGGTTTTGGGACTAGAGGCGGAGCCGACCACTGAGAAGAACACCTGGTGAAGAAACTGTGACCAAAGCTTGCTGCAGCCTCATGGACCTTTGAATTGCCCAGTGAAACCCTGCTGCTGTGCCGCAACTCCTTTTTCTAATCGACAAGAGTAGCTCCGGATGGGATGATTTCTTCCCTTATGTTAGTGGGACCAACTAACCCCCGAGACAAACATCACTGGATCATCTTCCCTGACTAGCTGTACATCTTTGCTGCTGCAGGAACTGAGTGCCAGAAGTCGAGATATCCGTAGTCGAGTGCAACGTCTGCAATCTGGCCACAAGCTCCCGGAGTCACCTAAGGACCATCCAGAAGCAGGATGACCGGCGCTCGAGTTCCCTCACCAGAGTGCAGGGCTCAATGAGTGAAGGATGCCCAACCAGTATCCAAGATCCGTGTGGCACTGTTTACCACCTGCTGAAACCGTGAAGTGCTGCTGATCCGAATAGAGCCCGTAGCTGCTGACGACCTCCAAATTGCTGCCGCAGGAGTCCTCCAGAAATCGTGCCTCTTGTCCCCATGACTGAGGCTCAGGAACCCAGAATCTGCACCGCTGCAACAGGACAGAATCCAGATGGACCACTCGTCTTCAAACCAGAGGTACTGTTCAGACTCGGGGTACTTACCTCAGTGTCTTTAGCTTTGCTCTTCTCAGTTGAGACTTTCAGTAACTACTTTTGTTAGACTTGACTTCAGTTCTTCTCTCCACTAGTGTAAAAGCTTGTGACCCTAAAATGATTTTCTACAAAACTGTCTAACTTTGTGCAAGACTGTTCTTAACTACGAAGTGTCTCAGCTCCATAGACTGCTCCAATTGACTTTGGCTATCCTGGCTCCCTGCAGATTCTTCTAGTCCATTGACTTTGATATGTTCTGTCCCTCAGAGGTGATAACTTATTTTTAGACTGTTATTGCTAGGAAAGGCTTTGTCTAGAATTCATTGGAAGATTTAAGTATACTCGCATGCCCTGAGAACCTGTTTAAGCTTTTTCCTTTCTTTAACCTCTCCTTTCTGCAACCTTCAGAATCTGCAAAGTGTACTAATGATATATAAATGCCATTACTGTCTTTGTGACTGAAGTCACCTCCTGTTGTAGGAAGTGTGCAAAAAGCATCTCTAAGGAGTATGTACTAAACTTATGCTGATTCTGGAAAATTATTTTAAAGTATATTTGATTGTTACCTATCTTGCCCTTTTTAAAGAATGCTTATTTAAAAACTGATGTTAAATAAATAACTATTTATAACTGAAACCTTGAGTATAAGTATTACTTGGCTACTTGTATTTGCGAATTTCATTGCTACAGCTCTACAGCTCACATGTACTCCTCTTGAGGTAAGCCTCGCTGCTCAGTCACACTACCAACTTGTGTAGTACGGGCCTATACCAAAAGGTGGGTTACCTAATACCTAGGGGACAAGGGTTGTGTAGTCTCACACATTGTTACTACACTAATTCTTGCCTAACAAACATGCATTCACGAAGACAGAATGACATAATAACCTGGATTAACTCTATTTCGCTCGATCTTAACTATCACACATTGGAGTTGGTTCTGCGAACACTAGGACATGATCTCTTGTAATACTCTATCTCACCCTGATTTCTGGAAAATGGGTCAAGTTGTTATCTAAATGCTTACATGTTACAGTTGATAAAGGCTCAGGCCATTTGTTTCACATAATTTCATTTTAACATTAGGTAGCTACATGGTATTTGCCCCTTCCTGCCAATGGACAAGTGGGCCTTGGTGTCGAGTTACTTGGACTACTGCAAAGCACTCATATGGGATACTTCTGGATCACACTCTATTCATCCCATGAACTCTTTCAGACCAGTGAAACGAAATGAATTTCAGTCTAGGCTCGAGGCTTTGTAATAAATTAACACATTCTATTCATGGCAGCACACGTTTCTAGTGGCAGGCCACTTTTTTAGCAGCTGCTGTTCAGGCAGTTGTTAAGTATGGCTTCCAGCAAAGTTAATATCAGTGAGTAGAGGCTATTGATTTCACAAGGCCATACATAAATGTTCCAACTGACTGACTAGCGGAGATAAATTGATGAAAGACAATACAGAGGACGTAATTTTGCTTGTTCCTCACACTTGGCTGTAATATGGCCCCACTCATGTCCCCCTGCACCCCCACCCCCCAGCAGTGCAGGGCACCTGCCATCAGGCCCCCACTCATGTCCCACTCATGTTCCCCTGCACTCCCACACCGCAGCAGTGCAGGGCACCTGCCAGCAGTCCCCCACTCATGTTCCCTTGCACCCCCACCCCCCAGCAGTGCAGGGCACCTGCCAGCAGGCCCCCACTCATGTCCCACTCATGTCCCCCTGCACCCCCACCCCCAGCAGTGCAGGGCACCTGCCAGCAGGCCCCCACTCATGTCCCCTTGCACCCCACCCCTCAGCAGTGCAGGGCACCTGCCAGCACGCCCCCACCCATGTCCCACTCATGTCCCCCTGCACCCCCACCCCTCAGCAGTGCAGGGCACCTGCCAGCAGGCCCCCACTCATGTCCCCCTGCACCCCCACCCCCCAGCAGTGCAGGGTACCTGCCAGCAGGCCCCCACTCATGTCCCACTCATGTACCCCTGCATCCCCACCCCACAGCAGTGCAGGGCACCTGTCAGCAGGCCTCCACTCATGTCCCCTTGCACCCCCACCCCCCAGCAGTGCAGGGCACCTGCCAGCAGGCCCCCACTCATGTCCCACTCATGTCCCCCTACCCCCAGGTCATGACGATCCTCAATCATGGCCCTCATGGCCAGCCTCCCCCGCCCAAAGACCCAACCAAGTATTGCATCCACCCACATAGAAAATGCAATTACATGACACAACCCCAATGGCAAGTATGTAAATGAACACATGTCCGTCACACACACAATGGGTGCAAGTGAATGTGAAAACCCATATCATGACATGCATGAAACCAATGAGATGATACCACACATCGAAGTATGAAGAAAAAAATGTATTAAACACAACATGAATGTAATTAAAATCCAACACACAACAATGGGAACAATAAAAGAAAAGCTGCATGTCCGTAAAAGAATAAAAAACAAGAAATCATAATCCAAAGAAATCCAAAAGAAATGGTGTCCAAAGTCACAGTCCAACAATGCAAATCCAAGGGAAAAATGAAAGTGAAAACCATTGCTCCATGGTGAAAATAAAATAAAAAAAAAATAATCCAATGGTGAACTATGTACAGATGAACAATCCAGGGTCCATGAGCCCAACTGATGAAATGAAACCTATCAAAAATACTACCTACTAAAAAACTGTATACAAAAACGTGGTGCACTGTCCAAGCGCAACCAAAGTAAAGAAAAAATGAAAGGAAACCTAACACTATCTAACTATATACAATGGCGGCGGGCAAGTCCAGCGGCTCACTCTGTGGTGTCCCGGGCCAGGGCATCATCGAACTCCATGTCTATTTGCCGGAGTTGGGCCTCTGTCCTGGCCCCGAGGTCTCGCAGGGAGGCCCTCATGGCCTGTCTCAACTCCCTGCGAGTTGCCTCGAGGCACGCGGCCCGCCTCAAAGCCCGACGCATGGAGAACTCCGCCCTGACCATGGTGAGCCACGCCTCTTCCGCCCGCCGCCGCTCCGCACCTATCTGCTGGCCCAACCGATGCCACACGGAAGACACTCCCATTCCTGGGTCCTCCTGCCCTCTGGCCAATGCCTGCCCCTCTGATGTTGATGGCCCTGAGCCATCATTGCTCCCACCTAGAGCCTGCTCCTGCTGCTGCTGTCCATGTGCCGTGTCTGATGGTGCCTGCACATCCTCCATCAGCTGGTCTCCAGTTGTGGTGTCCACCCCTGCTGGGCTGCCGACTCCTGACTGTGGCAGGGATGTGAGCTCCACCAAGCTGGCTGTGTTGGTCGGGCCAGGTCCACAGGGGGCCCTGGTGGAATCTGGGCCGGAAGACGGTGTGGAGAACGACTGGCGCATTGTCTCCAAAGAGGAGGAGAGGTCCGCCAGAGTGCGCGACACATGTAGGAACCCACCAACCAGGGCCCCTCCCAGCAGTGCCACGTCACAACGCTGCACTCCATGATGGCGTGTGTTCTCCGCACAGGAAGAACGCACGTCATCACGAATGACACGCGTGCGCAATGCGACACCAACCAGGACGGAGCCCATACGTTCGTGGGACCCCTCATCCGCAGGTAGTGGAGAGGCAGGTGACATGGCACTCTCCCCTACCTGCAGACGGGCCTGGGACGGGGCCTCCCTGCTGGTGCATGGTGGTGCAGTCACAGGGTCAGGGACAGCGACATGCACAGGCCCCTCCGCGGTGACCTGTGCTGCCTCCTGACCCTGGCCCTGGACTGCACCACTTGCACCATTGGTACTACCCCCACCAGGCCCCATGTGTGGCTCAGTAGTGGGCTCCTCCTCCTCTGTGGAGACCACCAACCTGGATGTCTCCACACCGTCTTCTGCCATTGGAAGCCCCTGTGGGGGCTCACCCGGCCCTTCCGCCACAGCCGTTGTGGCAGACGCAGCACCAGCCCCCTTGCTCCCGGATGATGGTAATTCCTGGGAGGGTGGCTGGGCCTTGAGTCGCCGCCCAGTGGAGACATCCCCGCCGCTTGGCTCCACAGCGCCGTTTCCGTGCTCTTCTTCACTCGACGCTGCTTAGAAGGAGACATAGAACACAAGCATCAGGGTACAGTACAAAATACCCTAGACAGGAAGCAATAACACATAAGTGGCACTGTCAAATGTCACTTCCATCCTGTCATTCCACAACACATGGGTGAATGCACACAACACACATGCAGAAGCAGTCCCGGCGCCTGCAATCAACATCAACATCCATGTAGAAGGGCCCCTGTAAACCAAGATGTTGCTTTCAAAGTCACATTCATCCATGGCGTTTCAAAGTCACACACACACTTCTCAGGCACACACACACACATGTGCACCATACATGTACATGACATCAGCACCCATTCCTCACCCCCCCTCCATGTCCAGGAACAGTGACAGCCATGCTTGCATGTGTGCATTCCGCATAGAGCTCCCCATGTTGCATTAAAACACATGCACCAACCATGTGGTTCACACATAACTGGTCTCACATGCATGACCATGATGTCCCTGCACACACATATCCATACATGGCCTATGTCACACATACAGGCAAGCATCAGACTACCAGCACACTGCAACATGCCCTGTCTCACACAGCAATGCTTGGCCACTTACCGCTCAACTCCAGACGGGTCTGCCTCCGAAGAATCTGGGTGTGGAGCACTGGGCCTACGCGTTCCAGGACCCTCATCTGGATGTTACTCATGTGTGCCCGGCCCCCCTTCGCGAGGCGCCGGGCCTTGTGGAGGGTCCTGGACCTCAAGTCCTCCCAGCGCTTCTTGACGTGCTTGATGTCGTGGGTTGCCACCCCCTCCGCGTTGATGGCAACCACTACGTCGTCCAAGATCCTCTCCCGTCCTTCCTTGTAGGCGCATGATGTTCCGAAGAGGGCATCATAATGCCCCAGGACATGCTCCACCAGGACACCAAATTTGGTGGCAGTGAAGCTGGTGGCCCTCTGCCTCTCTGGCTGGGGGTTGCCAGTGGTGCCAGATGGAGATGTGCCCGACATGGCAACCCCAGAGGCAGGAGTGGGTGGGCAACTGGGTCCTGGGGCTGGGCTGTGGAGCGATGGTATCCCAGTCGGGAGTCTTCTGTTCCAGCAGGGGTGGACACAGCAACTGGACCCCTGCAGATGGCTGATGTGCAGGCAGCAAATAGCAGGGCACGTGTGCAGCAGACAGTCAGGCAGCAGCAGATGACAGGTGGGAGCGTGCTCGGGGCATGGGGGGCAGGAAAATGGCCTTCAGGGCAGGAGCGTGGTCTTCCGTGTGTGTACACGTGGCCAGCTTGATACGGAGTGATTTTGCACGTGAAAAAATTGCACGTCAGCGTGTAATTCGAGGAAAGGCCCTTAGCGCGTGAGCGCGTCAGCACACGTACGCGATTTCATTGGACCAAAGGCCCTTAGCGCGTAAGCGCGTCTGTGATGTATCACGCACGGGCGTTGCCCTTTCGCGTGTAAAACTTCCCGTGAACCCCAGGAATACACGTACCCCACTCGCACAGGGCCCTTTCACATGTAAAACTTCACACGAACCCCAGGAACACACATACCCCACTCGCACAGGGCCCTTTTGCGTGTAAAACTTCACGTGAACCCCAGGAATACATGTACCCCACTCAGTATATACATGCTTTTCATTTGTGCACACTTTTGTAATGAGCAGGGACGCTACCGCCTGCCTTTGTGGGGAACGTGGATAACTGGGGTGCGCGGGAAGTTTCACACGCGACTTGAGCAGGGTATGTGTATTTCAGGGGTGCACGGAAAGTTTCACACGCGATTGGCCCTGTGCGAGTGGGGTACGTGTATTCCTGGGGTGTGCTGGAAGTTTTACACGCGATTGGCCCTGTGCGAGTGGGGTACGTGTATCCCTGGGGTGCGCGGGAAGTTTCACACGCGATTTTGCTGTCAGAGTGGTGTACTGAATTTCAGGGGTGCGCGGGGAGTCCTACACGTGAATTGGAAGTGTGGGTCCTCCCAGGTGTTCCCTCTACACCCCCCATGGCCCCTGCAGGCAGCCCACACCACAGGGGACTACCCTGCACCCCTGGTCATGTCCCGCAGGCAGCCCATCTACCATGGGCATGGCCCCCAGCCAAGCCACATGTCAGCTTGCACTACTGATCACCCACTCATGTCCCCCTGCACCCTCACCCCCCAGCAGTCAGGGGCACCTGCCAGCAGGCCTCCACTCATGTCCCACTCATGTCCCCTTGCACCCCCACCCCCCAGCAGTCAGGGGCACCTGCCATCAGGCCCCCACTCATGTCCCACTCAGGTCCCCCTGCACCCCCACCTCCCAGCAGTCAGGGGCACCTGCCAGCAGGCCCCCACTCATGTCCCCCTGCACCCCCACCCCCCAGCAGTCAGGGGTACCTGCCAGCAGGCCCCCACTCATGTCCCCCTGCACCCCACCCCCCAGCAGTCAGGGGCACCTGCCAGCAGGCCCCTACTCATGTCCCTCTGCACCCCCACCCCCCAGCAGTCAGGGGCACCTGCCAGCAGGCCCCCACTCATGTCCCACTCATGTCCCCCTGCACCCCCACCCCCCAGCGTCAGGGGCACCTGCCTTCAGGCCCCCACTCATGTCCCACTCATGTCCCCCTGCACCCCCATCCCCAGCAGTCAGGGGCACCTGCCAGCAGGCCCCCACTCATGTCCCCCTGCACCCCCACCCCCCCAGCAGTCAGGGGCACCTGCCATCAGACCCCCACTCATGTCCCACTCATGTCCCCCCCGACACAAAATAAAGATGCAGTCATGGCCCACTTCTACACCAAAAAATACCACATCACGCCACCCCATTCTTGAGATGCAATGATTTCCCAATCCACCCCACACTGACATGCCTATCTCAAGACACAAACCAAAACTCAACTATGTACATCAACACATACACTGGTTGGCATTGCTTGTGTAAACCCACAATTTCACATGCATCAACCCAATGAGCAAATCCCACACATGGAACTAAAATATGAAAATGTATTATGTACATAAATAAATAAATGAAATGAAAGCATACCAAAATATCAAACATGAAATGAAAAGCATGTGAAAAAGATGAGTGAATGAAAATGATAAGCAATGCAAAACAATTTGAAAGAAAAGCAATCCAAACTCTCCCTCCACCAACGCAAATCCAAAAAAAGGTAAAAAAAAGATATCCATTGTTTCATGTTCATAATGATAAACAAAAATGCGAAATCAATCCATAGTCCAACTATTTACAATACATTGTCCTAAAAAAAAAACCATTACTCCATGTCCATAATGAAAAAAAAATACAAATGAATCCATCATGTAACTATATACAATCCATTGTCCAAAATAAAAATCCATTAATCCATGTGCAAAAATCCCAAAAATAAATCAATCCATTGTCCAACGATGTAAAGGGTCCATGAGCCCAACTAAACAAATGAAACCTACCTAAGAAACTACCTAAAAATATAACTTTATACAAATGTGTGTGGCATTGTCCATTGACCACAAATAAAAGGAAAACGAAAAGGAAACCTAACTCTTAAAACTATTTACAATGGCAGCGGGCTACTCCGACGGCTCACTTTTGGATGTCCCGGGCCAGGGCATCATCGAACTCCTGCTCAATGTCCTGGAGGCGGTCCTCCTCCATGGCCCTGAGGGTTCGCAGGGATGACGACATGTTCTCCTCCAACTCCCTGCGAATTGCCTTAGGCACTCGGCCCGCCTCAGGGCCCTCCGCATGGAGTTCTTCGCCCTGACCATCGTGAGCAGTGCCTCTTCTGCCCGCTGCCGCTCCGCATCTATAGCATGGCCTAACCGCAGCCACACGGAAGACACTTCCAGTCCTGGGTCCTCCTGCCCTCTGGCCGATGCCTACCCCTCCGATGACGAAGGCCCCGAGCCACACCTTGTTGCTGCTGCTGCTGTGCCTCTGCCTGTGCCCTGGCTCTTGCTGCCTGCACATCCTCCTCCGGCTGGGGTGCAGTTGTTGATGTGGCCACCCCTGCTGGACGTCCGACTCCCAACTGTGGCAGGGATGTGTCATCCACCAGCCTGGCCGCAGGGTCAGAGGCAGCTCCACAGGGTACCCAGGTGATACATGGGTGGGAAGATGGCATGGAGTACGACTGGCGCATAGGGGGTTCAGTTGAGGAGGTGGTCGGAACAAGGTCCAGCAAATGGAGGAATCCGGCCCTGGTGAGCTGTCCCAGTAGGTCAACGCGGTCAATGAGCCATTCAAGATGACGTGCAGTCTTCTCATGAAAAGACTGCAGGTCACCTCGCATGGCCCCCTGACGCAACGCCACCCCATCCAGGACAGGCTCAACCCAGTCCCGGATAGCCACATCTGCAGGGAGAGGAAGGCCAGTTGTTGTAAGCGGATCCCCTCCCTGAAAACGGGTCTGGATGTAGGCATCCCTGCTGGTGCGGGATGATGCAGTCACAGGATCGGGGACAGGATTACACACAGGCACCTCCGCGGTGGCCAGTGCTGCCTCCTGTCCCTGCCCCTGCACTGCACCACTAGCACCAGTGGAATCCCCACCTCCAGACCCCGTGTCTGTCCCTTGCACGGCCTCTTCCTCCACCAAACCCCCCACCAACCTGGATGAGTCCGTGCCATCTTCCTCCGTCGGACCCTGTGGGGTCTCAGCTGCCCCTTCTGCTGCCGAGGAGTCCAACTCCGACCTCCGCCTCTTGGACCTTCCCTCGGGAGCTGCGGCCTGGGACGTGGCACCGGACTTCTCACTCCCCGACAAGATGACAACCTGGAGGGGAGCCGGGCCTTGCGTCTCCGGCTGGTGGGATGATCCCTGCCGCTGTGCTCCACAGCACCCTCTCCGCCCTCTTCTTCAGTTGACGCTGCAGACAGGGAGAGATAAAACACAGGCATCAAGGCACTGTACAATGGACTGATACACACATGACAGTTGCACATGAGTGGCATTGTTTAACTACAGACACGGCATAACACTCCACGACACACATGTCATTTTAACTCACACACATGAACATTTCAACAGCAATATTGCACCAGGCAGCACCATCCATACACAAACAACATCATGAACAGCCAAAGGTGAGCCTGACATCACATGAAACACAAGGAGTGCACTAGACATGCACACACGCCACCACACTTACATGCATGTCTACATCTCCTCCAACTTTTGCAGTGATGAGATCGCCATACATGTCACATCTGCCATTCATCCTTCTACATATCAGTGTCACATGCATCCATGTTGCATCACAGTTGCACACTTGTCAGATACACATACATGCACATGTACACAGTGCAGATACATGCATTATGAACCACCATCCATGCCACAACCATGCCAATGTACATAGACAGAAATTCAAACATGTGTGCTCCCACACCTGCATTTGCCCAGCATGCTTACCAACACATACACCATCAATGTGTCTCACAACTGAGAGGACTCACATGTGGCAGCCTCACTCTCATGTTCATACACATCCCTACATGACCCTACATAAATAAATGTGCAACCTGCACACTACTGGCACACCATGACACGCACAGCGTACTATCAACATGCATGTACACTTACCGCTCGACTCCAGACAGGTCTGCCTCTCAAGGTTCTGGACGTAGAGCGCTGGGCATATGCGTTCCAGGACTCTCATTTGATGGTTCAACAGCTGGCTCTGGCACCCCTTGGCATCCGCTACCTTAGCGAGGCGCTGGGCCTTGTTGAGGGTCCTGGACCTGAAGTCCTCCCAGCGCTTCTTGACATGATGTAAGTCGGGAATGCCACCCCCTCCGCGTTGATGGCAGTCACAATGTCCATCCAGATCCTGGTCCGTCCTTCATTGTCGGCGAGCAAACTTCCAAAGAGGGCATCATACTGCCCCAGGACTTGCTCCACCAGGACACCAACTTCGGTGGCAGTGAAGCTGGTGGCCCTCTGCCTCTCTGGCTGGGGGTTGCCAGTGCTGCCAGATGGTGTTGTGCTGGACATGGCAACCCCAGAGGCAGGAGTGGGTGGGCAACTGTGTCCTGGGGCTGGGCTGTGGAGCGATGGAATCCCAGTTGAGAGTCTTCGGTTCCAGCAGGGGTGGTCACAGAAACTACACCCCTGGCTGGCGTGCAGGCAGCAAATGGCAGGGCACGTGGGCAGCAGGCAGTCAGGCGGCAGCTGAAGGCAGGTGGGAGTGTGCTCGGGGCTCTGGGGGGCAGTAATTCGGCCTTCTGGGCAGGAGCGTGGTCTTCCGTGTGTTTTCACGTGGCCAGCTTGATACGGAGTGATTTGGCACGTGAAAAAATTGCACGTCGGCGTGTAATTTGAGGAAAGGGCCTTAGCGCGTAAGCGCGTCAGCACACGCACGCGATTTCATTGGACCAAAGGCCCTTAGCGCGTAAGCGCGTAAGTTACATTACACACGTGGCCGTTTCCCTCATAGCACGTGATGACAGAGCACACGTGGAAAAACTGCACGTCTGAGTGTCATCACGTGTAATTGGAGGAAAGGGCCCGCGTACCTTACGTGTATGTGTGGGCCGGTTTAAAAGCTACGTGTAGGACGCCATTTCCTTGTACGTGCTTTTCGTGGAGAGCGAGTGGGTGAAATCTGTACTTCTTGTCGGTTCACACGCGAATACTTCACAGCGTTTCTAGTTTGTACTCCCTGTTACCTCTGACAGCTCTTTTCTGATTTTTTGCTGGGCCTGTTTCCTCAAACAGAGTTCACTTCTCCTTTTGTCCTGTCTCCTCAGACAGCGTACAATTCTTCTTTTGGCGGGGGTGTTGCCAACGCGCACACGCGCATATTTTTCACGTTCTTTTTCCAGGCAGACGGTGAGTTCTGCACGTACTTAGCAACTGTGCTTGCCCCGTGTGTCGCGTTCCCCTTCAGAGGTCATTGTAGGCAGCGTGTATTACGCGTACGCTTATTTTTGTGTTTCTGGGTACCACAGCATAGTGCGGGTTCATTTTTTCACGCACATGGTCTACGAGGGGTTGCGTGCACGTTCATTTTTGCTTTTGGGCTGCCTGTGCATTGCGTGACCCATCATCTTCGCCCAGGGGTCACAGACAGCCTTCTTAGAGCACTAGGGTACGAATTCCATCTAGTATCCTACCCCTTTGACCCCAAATTACCCAGGACAATAGTTTACTGCAACTCCCATACACACAACAACATCAGTGCCATGGTTGGGAGGTGACCAAGCGGTAAGGGAGGCAAAGGTGGCCGACCTTCAAAAGGTGGGCATGGTGGGTGCGGTAGGGGATGTGGCCGGGATTTGCAGGGTGCCCCTATACCCCCATGTGTGGAGGAACAATCAGGGACACCCATGCCCCCCCATGGTTGAGGGAAACATGGCTGACACCATCCCAGCTCAGCCCCTGTTGGACCAGTCCATTGTGGCACCTGACCTGGCACAGGATGACTCCCAGGCTGACTTCCAGGTCAGCAAGTCTAGGCCACGTGTGGCGGTGCAATTTGTTGTCACCAAGCCACATGGATCTGGGGCAGCTATGTCATCTGCTGCCCCAAGTATGCAGGGTGGGGAGGCTGCAGGGGCAGCTGCAGCTCCATCCCCCCCAGCTCTGACTCTCCCAGCCAGGACAGTGTCAGTCGAGGTCCATGAAACTGACGTTCCCCCTGCCAACATTACCCTGCAACCAATGCCTGCATCAAGACCTATGGTCATTGTGCATTCCCACACTCCTACTACCCAGTCCACCGGTGATTCTGCCCCTACTGACCAGAGCGGCATAAGCCACTCTGGCTCCGCTCCACCTTTAAAGAAGAGGAAGAAGGGTGCTCTGGCACGATAGGCTGAGACCCCAGACACGGCTACACACTCCGGCACGTCAAGGAAGCCTTGCTTTAATCACGTGGAACTTGATGCACTTGTGTCCTATGTGTATGCGCATAGCCACGAAATGCTGGTGACTGCAGGGTCCATGACCACAACTGGTCAACGTAAGGCACACTGGCAGATCATCGCTGACCGCATAAGTGCCCTTGGATTTTTGAGGCGCACAGCTGATGATTGCTACAAGCAGTGGAATGACCTGAAACGCAGAGCAAAGAACAAGCTGGCCTCAAATCATGCCGCTACTCTGGTGACTGGCGGTGGGTCTCCACAAGAGGACAACAAACTCACTGAACATGAGTCTGTTGCTGGGGCCTTCGTCACAGAGGAACAGATCCAAGGTGCGGGAGAACTACCTGATTATGATGCATTGTCCGGTGATTGCCCATGCATGTGTGTGTAATGCATGTGTATGTTTTTTGGGTGACGGGTTCTGATTGAGTGCCAGGTGAGGGTGTGTGTGCCTGAGTGGTATGGGTCACCCATGTGCTTCATCCAAAACATTCAGCGGCCTTGGATTTGGGTGTGACAGTATCCCTTCTGCCCACAGTAGTAATTTAGCGCAACATTACGGCAGTTGCCCTTGAAATGGCATCTTGCAACAACATTGTTTGTATTTTTCAGTGTTCGTTCAGGCTGATTGTTTCAATTGTCCCACTTTTGCTACGCATTCCTCAGCCCTATTGTCACATTTGTGACATGCTTCTGTCATTGATGAACCCCACATTGGCCCACATGTGTTACCTTGTTAGGTGAATGATTTGACCATTCAGGCTGATTGAGTATTGGCCTGATCACATACATTTTTGGGGCCTGTTTGAATGTGGAACATGATCGTTGTTTCCTGTCATGTTGAAGTGCACAACCATTGATGTGTACATCGGCCTGCAATCACTGTATTTTTGTACCCTGGATGTGTTGCAGTGTGTGGCACATGCGTATTTTGTCACACTATGTAGAATTTATCATCTCATCTTGTCATCTCACATGGATGGCTCACAGTACTCATTCACTGACATATGGATGTACTTGTGGAATGTACCATGGCTATGGTACATGCCATCTGTGTGATGGCATGTGTCATGTATGTGTATTGGACATGCCACTCACAGGCCAATATGTGATGGCAGTGCTACCCAGCATGCAGCAAATGTGTTGCTCTTCCATCTTGGTGTCATCAGTGTCTGTCTTTTCCTCCCCTTCCAACTCAGTTGCAGTGCATGCATGGGAGGGTTATAGCCAACCCCCTGCATGTGTAAATCATGTACTGGTTCTGTATCTTGTCAGGCCTATTTGTGTGCTATGGTGCTAATGCCTGTTTCCATTTTTTGTCTTTCATGTTTTTGCAGGGGATGACGCACTTGATTCTGTTGAGGTTGAGGAGATGGAGCAGACCCAGGAGGAATCTCAGGCACAACCGGGCACCAGTGGGGTACGTGGTGGGTGGTGGGTGAGAACCCAATCTTGCTGCAGACCATTCTGTCCAGGGGTGTCTCTGGGTGCACCTCCCCAGACCTCTATTCAGGTGCTGATTCGGATGACGAGACCTATGTGCCTTCGCAGGTAAGTGTTTCTGGCAGGGATTCTGTTCTGTCCAACCCACCTGCACCAGGGGTAGAACCCTCTATGGGGATGTCAGTGTTGGTAAATCCGCCTTTGGCGGTTGCGGATGCAGGGTCATACTCCACATCTGATCCTGTTCCTGGGCCAGCAGATCAGAGGGGGAATGCAGTCCTGCAGCCTCAGACAGTGCCGGCATAGCAAGGCGCAGATCGCCTTGCCCCAAACAGGTGTGGTGCCCGCCGACACGGTGGCCGTATGCCACCAGGCAATACCGTATGGGAACAATCCATGTACGGTTTGGTAAACCAACAGGCAGCATCAGTTGAGATGATGGCTCAAGCAATGGAGGGGGTGGCCACTTCCATTGTCCCCCCTGAAAGGCAGATGGAGCAAGTACAGCAGGCAGCAGACTCCCTTTGCCAATCACACAGGGAAGACTTGTTGGCGTCCAACAGGGACCGACGGGCGGCACTGGAGACTCTACGCCAATCGATATCAATAGAGTCCCAGGGCCACAAAGAAGCCCTGAGGGTAGAACTCCATCACCTCAGGGAGACTCTTGTTGACCTTGAGGCTTCCACTAACTTGAGGACAGAACAGCAGCTGGAGCGGCTCACATGTTCGCTCTCAGCTGAGATACAGGCAACTCGGGAGGAGATCCGGGCATCACGTAAGGTGCTGCATGGGGATCTCCGCACTATAATCCTCCAGAATGAGACCTTCCACACCCGCATGCTTGCTGCCATGGAGGACCATACCCGGGCTTTGCGTGGGCTGCCTCCCATAGCAGCAGCAGAGGGTGATGAGAGCGACAGCAGCAGTTCTCCCACATTGGCATAGCCGTGCAGGCCATGCGCCCATGGAGGTTTTTTTTTTCCCAACATCCACACAGGTGGCTGTTGGTGCGCACCCTGTCCTCAGACCTCCTGGGTGGCCTCCCCCCCCCGGCCCCCACATGGCCATTTTTGATTTTTGATTTTTTTTTTACAGTGTGTTGCCTTGTGTGGCTCCCGTGGGCATCCACTGTATTCCGGCTGGGCACATGCAGGCTTGTCCTGAGTTTGGGTTAGATGCTTGGGTTCGTGAGACACACACCCCTCCTGCTTCCCGTTTCCATGGGCTTGCAAAAGGTGTGCCCAAGTGACAATGAATTACACAGTGACGTTGGACTCCCATGAGCTGTGTGGGCAGTCTGTAGTCAATACTGTCAATACTGTGTATACATTCCTAGTGGATATTGTTGTTGTATTGTACACTGCATGGTGTATTGATATGTGCTTGTGCATCCATATCTTCCTCCTAATTTTCAGGTTCATTCCTCATGTATTCAGAAGGCCATCTACTTTGGAGATGGAGTTCATGTTGTAAGCAGTGCACTTACACATTTGCGTGGCAGCAACACTGTACAGTTGGAAGGGGTCGATGTGCTGGCATAATCAGGTTGTAAGACTACCACTACTTTAACTTAGTACTGTCATGTTTTTGCTATGTTTGAGGTTGTGTAGCTGCATTGTATTGTTGGTAAGTATTTGGCCATGTGTGTTGTTAGTCCTACATTACTGGGAGCATATATGTGTGTGGCCAGTTTCCATTAGGGGCACTGTACTTTGTGACACTTGAGCCAGGTTTTGGGGATTGCTTTGTTTGCTCTCACATAGCATGACATGCCATGGTGTGTTGGGTGGCGGTGTTGGGGAGGGGTTTGGTGACATGGCACTGTTGTCATGTTGTATTTTGCAAGGGGGTAATGAATGTAGCAGCATAGAAGTGTGTCTTTTGATGACACAGCATTGGTGGTGTTTGTGTAGGTAGGGATGCACACAATGTAACACTTCCAGGTGACCAATCTCAGGCTCGTATGATTGTGACAGTTGACTGTCCCTTATGTCATCATCATTGATTGTCAGCTGGTATGTGCCAGGCTGTGTGCACTCCACAGGGGTGTGATTTTAGGTGAAGTAATTAGCCACCAGCTGCGTACAGGCTGCCTCACCCCGTGCCCTTTCCCCTCCCATGTGCTGCGGCCGTGCCTGTGGTTGGGGATGTGGGGGCACCACCATGTCCACCGGCAGGCCCCGGCGTGTTGCAACATTGTGCAGGACACATGCTGCCACTATGATCCTGCACACTACTGGGGGAGCGTATAACAGCTGCCCGCCAGAACGGTCAAGGGAGCGAAAGCGTGACTTGAGCACTCTGAATGTCCGCTCCACTATGCCCCGGGTTGCAATGTGGGCTGTGTTGTATCTTACCTCGGGTGGCGTGGTGGGGTTCCGAATTGGCGTCATCATGTGGGTGCTCAGAGGGTAGGCACCGTCTCCTGGGGAGGTGGTGATGGGTATCATTAGTGGGGTTGTGACATTACTCAGTATCTGACATGCATGCATGTGCTGTGGCATTTATACTCACCGAGCAGCCATGTATCGCCATGCCGCCCAGCTTCTAGGTCCCGGTTTAGGGTTGATATTCTGTAAATAAAACTGTCGTGGGTGGGCCCTGGATAGTTGGCATATACTGAGGTGATGATTCCCTTGGCATCACATACTACCTGCACGTTGATGGAATGCCAGTGCTTGCGGTTTCTATAGATGTGCTCTGATGCCCTGGGGGGACGTAAATCCACATGGGTGCAATCAATGGCACCTAGGACTTTGGGGTATTGTGCCAACCCGTAGAAATCCTGGACGGCAGCCTCCCTTTCTGCAGGTGTTCTGGCCAGGTATATGTGCCTGCGGACTGATGGAGGTGCAGTCATGATGGCTAAGACCTGGTGTAGACAGTGTGACTGCGTGGCCTGTGACACCCCCCCCCCCACTATAGCACTTGTCCGCTGAAATGATCCAGTGGCCAAGAAGTGAAGTACATTGAGGACCTTCTCCAGGGGGCTGAGTGCTTGGGAGCACAGGGTGGGTGATGTGTTATCATCCTCCCACTCACTCACCAGGTCGCGTATTATGTGAGTTGGAAACCTGTACCTCCCATACACCTGGTCATCAGGCATCCCAAAAAGGCTGGTTCTGGGTGTGAAAATTCTGGGCCTGACTATCCTCCTCCTCCTCCTGCGGTATCCCGCGACCACTGCTGCTAGGAACGTTATATTCATCCTGGCGTCTGAGCTTGTTTGTTGTTTTGCACGCACTTTAATGCTGCGCGGGTCCACGTACGCCTGCTTCCTGCTGGCGTACGTGTTTCCGGATTAGCGCATCTTTTTTGGCGCACGCATTAGCCCTGTTCGATTCCATGAATACGTGTTTTGAACGTGCGTGTGGGCGTTCCGTGCATTTGCCTCCTGTACTTCCCACGTGACGCCCACATTTTCACACGTTGTTCCCCATTCCGCGTGTCACGCCCCCTGTTCCTCCTACGTTTGTTTTGTGTGCCACGCTATGTGCGATTTCGCTGTGCGCGTAGCGCACGCTGTTTGGAGACGTGTGCGCCACGCAGAATTTTGGCACACATCCTGGGATTTACACACGCACGGACTTCCATGAATCGCTGTGCGCGGGTTTCGCTGCGATTTTCGCACTGGCACTGCGACTCGCACGCTTTCCGCCGCTTGCACCGAAAATTTCAGCGCACATTAATTGCATGAATCGGCCTGAAAATGTTCTTTTCCATTCACATACTAGACCCAAATGATTAATTGCACACATTATTCTTCATAATATATGGCATCCATCATGTATGGCTGATAAGGTTTTAATACCATTGGGTTTGATTGTTGATTATAAGGAGTTAACTGTGAGTTAAAAATCAGATTAAAGCATGTATGTTTTCTGAGATTTCAGGTATTCTAAAAATTGTGTTTAAGTTTTGCTGTACCAGATTCCTTTGAAAGGGCCATCCATTTATTTCACCCATTCACAAGCAAAACCTAGAACACATCTCGTATCTTCAAAGAAGCAGATCTCTGTCATTTCATGAAATATTCACTAAAAATACAATCCAAATACAAAATCTTATGTCCCTAGCAAAATGTACTGGTCACTTTCGTGTCCTTACCAAGGAACATTTTGTACTGTGAAAGGAATGGTACATGCTCTGTAATCATTTAAACACATTATCAGAAGAAACATATGAGTAGGCAAAGTTGATATTCCACGAGTCATTTATAACAATTCAATAAATGAATAGCTGTTCTTGTAGATATTATCTGACCTGTGAGCTGCAGCACCTGAGAACCCATCTTCCAAATGTAACTCAGAAAGACTTTACATAGATTTCGTGGTAGTCTCCTTATATCTTTAGACTGACCAGCGATCAGCAGAAAAACACGCTCACTTGGCCCTGTCCACTAAAAGTATTCTAGTGGCATAGTTGCTGGTTTGTTGAAAGAAAAACACATTTCTAAGCAATTGTTTATAACAACAAAGCACACTTGTGCTTGCTTAAACACTGATGCATCTGTAATATAATGCAGATAATTGTGATGGTCGTTATTAGCACATTGGCAAATTATATTTTATCATGTAGATCTGAGTGAGTTTCTACATGTAAGGATATTTTGGATATATATACACATATTGGGGTTTAAACACAGCAAACACACAAATAAACTAAGACCTCTTGTCAAAGGTTTGCAAATCTAATTTTTCAAGTAATCAGATGTGCTATTGGAAAGTATCAGTTTGTGATGTCAGAGAAATTGTGTTTTAAGGGAAGAAAATACATGGAGTTGTGGCTATTCCCTTATGTGGGAATGAGGCCCTAAATCGAATCCTAGATAAACATACTTTATCATTTCCATGTTCTGAGCTAGTAAGTTTGTTGAAGGTGGGGTCTGAATATAATTTCCCAATGAAAGGAAGCATTCGAAGTCTAGACCAATAGGATTGTTCCATGTACGAAAACCCCTAAAGGGGAGAGAGAGAAGGCAAACAGGTAGCATAATGGGATATAGAGACATTCCATACCAACATTCCGACATGGAGAGATTGACAGAAACGAGGAGAGAAAAGGGACAGAAGCAGACATGGATTTTAGGATGGAGAAGTAATCGATTGGAACCCCTGCCCCAGACTAGACAAGATCAGAGGAGATTCTAGTGCATAGAACCCCGGACTAGGAGTGGATGACTTAATGACATTTGTGGCTTCCAGCTAACTTAAATGCGCTGCCTGGTTTCATCCTGAGGTGGAGAGAGTCCACCAACAAGCCAACAAAGAGGGATTCCCAAATCCTCCCATTCTACACTGACCCTCACACTTCCCTATTTTCAAATATAGCTTTCAAAAAGTAAGCAAACTTGTTAATACACAATGGGCCGGAACAAGTAACAACGGTGCTGGTAAACCTACCGGCACTATTGTTACCGGACCGGCACAGTACAACTCTTTGCGGGCGGGTGCCATCCCACCCACCAGGGTGATGGCTGCCGGGCAGGACAGCACCTGCTTGCAGAGTTCTCATGGGAGCACCAGCACCGTTATTAACGGTGCCGGTGATCCCCTGTGCCCGTTCCCATCGAGTCCTCTTGGACTTAAAAATAAGGTTTTAAAACCTTATCAGCCATACATGATGGATGCCATACATTATGAAGAATAATGTGTGCAATTAATCACTTGGGTCTAATATGTGAATGGAAAAGAACATTTAATCCATCCCAACTTTCAAATAACAAACTAACTTGCATAACGTGTTATACTCCCATGGAGTCCTCTTGGACTCCATGGGAATGGGGACTAACAAAGTTATCAGCGCCTTATTTCCTGGCTGCCGGGGTTACAGCCAGACCGGTAATGAGGCCCAATGCATTTAAATTATATAAAACTTTAGAATCTAAATATTTTGCAGCAATGATTTGCTACTGCTATTAAACTGAATGGCTATATTCCCATACTATTGCCAGTGATCAACCTGCACATCTCCTGATTGCTGGTAGGCATCGCTAGCCCCCACCGAAGGCCCACATTTTAGGCCAAGCACGACCCCTGTCTGTCCTATTTCCTTCCAGAGAGAACATTAGTGACTCTTCCCTCCCCTGCCCCAGCTCCAGCAGCAGAGAAGCCTTGTTGGGCCCCACTGCAACAAACAACCTGACATGATTAAGATGCACGCTGCTGCGGCATTAATTTCTGTCAGAGTACCTGGAGAAGCTGCCTCAAGGGTGTGCCCGCCCTGCAACGAGCTGATTAGCCAGCCAGTGATCAACCTGCACAGCTTCCTGGTTGCTGGCAGGCATTGCCAGCCCCCTTTGAAGGCCCACAATTAAGGCCAAGCATAACCCCCAACTGGCCCATTTGCATCCAGAGGGCACAGGAGTGCATCTTCCCTCCCCTGCCCCAGCAGCAGAGAAGCCCTGCTGGCCCCCACCACAACAAAGAACCTGACACAACCAAGATGGCCACCGCTGCATCATTTGTTTTTGTCAGATGACCTGCAGAAGCTGCCTCGAGGTTGTGCCCGCCCCCACAATGAGCTGATTGGCTAGCCGGTGATCAACCTGCATAGCTTCATGGTTGCCATCAGGCATCGCTGGCCCCCAATGGAGGCCCACATTTAAGGCCAAGCACAACCTCTGTTTGGCCCATTTCTATCCCGAGGGCACAGGAGCCCCTCTTCTCTCCATGCCCCTGCTCCAGCAGCAGAGAAGCCCTGCTGGCCCCACCACAACAAAGAACCCAATACAACCAAGATGGAAACTGCTACAGCATTCGCTTTTGTTAGAGAACCTGGAGAAGCTGCCTCGAGGGTATGCCCGCCCCGTGACGAGCTGATTGGCCTGTCTGTGATCAACCTGCACAGGTTCCTGGATGCCACAGGCATCACCGCCCCCCTCCGAAGATTCATAGTTAAGGCCAAGCACAACCCCTGTTTGGCCCTGTCCGGATCCTGACCGGACAACACCGAAACACAGGAAGCAATGGTATGTGTCTGTTACTGGTTTCCGACTCAGACTATCATCCTCAGTTCTTTTGCCAAGCTGGCACTCAATCCCACCTTCTTTCTTTCTACCCAACGCTCTTCAAAGCCCATCAAGCTCTGCGCCTGTAGCCACTCACTCAATCACGTCTGTGCCCATGACAATGCTCCCCCTCAGCGTTGGCATTCAAATCCTAAGACTTACAAGCCACACTGGGATGCCTCCATCCACCAAAAGTAAACCCCTTCTTACAGCATTGAAGAACTATCACATTGGCTCTAGAACCGGCTCCAAGAGAAGGCCGCCCTTACAGCTCTGCTTGGAAACGAACTGCTCCCTGCCCACCCCTGACATAATCACAAAATGGAAGGGTTACATCCAGATCTATGCCCATGTCAATGATCCCTGCAATGCGCCGTCGTTCAGCTACACTGCCCCTACCGATCCCTTCCACTTGCCTAAAGCTATGCACGCCTTATGCCACTGTTCATCTGAGAAGCCCTACCCACAGGCAGCTTCCAGACATGGCTCTCATACCGGCACGAGGTATGCACACAGTACCCTCTCATATTCACTTGGGCGCAATGTCTAATGTTTGCAATGTACTCATCTCTTCCTCCATTGCCAGCACAGCTGTACAGTCAATTGATTCTATTGCTCTGTCAAATGTTATTACTGCTAGGCCAAATGCTACTACTGCTCTGCCAAATGATACTACTGCTCTCTCAAATGCTATCACTGTTATGTTAAATGCCTGCAATGCATCTGTTGTCACCCCCAATGCCTGCACAGTTACACAGACAAATGCTATGAGTACTATGCCAAATGCTATTACCATTATGCCTAATGTTAGCAATGGACCCATCCTCACCTCCAATGGCAATACTACAACTCAGTCGAAAGTGATTTCTGTTGCATTATCCAACGTAAGCCATGCCGCCATGCCCATTGCGAGTAACCCAGGTACTGCCCTGCCTACTTAAAATATCTCCCCTAACTCTCCACAGTGCTCCCTCTCCTCTGTCTCCCAAGACATCAACCTTGCTCTTATCAATGCCCATTTGCTTACCGCACATGTTCTTGACATCCATGATCTACTCACTGTGAACTACCCAGATGCCCTAGCTATCACCGAAACCTGGTTACACACCACATCCGGTCCCTCACTTTCTCTCGCTATCCCCTCAGGGTATATAATCCACCAACGTATCTGCCGCCCCATGCTTATAAAAAGATGAGCGCTAGACTGGCTTGCTGACACCAACTGCCACATCTCGTTCAAAAATAACTCCCCATGCCAATGGTCAGACCACCACGTGATCTCCTTCCCTCTACCAGCATGCCCACGTGTCCAAACCTCTACATGCCCCTACCCCCCTACTCTTGCCTGTAGCTCCTGCAAACTCCCCAAGGAGAACGTCACAACATTTCTCAGCACACTCAGCCCTGACCGACTGGAGACTACCAACCCAGAGGCCTTAGTATTACACTACACCACTACCCTCACCAAAGCCATTGACACAATTCCCTCCTGACTGCGAAAAGAGCCAAACCAACTATCCACACCAATAACTGGTCCACCCCTAAACTCTCCACACTCAGAGTGGAAAAAAGACTAGCAGAGTCTAGATGGAACAACAACCCTTCCCTATTTACTTAACAGACCTTTTCTACCGAGTCTCAGTTAAACAAGAATGCCTTCATAGACGCCAAGGCCATCTACCTCAACACCAGAATTGCTAATGACAATTCTAACTCAAAAAAACTATTAACTATTCTCAAAGAACTAGAGACTCCTATTCCCCAAGCCACAACACTCCTCAAGGACTCAACCTGGTGAAATTCCACTCAGACTAGCCTACTGCATGGGCTGAATCTTTCTCAGTCTAAAGCCATCTAGATGCAAAGGGGATATGCTCCCATTAATCAAAGGCTGCTCCCTCAAGATCACCCCTTTCATCACATCGTTCATCAATGCCTCCTTCAACTCGGGCCTAGTACCAACTTGCCTAAAGGAAGCATGGGTCCTCCCGCTATTGAAGACACCTACCCTTGACCTCACCATAGTAAATAAATACAGTCCCACCACCACTGTACCCTTCCTCCTTAATATCCTAGAGAGAGCTGCCTACCAACAAATTCAATGCCATCTAGAATCCAACCACATCTTTGGCATACGCCAATAGGGCTTCTGCCCGGGACACGGTACGGAGTCAGCACTCCTTGACCTAAAAATCCAGCTGGACTCTATCAGGAATGAAGGAAAGTTAGCTATGCTCCTTCTCCTCGATCCATCCGCAGACTTTGAATTTGTTAACCACAGCCTTCTCACAGGAAGTTGCTGCTTGGATAGCCTCCTTTCTTGAAGGAACAGCGATGAAAGTCTTCTCTGACAGTGCTTGTGTGTCCCCTTACCCCATTAGTTGTGGGGTCCACAAGGATCTTGTGTCCCCCTCACTCTATATAACATCTTCACAAAGCCCCTTTTCAAACTCCTGGACTCCCTCTGCATAGCTTACACTAACTATGCCAAGAACACACAGATACTCCTCCCACTCTCAGGCTCCTACCAAATTGACTCTTCCTCTCTCAGCTTCACATATGCCGCAATCCAAGCCTGGATGACGACTGTGCCTCAATGATGAGAAAACTGAGCTTCTCATTGTTGGTCCATCAACTGCCCTGAAAACACTTGACTGACAATATTCCAACTTTAACATCGACGGCTCTGTGATCCATGTCTCCTCCTCAGTAAAAACACTGGGCGTCCAGCTCGATGCCACCCTCCACCTAATATGACAAGTAAGTGCCACCTCCTCAGCTGCAGACTACACAGCAAAATTACTCAACGCTGCCAGACCCTACTGCCTAACTGTTGCGCAGGCAGTGGTGGGTGCAAGACTTGACTACTGCAACATCCTCTTCACTGACACCTCAAATCAGAATCTAAAAAAATTCCAAAACATCTAAAATAATGCCCTATGTGCTGCCCTGAATATCCCACGGATAGATCACATCCCTGCCGCCCACTGGCTATCCATTAATGAAAGAATCATCTTCAGGATACTCCTAATCACCAACAAATGCATCTTGAACTCAGCCCCTCCTTATCTTACCCAGAAAATTGTCAAAGTGCAATCCCACAGGCCTACGAGAACACCCTATGCACATAGGCTGGTCCAACCCAGATATTAAAAAAGCTAACGCAGGAGGATCTAGCTTCCCAGTTATGACCATTAAGTACTGGAACGCCCACCCTCCCTTCCCTCAGAGCCAAAGAATATTACTGGATTTTCTGTAAAACCTTAAAAACATGGCTTTTCACCTAGTCTAACCCTATCACCACAATCAATCTGGTTTTGTTCGCCTCCAATGTACTTGCTCTATAAATTTATGATGATAATGCTAGTACTTGTGTTTTGGAAATTATATCTGTGAAATAATCTATGACTTGCCCTAGCACGAGCCCCATGTAACTGGTAAAAGCACCCTGATGCCCAAGGGTATGTGTGCGCTAAACAAATGGAAAAACTAAAAAAAGAAATACATTGCAGAAGCAATTGTCTAATGGGATTTGTATGGCCATCTGCTTCTTCATTTTGTCGTGGGATTACAGGACGTTTAACCCATTAGCATCAATCATTAGCATCAATCATTTTGTTTAGCCACATTCCTCAGCCCACATCTATGAACAGCAGGACTGCATGCCCATTACATTTTGATCTCTTCATGAGTGTAGAAATTTATTGAGATTAATTTACCGATATATTATTTTAATGGATTGAATGTGAACACCATTTAGATTTTTCTGTATGTGTTTCGCCAATCATTATAACTCAGTAAATATATGTGCTACTCTATATGGCTTATTCAGATCAGCCTTTTGCATATGTTGATTTCAAAGAATGCATATGTGAATGAACATGTCGGATTTTCAGCTTATTCCTCATTCATGTTTATTTATTTTTTAATTTGTAAAGCGCCTAAGCCAGGAAGCATCAAGGTGCTGTTTCAAAACCACTTACACAATTAAGACATCTTGGGAGAATAGCACATTACGTACAACTTCAGAGCAGTTCCATTAGCACGCACAAGTCCATTAGCAGGTGTAGCCATCCCATAATCATGTAAATAACCGAGTTTTGGGAGCTTTGAGGAAAGCCCAATGTTATTCCTCAGCACATATGTTCCGAGAGAGGGAGTTCCGGTGCTTAGCTGCTACGGTGGGAAAACTTGAGCCTCCTCCTTTGATTCGGTTAAATTTTGGTATCACAAGACGATTTGCATGCATTGACCTCTCACGTTTGAAGTTTTTGGCTCTCGCAATTTTGTGTGCCTCATAAACTGGTGCCCTGTCAGACCGGCATTTGTGAATGATGGACAGCATTTTGAAGATGATCCTCTCTCAAATGGCGAGCCAGTGGGCCTCCGTTCTAGCTGTGGAAATGTGTTTTATTTGGGAGATTTTGAGTGCAGTGTGTAGGGCATTGTGTTGGATAATCTCTATTTTGTTCATGTTTTGTTTGGATCTACCTGCGAAGAGTACATTACATTGGTCCAGCCTTGCGCCTATAGAACTGAACAAACTAGACCTTATTGTAGCATGCGCTTATACAAAAAATATCCCAATTAGAAAAATATTTTCAACAAATAAATAAAAAGTTCACTCAAGAAAAAGAGATTGGTGTAGTTTTCTTAGCCTTAATATATTCCAATTATTAGAATAGTGTCTTGAATGTTATCTTCATTGAATTACGGTAATTCAATTCATTACATTACATATTCACCATGTGTGAACTTGGTTTGATTGATTTAAGTTCATTGTGTCCAGCCTAGTCCCGACATGTGTTTCCCCGCCTTTGATTTGGCGGTTCCTCAGGGGTTTAGTGGCTAGTATATACTTTGTTCAAAATAAAAATAAATCACTCTCTTATTGAATTCGTAAATTAAACATTAACATCCTACTGAAACAGAAAAAGAAAGAAAAGAAAGAATAATTACATATTTGCATTAGGATCTCCAAGGCAGGTTTAAAGGGTCATCTGTTTCTGGTGCATGCGAAACTAATAATTTTGACTTACATGTACGGCATGCGTAGAGTATGCAGAGAAGTAGTTCAGAACTGAAACGTGACGGTTTGCCTTCTACATTGGGTTGGTGATGGCACTGAATAGAAATAATGAGCGTGTGTGAGTAACCCGTTTACCCGTTACTACAAATGGGCTAAAAACTTGGTTCAAAGTAAACCTTTGGTCTAAAGCAAATTAGATGCATGGGTACAGGAAGCTTACCTCTATGCGGTTGTAGTTTGTCTTGTTTCACATGTTCGTAGGGAGGGTGCGATTGCCGTTAGCGATGTAGACAGCACTGTTGTTCTATAACCGGATGTTCAATAAAGTTAGTTTGTAGCGCAAGCGCCTCATGATCATATTACGTGTTGCTGTGTAGAGGGCGCCATGTGGGATTGGGGTAATCTAATGTCTATCTCTAAATGCGGATTATGATGCAACAAGTATTAGGAGACGTTTAATGAGAAATTGAAGCTAATATTGGTCTCAAATTTTGTGAACAGAGAAAAAGTACTCCAAATATAAAAAAAATACATGCTACGTGCTGAATTCACCTATTGGCCCTGATGCCTGTCGTGGAGATCCTTGTGCCTAAAAGTCTTTGATATTATAGGCTAAGATATAAGTTAAAAGGCCAACATTCTTAGTTAGGGTGCCAAGCGGAGGCGGTCATAAAAGACTGCGTAACACCCCATTAGTACTCGAAACAAGTTACGATGTATTACTAGCGTATTGGTATATCAAACTGATTTGGAAAAACTGCCAGAAACAGCATACATGTGAAAATTATAAAGATAGGGTAAATAAATATACATAACATTCTACAGACTCCTCTCAGTGTGACAAAATACAAAATGCAAAAAAAGCAAAAAAATTCAAAATAAATTCAAACCATATGGATCAAAGAATAATTAATTATATCAAAGAAAATGGTGTAGCTCCTAGTCAACATTTAGACCCGTTTAGATTGTGTCCATAGACCAAATCCTAAAGGCTTCTCTTTTGCGTATTAGTCTTTCCAGTTTGCCCCCTCTTTTCGGTGGGGAGAGTTTCTCAATTCCATGACATTTGATTTTACATAGGTCAGAGTCCAAGTGTTGTTGGTGAAAATGAAAAGCTAAAGGAGATTTCATATCCTTATTTTTGATTGCTCTCAAATGTTCTCCTATCCTGGTTTTTAATTTTCTTATCGTGCTGCCGATGTATGTCTTGTTACATGTGCATATTTTGGCATATGTGACGAATTGACTGTTACAGTTGATGTATTGTTTGATTTTTATCTTTTTGCCATTTGGTTGCAGAAATTCTTTTTTCCCATTGCACATATGTGGACAGATCTGGCAGTTGTTACATTTTAAATTCCATTGAGTAGGAGGTTTGAGCCAGGATTCTATGTTTTAGGGCTGTATCTGTTTGTATTTTTCATATTTCTGGTTTTCAAAATAAGATGGACTTATCATTCTCTTCAAATTCATAAAGTTTTGAAAAACCATGTTAGGCTTGTTGTCCAAAAAGGTATCTATCTCAGGATCTGTTACCAAAATGTTCCAATTCTTATGTAGAATTTTGCTGATGACATAGTTGTTTGAGCTGTAGGTCGTGATGAACCTCAGTTTGTCTGGTTCAGATGCTTTTATTGGTTTGTCTTGTAATAGTTCTGGTCTGGATCTTCCCATAGTTTTAATACCATTTTCTTTCGATGTCTTGGGCTATATCCACGATTTTTGAATTTTCTGAACGTCACTTCTTTATGTTTTGTAAATTCCATTTCTGTTGACCAGTCCCTTTTGATTCAAAGGAGTTCATCAAACGGGATATTTTGAATAATATGATGGGGATGGTTGCTGGTAGCATGTAATACGCTGTTGACGGCGGTACTCTTTGTGTACAGAGTGCTTTGAATGGCATGGTCCTGTATATAAAGATGGAGATCCAGAAGGTCTATGGCCTGTTGACTGTAGGTGATGGTGAATTTCAAATTATAGTTGTTGTTATTCAAAAATGTGTGGTACGGTTGTAGTTGTTATTCAGAGCCATTCCATATTATAAAGATATTGTCAATATATCTACCCCATAAAGCAATTCTATTGTTGGTTGTGAAATCTGGATGTTGCCAAGCAAATTTACATTCAAAATGGCCCATATAAAGATTGGCGCACGACGGGTCAAATTTCGGCCCCATTGCTGTTCCCTGGATTTGTCTAAATATTTTGTCTCCGAAGCAGAAAATATTATTGTTTAAAGTAAAATGAATCCTTTCTAGAATCATCAGATTTTGATCTTGTAATGATACCGATCTGTTTTTCAGAAAGTGGCTGGCTGTGGAAATCCGTCTGGTGTGAATAATGCTGGTGTATAATGCTGTGACATCTAGCTTTACAAACCAAAAATTGTCTTCCCAATAGTTGTTTTCTAGTTGTTTTAGTGCATGAGTTGTATCTTTAATGAAAGAACTTAAACCACACGCAAGGGGATGTAAATAATGGTCTATTTATTCTGAAATTCTTTCAGTTAAGGAACCAATACTGTTAATGATAGGTCTGCACTGAGGTAAAACAGTGAAAGATTTGTGTATTTTAAGCATGAAATAGATTGTCAGACGTATTGGATGGGAGATGTTCATGTATTCACATTCTTCATCTGAAATCAGACCTTGTTCATTCCAATGTGTACTCATAAGTTTCCAATCTGCTAGTAACTTTTTGATGGGAATCATTTTCAATAGTTGATAGCATTCCGTGTCATTGAAGTGGTTCACTGCTATTTGTATGTACTCTTCGGTCTTCAATAGAACAATGTTACCCCCCTTTGTCGTCTGTTCTCACTGTAATGTCATAACTTTCTTTAAGTTTTTTTTATAGCTGATATTTGGTCACGGTTGAAGTTATGATTTACTCTAGGTTTTTGATTCCTCAAGTACAATTGTCTGAGTTCTCCTTGTACTGCTTTCTGGAAAAGCTCTATTGCATTGTCTGTTGATAATGTTGGGGTAAATTGAGATTGAGATTTTAATTTAGTATGTTTCGCGAGACCCAAAGTAATATCTTGTTCTTGTACAAAAGATGTGTGAATGTCCTCTTCTTCAGCTAAATTTAGTAGATTGATGGTGTTTTCCACATGGCTTAAGGATAGTTCTGAACACATATCTGTTGAAGCTGGTATCTTCTGTTTATGAGTATGGAGAAAGAAATTTTAAGCTTCAGTTTCCTGCAAAAACGGTACAGATCAGTGATTGTCTCAAAATAGTCATAGGTATTAGTCAGACAGAAAGTAAGGCCTTTATTAAGTGCTGAAATTAGGTCTGTAGGTATCACTTGGTTAGTGAGATTGATTACTAGGTTTTCCTCTTGTATTGGTTCATTGACCTTGTTTGTACGCCATTGTTTTGTCTGTTCCGTCTTCTTTGTTGGTGGCCTTTGCCTCTGTGTCCCCTCTTTGTCTTGAAGTATTGAGTGTCATAGTAAAGCCCCATTTTTGATTTTGTTTTAGATTGGAGTGCGTTTTCTTGAAATGTCTGTATTCTTCTAAAAAAGAAGAGAATGGAATTGGGTTTTGTGGATTCTCTGTATCTTGACCCTCTTCTGGGATAGATTCTGATGATATTTGTTCTGATTCGCTTAAAGATTCTGATTCTGAAGATGGTGGGGTTGTGGATTGTGGCTGGTTGGCTTGAGATTTCTGCAGATTCTGTGATTTTAATTGTCTACCTGCCGGTTTGTTGAAGGTGTACACCCTTTTGAACTTATAATCTAATTCATCTTGTAAGAACTGTCATTGTTTTTTTAGTTTAATTTCATGTTAAAATGTAATATAAAGGTATTTTCCGGAATGTTTAAAGTTTCAATATTTTCCTTGATTGTACTAATGTCCTTCATTATTTTGTCATGTTGTTTTTTTGGCATTGTCAATCAATTTTTGCATCATCTGTCTCAATGTGTTTGTCAGTAGTTCTTGTAGACTCTCGACATCATCGTCTTCAAGTGGTGGAAATATACATATTCTGAGACCTCTTGGTATACGTCCCACTTTGAGATACTGTTCTAATGTTCTTGTTTCCAACAATAAAGATAGTTCAGATTTTAATAGTTTTTCTTGTTGTTCAAAAAGTATTTTCAAAGATTTCAAATGTGTCTTTTGTTCAGTGGTTGATGTTGCTTTTAGGTTTGAAAATAGTGATTCTGCCTCCTTGTTTTTTTCTGAAAAACTTTTCAACAATTTTTTGTAAATTATGTGGAAATGCACTGAACAAAGTGAGTGAAATTAGAGTTGAGTGAGTTGGACTTTGCATCTCAGCACAGCTTCATAAACAGATTGGAATAGGAGAGAACTCAGTCTTTGGCTGATGCTGGCGCTACTCCATGTGAGCCAATTTTGAGCATAGAAGCAGCAAGTTGAAGGTCTATTGCCCTCAGACTGAAGAGGGAAAAAACTATAGAACTGAACAAACTAGACTTTCTTGTAGCTTGAGCTTATACTGAGTCTGAGGCCAATAGACCTTCAACTTGCTGCTTCTACACTCAAAATTGGCTCACATGGAGTAGCGCCAGAATCAGCCATGACTGAGTTCTCTCCTATTTCAATCAGCCTTTCGCCCATGACTGTCCAAGCAATAGCGAAGGAGCTGGAGGGTGTCAGGAATTGCCTAGCAGCATTCATCAGTTTAGTTGTACAAGCTGATAATGATGCAATAGCCGTCATTTGCCGTTTGATCAAGAGAGTGGCATCCAGATGGACCCCACGTATTTTACAAAGGGTGAGACTGGGATCCGAAATTCATCAATGGTCAAGGATGTGAATTGAGAGTTGAGCTTCCTAAGCATTGGTGGTGTTCCTAGCAGTAGTATCTCTGTCTTGTCAAAGTAAAGGCATAGATAGTTAGTTGCCATCCAGGCCTGAATTGTCATGTAGAGTTTGTTGATGGTAAGGGAGTCATTGTCATAGTTGACAGACAGGGGGAGGAGTGTCATCGGCATAGTTGGTGTAGGAGATACCAATAGAGTCCAGGATGTTGAAGAGGGGTTTGGTGAATATGCTGTAGAGGGTGGGGGAGGCACAGGAGCCTTGGGGGACCCCTGCAGGGGATGGGTTCCAGGGCTGACCAGGCTGTTTCTTAGAAGACTCTCATTGGTCTTCCTTCAAGGAAGGAGGCCACCCACATGGTAGCTTCTTGTGAGAAGCTGGCTGCTTTCGAGAGGTGGTGACAGAGAATAATATTGTCCACCAAGTCAAAAGCCGCAGAGGAGGAGGAGAAGGGCAGGCTTTCCCTCTTCCCTGAGATTGCCAAGTTGGTTTTTGAGGTCTAGTAGAGCAGTTTTAGTACCATGGCCTGGCCTGAAACCTGATTGACAAGAGTGTAGGATGTGGTGAGTCTCTAATAAATGTTGTATCTAGATATAAACGGCCCTGTCCAGTATCTTTATGAGGACTGTGGTGATCGGGTGGTAGTTGTTAGGGAATGTTGTGTCTAGAGTCATTTTATTTAGTAGACACAGGTCCCATGATTCTTTTAGGTTGGAGGGTAATAGGCTTGAGGTGAAGGGTGTGTTAATTAATTTAGTGATGAAGGGTGATAGCGCTTCAGAACAGTCTTTCATGATCGTGGCTGGACAGATGTCCCCCTTGCATCTAGATGGCTTTAAATTTTTGATGATGAGGGAGTTTTCTGCTTCCATGATTTCTCTAAATTGAAAGGTAGGTGTGTCGGGGTCAAAGGAGGGTGGCACAGAGGAGGGTTCTTAGCTTTGATGTAGTATTTATTGTTTAAGAGCAATTTTTGTCTGCAGGGATGTGATTTTGGACCTCATAGCATCCTGTATGTTCGCACACCACTGCTCGTCTTTGATGATGGTTGTAGGGGGACGCAAGGGTGTTTCCAGTTCCCTGAGAATTTTTAAGATTTCTTGGGAGTTGGACTTGGCATTCAGGATTCTAGAGTTGTAAGTCGCTGATTTGGCTGAAATGATGGCCTGCTAATAGTCTCACGCAATTTTGTTGAATTGAATTGTAGGTGAGGTGGCGGGGGCTTTTTTCCAGATGGCTTCTGCTAGGCCTTTTTTTAGCATAAAGCTTGGCGTTCTGGGGTAAACCATGCAACTAATATGACCTGAAAATGTAGCCTTGTATGGAGGCAGGGGGTCAACAGCGTTGATAGCTCTTGTCAGAGTGTTTGCATAGAGGTCAGCTAGTGAGTTAGGAATATCAGAGAGGAGGTGTTCTGGGCTGACCACGTTCGAGGCAGTGCAGGTGGTGCGGAGCTGGAGAGTTTGGTAGGAGGGGAAGATGTTAAAATGTGGTGGTCAGACCATGGGCAGGGGGAGTTGGAGGAGATGGTTACCTGGCTGTTAAGGTAAGCTACCGAATCCAGTGTGTGGCCTTTAATGTGGGTGGGGGATGCTATGCAATGTTTAAAGCCAATGGCTGAGAGTGCATTTGCCAAAGAAGAGGCGTGGCGGTCTGATGGGTCTTTAAGGCCTAGATTTCTAGGATAGTTCTGGTGATAAGTTTGAGGTTTCCGCCCACAATGTGGGTGAGGTTTTCTGCAAAGGTGGTCAGTGGACCATTGGGGCTGGCAGAGTATTTGACTTAGATGAGGTCACAATTACCCTCCATGATACTATTGATGGGTCCTATCGGCACGGTTTCCTTAAAGATGAGGGCAACACCTCCTCCTCTGGAGTCATGCCTGTCGCTCCTGAGTATTGTAAATCCCTGTGGTAGAGCCAGTCATAGGGCAGGCCCTGAGGCTTGGCGCAGCCATGTTTCTGTGATGGCAACATGCCTAGGTTCTGGGAGGTGATAAGGTTGTTGGCATCAAGAGCATGGGATGGGATGGACCTGGCATTTATGAGGGCTTCTCTAAGCAGTGGTAAGGCTTTTGGAGTGTTGATTTTAGATGGGAGGTTAGTGCAGGATTGGTGTTCCATATGGAGGGCGCTGGCATGGGGATTTGCTGCTGTAGTGGTGGGAAGCTGGATTTTTATTCATAGTGGGAATCAGACTGTGATAGATGTTTATAGATGGGGTACCACTAGGTGAGTATTTTTTAGGGGGCGGCTTAGGGTGGTCGTTCCGTGAGTCATTTTGCTTGTGGATTTGGTTAGAATTTGGGTGTGTGAGGCTTGGTGTGCCTTGGCTTCTAGTGAGGTGAATAGTGGCGAGGTGGCGTGTCTGGGACCCTAGAAAATTAAGGGGGTAATTCATAGAATTCAGCGCACAAGTGGCGCACGCGGCTGGCGCACAGTGTGCGCGTGCGAATCCCTGCGCCATCCGCGTGCGCTAAAATACATTTCCGCGCACAGCGTATTCATGGATTACAGCTACTAAAACCAGCCGTGGCGCACAGTGGTGCAGCGACCCTGCAGCAGCACCAGTTACGCCCCCAAGAACGCCCCTTGCGCAGGGAAAATCCATCAAAATCCCCAATCCAGCGCAAAGGGCTGTGCTAACCCTGTACCAGCACAGCAAGCGGGGAACACGTATCACTGGGGATCGCGGGAAGTTTCACACGCGATTGGCCCTGTGCGAGCGGGGTACGTGTAGTACTGGGGTGCGCAGGAAGTTTCACACGCGATTTCAGCAGGGTACGTGTATTACTGGGGTGCGCGGGAAGTTTCACACGCGATTTCAGCTGGGTACGTGTATTACTGGGGTACGTGGGAAGTTCCACACGCGGTTGGCCCTGTGCGAGCGGGGTACATGTATTACTGGGGTGCGCAGGAAGTTTCACACGCAATTTCAGCTGGGTACGTGTATTACTGGGGTGCGCGGGAAGTTTCACATGCGATTGGCCCTGTGCGAGCGGGGTACGTGTATCACTGGGGTGCGCAGGAAGTTTCACACGCGATTTCAGCTGGGTATGTGCATTACTGGGGTGCGCAGGAAGTTCCGCACGCGATTGGCCCTGTGCCAGCGGGGTACGTGTATTACTGGGGTGCGCGGGAAGTTTCACGCGCAATTTCAGCTGGGTACGTGTATTACTGGGGTGCGCGGGAAGTTTCACATGCGATTGGCCCTGTGCGAGCGGGGTACGTGTATCACTGGGGTGCGCGGGAAGTTTCACACGCGATTTCAGCTGGGTACGTGCATTACTGGGGTGCGCAGGAAGTTCCGCACGCGATTGGCCCTGTGCGAGCGGGGTACGTGTATTACTGGGGTGCGCGGGAAGTTTCACACGCAATTTCAGCTGGGTACGTGTATTACTGGGGTGCGCGGGAAGTTTCACACGCAATTGGCCCTGTGCTAGCGGGGTACATGTATCACTGGGCTGCGCGGGAAGTTTCACATGTGATTTCTGCTGGGTACGTGTATTACTGGGGTGCGCGGGAAGTTCCACACGCGATTGGCCCTGTGCGAGCAGGGTATGTGATTTACTGGGGTGTGCGGGAAGTTTCACACGCGATTGGCCCTGTGCGAGGGGGGTACGTGTATCACTGGGGTGCGTGGGAAGTTTCACACGCAATTTCAGCTGGGTACGTGTATTACTGGGGTGCGCGGGAAGTTTCACACGCCATTTCAGCTGGGTACGTGTATTACTGGGGTACACAGGAAGTTCCACTCGCGATTGGCCCTGTGCCAGCGGGGTACGTGTATAACTGGGGTGCGCGGGAAGTTTCACACGCCATTTCAGCTGGGTACGTGTATTACTGGGGTACACAGGAAGTTCCACTCGCGATTGGCCCTGTGCGAGGGGGGTACGTGTATCACTGGGGTGCGTGGGAAGTTTCACACGAAATTTCAGCTGGGTACGTGTATTACTGGGGTGCGCGCGAAGTTCCACACACAATTGGCCCTGTGCGAGCGGGGTACGTGTATTACTGGGGTGCGTGGGAAGTTTCACACGCGATTTCAGCTGGGTACGTGTATTACTGGGGTGCACAGGAAGTTTCACATGCGATTTCAGCTGGGTACGTGTATTACTGCGGTGCATGGAAAGTTCCACACGCGATTGGCCCTGTGCGAGCGGGGTACATGTATTAATGGGGTGCGTGGGAAGTTTCACACGCGATTGGCCCTGTGAGAGCGGGGTACGTGTATCACTGGGGTGCGCGGGAAGTTTCACACGCGATTTCAGCTGGGTACGTGTATTACTGGGGTGCGCGGGAAGTTTCACACGTGATTTCAGCTGGGTACGTGTATTACTGGAGTGCGCGGGAAGTTTCACACGCGATAAGCCCTGTGCGAGCGGGGTACGTGTATCACTGGGGTGCGCGGGAAGTTTCACACGCGATCTCAGCTGGGTACGTGTATTACTGGGGTGCGCGGGAAGTTCCACACGCGATTGGCCCTGTGCGAGCGGGGTACGTGTATTACTGGGGTGCGCGGGAAGATTCACGCGAGATTTCAGCTGGGTACGTGTATTACTGGGGTGCGCGGGAAGTTTCACACGCGATTGGTCCTGTGCGAGCGGGGTACGTGTATCACTGGGGTGCGCGGGAAGTTTCACATGCGATTTCAGCTGGGTACGTGTATTACTGGGGTGCACAGGAAGTTCCACACACAATTGGCCCTGTGCGAGCGGGGTACGTGTATTACTGGGGTGCGTGGGAAGTTTCACACGCGATTTCTGCTGGGTACGTGTATTACTGGGGTGCACAGGAAGTTTCACACGCGATTTCAGCTGGGTACGTGTATTACCGGGGTGCGCGGGAAGTTTCACACGCGAATGGTCCTGTGCGAGCGGGGTACGTGTATCACTGGGGTGCGCGGGAAGTTTCACATGCAATTTCAGCTGGGTACGTGTATTACTGGGGTGCGCAGGAAGTTCCACACACAATTGGCCCTGTGCCAGCGGGGTACGTGTATTACTGGGGTGCACAGGAAGTTTCACATGCGATTTCAGCTGGGTACGTGTATTACTGGGGTGCGCGGGAAGTTTCACATGCGATTTCAGCTGGGTACGTGTATTACTGGAGTGCCCAGGAAGTTTCACACTCGATAGGCCCTGTGCGAGCAGGGTACGTGTATCACTGGGGTGCGCGGGAAGTTTCACACGCGATTTCAGCTGGGTACGTGTATTACTGGGGTGCGCGGGAAGTTCCACACGCGATTGGCCCTGTGCGAGCAGGGTACGTGTATTACTGGGGTGCGCGGGAAGTTTCACGTGCGATTTCAGCTGGGTACGTGTATTACTGGGGTGCGCAGGAAGTTTCACGCACGATTCGTCCTGTGCGAGCGGGGTACGTGTATCACTGGGGTGCGCGGGAAGTTTCACATGCGATTTCAGCTGGGTACGTGTATTACTGGGGTGCACAGGAAGTTCCACACACAATTGGCCCTGTGCGAGCGGGGTACGTGTATTACTGGGGTGCGCGGGAAGTTTCACACGCGATTTCAGCTGGGTACGTGTATTACTGGGGTGCGCGCGAAGTTTCACACGCAATTGGCCCTGTGCGAGTGGGGTACGTATATCACTGGGGTGCACGGGAAGTTTCACACGCGATTTCAGCTGGGTACGTGTATTACTGGGGTGCGCGGGAAGTTTCACACACGATTGGCCCTGTGCGAGTGGGGTACGTGTATCACTGGGGTGCGTGGGAAGTTTCACACGCGATTTCAGCTGGGTACGTGTATTACTGGGGTGCGCGCGAAGTTTCACACGCAATTGGCCCTGTGCTAGCGGGGTACATGTATCACTGGGCTGCGCGGGAAGTTACACATGTGATTTCTGCTGGGTACGTGTATTACTGGGGTGCGCGGGAAGTTCCACACGCGATTGGCCCTGTGCGAGCAGGGTATGTGATTTACTGGGGTGTGCGGGAAGTTTCACACGCGATTGGCCCTGTGTGAGGGGGGTACGTGTATCACTGGGGTGCGTGGGAAGTTTCACACGCAATTTCAGCTGGGTACGTGTATTACTGGGGTGCGCGGGAAGTTTCACACGCCATTTCAGCTGGGTACGTGTATTACTGGGGTACACAGGAAGTTCCACTCGCGATTGGCCCTGTGCCAGCGGGGTACGTGTATAACTGGGGTGCGCGGGAAGTTTCACACGCCATTTCAGCTGGGTACGTGTATTACTGGGGTACACAGGAAGTTCCACTCGCGATTGGCCCTGTGCGAGGGGGGTACGTGTATCACTGGGGTGCGTGGGAAGTTTCACACGCAATTTCAGCTGGGTACGTGTATTACTGGGGTGCGCGCGAAGTTCGACACACAATTGGCCCTGTGCGAGCGGGGTACGTGTATTACTGGGGTGCGTGGGAAGTTTCACACGCGATTTCAGCTGGGTACGTGTATTACTGGGGTGCACAGGAAGTTTCACACGCGATTTCAGCTGGGTACGCGTATTACCGGGGTGCGCGGGAAGTTTCACACGCGAATGGTCCTGTGCGAGAGGGGTACGTGTATCACTGGGGTGCGCGGGCAGTTTCACATGCAATTTCAGCTGGATACGTGTATTACTGGGGTGTGCAGGAAGTTCCACACACAATTGGCCCTGTGCCAGCGGGGTACGTGTATTACTGGGGTGCACAGGAAGTTTCACATGCGATTTCAGCTGGGTACGTGTATTACTGGGGTGCGCGGGAAGTTTCACATGCGATTTCAGCTGGGTACGTGTATTACTGGAGTGCGCAGGAAGTTTCACACTCGATAGGCCCTGTGCGAGCAGGGTACGTGTATCACTGGGGTGCGCGGGAAGTTTCACACGCGATTTCAGCTTGGTACGTGTATTACTGGGGTGCGCGGGAAGTTCCACACGCGATTGGCCCTGTGCGAGCGGGGTACGTGTATTACTGGGGTGCGCGGGAAGTTTCACGTGCAATTTCAGCTGGGTACGTGTATTACAGGGGTGCGCGGGAAGTTTCACGCACGATTCGTCCTGTGCGAGCGGGGTACGTGTATCACTGGGGTGCGCGGGAAGTTTCACATGCGATTTCAGCTGGGTACGTGTATTACTGGGGTGCACAGGAAGTTCCACACACAATTGGCCCTGTGCGAGCGGGGTACGTGTATTACTGGGGTGCGCGGGAAGTTTCACACGCAATTTCAGCTGGGTACGTGTATTACTGGGGTGCGTGCGAAGTTTCACACGCAATTGGCCCTGTGCGAGTGGGGTACGTGTATCACTGGGGTGCGCGGGAAGTTTCACACGCGATTTCAGCTGGGTACGTGTATTACTGGGGTGCGCGCGAAGTTTCACATGCAATTGGCCCTGTGCTAGCGGGGTACATGTATCACTGGGCTGCGTGGGAAGTTTCACATGTGATTTCTGCTGGGTACGTGTATTACTGGGGTGCGCGGGAAGTTCCACACGCGATTGGCCCTGTGCGAGCAGGGTATGTGATTTACTGGGGTGCGCGGGAAGTTTCACACGCGATTGGCCCTGTGCGAGGGGGGTACGTGTATCACTGGGGTGCGCGGGAAGTTTCACATGCGATTTCAGCTGGGTACGTGTATTACTGGGGTGCACAGGAAGTTCCACACACAATTGGCCCTGTGCGAGCGGGGTACGTGTATTACTGGGGTGCGTGGGAAGTTTCACACGCGATTTCAGCTGGGTACGTGTATTACTGGGGTGCGCAGGAAGTTCCACACACAATGGGCCTGTGCCAGCGGGGTACGTGTATTACTGGGGTGCACAGGAAGTTTCACATGCAATTTCAGATGGGTACGTGTATTACTGGGGTGTGCGGGAAGTTTCACATGCGATTTCAGCTGGGTACGTGTATTACTGGAGTGCGCAGGAAGTTTCACACTCGATAGGCCCTGTGCGAGCAGGGTACGTGTATCACTGGGGTGCGCGGGAAGTTTCACACGCGATTTCAGCTGGGTACGTGTATTACTGGGGTGCGCGGGAAGTTCCACACGCGATTGGCCCTGTGCGAGCGGGGTACGTGTATTACTGGGGTGCGCGGGAAGTTTCACGTGCGATTTCAGCTGGGTACGTGTATTACTGGGGTGCGCGGGAAGTTTCACGCACGATTCGTCCTGTGCGAGCGGGGTACGTGTATCACTGGGGTGCGCGGGAAGTTTCACATGCGATTTCAGCTGGGTACGTGTATTACTGGGGTGCACAGGAAGTTCCACACACAATTGGCCCTGTGCGAGCGGGGTACGTGTATTACTGGGGTGCGCGGGAAGTTTCACACGCGATTGGCCCTGTGTGAGGGGGGTACGTGTATCACTGGGGTGCGTGGGAAGTTTCACACGCAATTTCAGCTGGGTACGTGTATTACTGGGGTGCGCGGGAAGTTTCACACGCCATTTCAGCTGGGTACGTGTATTACTGGGGTACACAGGAAGTTCCACTCGCGATTGGCCCTGTGCCAGCGGGGTACGTGTATAACTGGGGTGCGCGGGAAGTTTCACACGCCATTTCAGCTGGGTACGTGTATTACTGGGGTACACAGGAAGTTCCACTCGCGATTGGCCCTGTGCGAGGGGGGTACGTGTATCACTGGGGTGCGTGGGAAGTTTCACACGCAATTTCAGCTGGGTACGTGTATTACTGGGGTGCGCGCGAAGTTCGACACACAATTGGCCCTGTGCGAGCGGGGTACGTGTATTACTGGGGTGCGTGGGAAGTTTCACACGCGATTTCAGCTGGGTACGTGTATTACTGGGGTGCACAGGAAGTTTCACACGCGATTTCAGCTGGGTACGCGTATTACCGGGGTGCGCGGGAAGTTTCACACGCGAATGGTCCTGTGCGAGAGGGGTACGTGTATCACTGGGGTGCGCGGGCAGTTTCACATGCAATTTCAGCTGGATACGTGTATTACTGGGGTGTGCAGGAAGTTCCACACACAATTGGCCCTGTGCCAGCGGGGTACGTGTATTACTGGGGTGCACAGGAAGTTTCACATGCGATTTCAGCTGGGTACGTGTATTACTGGGGTGCGCGGGAAGTTTCACATGCGATTTCAGCTGGGTACGTGTATTACTGGAGTGCGCAGGAAGTTTCACACTCGATAGGCCCTGTGCGAGCAGGGTACGTGTATCACTGGGGTGCGCGGGAAGTTTCACACGCGATTTCAGCTTGGTACGTGTATTACTGGGGTGCGCGGGAAGTTCCACACGCGATTGGCCCTGTGCGAGCGGGGTACGTGTATTACTGGGGTGCGCGGGAAGTTTCACGTGCAATTTCAGCTGGGTACGTGTATTACAGGGGTGCGCGGGAAGTTTCACGCACGATTCGTCCTGTGCGAGCGGGGTACGTGTATCACTGGGGTGCGCGGGAAGTTTCACATGCGATTTCAGCTGGGTACGTGTATTACTGGGGTGCACAGGAAGTTCCACACACAATTGGCCCTGTGCGAGCGGGGTACGTGTATTACTGGGGTGCGCGGGAAGTTTCACACGCAATTTCAGCTGGGTACGTGTATTACTGGGGTGCGCGCGAAGTTTCACACGCAATTGGCCCTGTGCGAGTGGGGTACGTGTATCACTGGGGTGCGCGGGAAGTTTCACACGCGATTTCAGCTGGGTACGTGTATTACTGGGGTGCGCGCGAAGTTTCACATGCAATTGGCCCTGTGCTAGCGGGGTACATGTATCACTGGGCTGCGTGGGAAGTTTCACATGTGATTTCTGCTGGGTACGTGTATTACTGGGGTGCGCGGGAAGTTCCACACGCGATTGGCCCTGTGCGAGCAGGGTATGTGATTTACTGGGGTGCGCGGGAAGTTTCACACGCGATTGGCCCTGTGCGAGGGGGGTACGTGTATCACTGGGGTGCGCGGGAAGTTTCACATGCGATTTCAGCTGGGTACGTGTATTACTGGGGTGCACAGGAAGTTCCACACACAATTGGCCCTGTGCGAGCGGGGTACGTGTATTACTGGGGTGCGTGGGAAGTTTCACACGCGATTTCAGCTGGGTACGTGTATTACTGGGGTGCGCAGGAAGTTCCACACACAATGGGCCTGTGCCAGCGGGGTACGTGTATTACTGGGGTGCACAGGAAGTTTCACATGCAATTTCAGATGGGTACGTGTATTACTGGGGTGTGCGGGAAGTTTCACATGCGATTTCAGCTGGGTACGTGTATTACTGGAGTGCGCAGGAAGTTTCACACTCGATAGGCCCTGTGCGAGCAGGGTACGTGTATCACTGGGGTGCGCGGGAAGTTTCACACGCGATTTCAGCTGGGTACGTGTATTACTGGGGTGCGCGGGAAGTTCCACACGCGATTGGCCCTGTGCGAGCGGGGTACGTGTATTACTGGGGTGCGCGGGAAGTTTCACGTGCGATTTCAGCTGGGTACGTGTATTACTGGGGTGCGCGGGAAGTTTCACGCACGATTCGTCCTGTGCGAGCGGGGTACGTGTATCACTGGGGTGCGCGGGAAGTTTCACATGCGATTTCAGCTGGGTACGTGTATTACTGGGGTGCACAGGAAGTTCCACACACAATTGGCCCTGTGCGAGCGGGGTACGTGTATTACTGGGGTGCGCGGGAAGTTTCACACGCGATTTCAGCTGGGTACGTGTATTACTGGGGTGCGCGCGAAGTTTCACACGCAAATGGCCCTGTGCGAGTGGGGTACGTGTATCACTGGGGTGCGCGGGAAGTTTCACACGCGATTTCAGCTGGGTACGTGTATTACTGGGGTGCGCGCGAAGTTTCACACGCAATTGGCCCTGTGCTAGCGGGGTACATGCATCACTGGGCTGCGTGGGAAGTTTCACATGTGATTTCTGCTGGGTACGTGTATTACTGGGGTGCGCGGGAAGTTCCACACGCGATTGGCCCTGTGCGAGCAGGGTATGTGATTTACTGGGGTGCGCGGGAAGTTTCACACGCGATTGGCCCTGTGCGAGGGGGGTACGTGTATCACTGGGGTGCGCGGGAAGTTTCACATGCGGTTTCAGCTGGGTATGTGTATTACTGGGGTGCACAGGAAGTTCCACACACAATTGGCCCTGTGCGAGCGGGGTACGTGTATTACTGGGGTGCGTGGGAAGTTTCACACGCGATTTCAGCTGGGTACGTGTATTACTGGGGTGCACAGGAAGTTTCACACGCGATTTCAGCTGGGTACGTGTATTACCGGGGTGCGCGGGAAGTTTCACACGCGAATGGTCCTGTGCGAGCGGGGTACGTGTATCACTGGGGTGTGCGGGAAGTTTCACATGCAATTTCAGCTGGGTACGTGTATTACTGGGGTGCGCAGGAAGTTCCACACAAAATTGGCCCTGTGCCAGCGGGGTACGTGTATTACTGGTGTGCACAGGAAGTTTCACATGCGATTTCAGCTGGGTACGTGTATTACTGGGGTGCGCGGGAAGTTTCACATGCGATTTCAGCTGGGTACGTGTATTACTGGAGTGCGCAGGAAGTTTCACACTCGATATGCCCTGTGCGAGCAGGGTACGTGTATCACTGGGGTGCGCGGGAAGTTTCACACGCGATTTCAGCTAGGTACGTGTATTACTGGGGTGCGCGGGAAGTTCCACACGCGATTGGCCCTGTGCGAGCGGGGTACGTGTATTACTGGGGTGCGCGGGAAGTTTCACGTGCGATTTCAGCTGGGTACGTGTATTACTGGGGTGCGCGGGAAGTTTCACGCACGATTCGTCCTGTGCGAGCGGGGTACGTGTATCACTGGGGTGCGCGGGAAGTTTCACATGCGATTTCAGCTGGGTACGTGTATTACTGGGGTGCACAGGAAGTTCCACACACAATTGGCCCTGTGCGAGCGGGGTACGTGTATTACTGGGGTGCACGGGAAGTTTCACACGCGATTTCAGCTGGGTACGTGTATTACTGGGGTGCGCGCGAAGTTTCACACGCAATTGGCCCTGTGCGAGTGGGGTACGTGTATCACTGGGGTGCGCGGGAAGTTTCACACGCGATTTCAGCTGGGTACGTGTATTACTGGGGTGCGCGCGAAGTTTCACACGCAATTGGCCCTGTGCTAGCGGGGTACATGTATCACTGGGCTGCGTGGGAAGTTTCACATGTGATTTCTGCTGGGTACGTGTATTACTGGGGTGCGCGGGAAGTTCCACACGCGATTGGCCCTGTGCGAGCAGGGTATGTGATTTACTGGGGTGCGCGGGAAGTTTCACACGCGATTGGCCCTGTGCGAGGGGGGTACGTGTATCACTGGGGTGCGCGGGAAGTTTCACATGCGATTTCAGCTGGGTACGTGTATTACTGGGGTGCACAGGAAGTTCCACACACAATTGGCCCTGTGCGAGCGGGGTACGTGTATTACTGGGGTGCGTGGGAAGTTTCACACGCGATTTCAGCTGGGTACGTGTATTACTGGGGTGCACAGGAAGTTTCACACGCGATTTCAGCTGGGTACGTGTATTACCGGGGTGCGCGGGAAGTTTCACACGCGAATGGTCCTGTGCGAGCGGGGTACGTGTATCACTGGGGTGCGCGGGAAGTTTCACATGCAATTTCAGCTGGGTACATGTATTACTGGGGTGCGCAGGAAGTTCCACACACAATTGGCCCTGTGCCAGCGGGGTACATGTATTACTGGGGTGCGCGGGAAGTTTCACATGCGATTTCAGCTGGGTACGTGTATTACTGGGGTGCACAGGAAGTTCCACACACAATTGGCCCTGTGCGAGCGGGGTACGTGTATTACTGGGGTGCGCGGGAAGTTTCACACGCGATTTCAGCTGGGTACGTGTATTACTGGGGTGCGCGCGAAGTTTCACACGCAATTGGCCCTGTGCGAGTGGGGTACGTGTATCACTGGGGTGCGCGGGAAGTTTCACACGCGATTTCAGCTGGGTACGTGTATTACTGGGGTGCGCGCGAAGTTTCACACGCAATTGGCCCTGTGCTAGCGGGGTACATGCATCACTGGGCTGCGTGGGAAGTTTCACATGTGATTTCTGCTGGGTACGTGTATTACTGGGGTGCGCGGGAAGTTCCACACGCGATTGGCCCTGTGCGAGCAGGGTATGTGATTTACTGGGGTGCGCGGGAAGTTTCACACGCGATTGGCCCTGTGCGAGGGGGGTACGTGTATCACTGGGGTGCGCGGGAAGTTTCACATGCGGTTTCAGCTGGGTATGTGTATTACTGGGGTGCACAGGAAGTTCCACACACAATTGGCCCTGTGCGAGCGGGGTACGTGTATTACTGGGGTGCGTGGGAAGTTTCACACGCGATTTCAGCTGGGTACGTGTATTACTGGGGTGCACAGGAAGTTTCACACGCGATTTCAGCTGGGTACGTGTATTACCGGGGTGCGCGGGAAGTTTCACACGCGAATGGTCCTGTGCGAGCGGGGTACGTGTATCACTGGGGTGTGCGGGAAGTTTCACATGCAATTTCAGCTGGGTACGTGTATTACTGGGGTGCGCAGGAAGTTCCACACAAAATTGGCCCTGTGCCAGCGGGGTACGTGTATTACTGGGGTGCACAGGAAGTTTCACATGCGATTTCAGCTGGGTATGTGTATTACTGGGGTGCGCGGGAAGTTTCACATGCGATTTCAGCTGGGTACGTGTATTACTGGAGTGCGCAGGAAGTTCCACACAAAATTGGCCCTGTGCCAGCGGGGTACGTGTATTACTGGGGTGCGCGGGAAGTTTCACACGCGATTTCAGCTAGGTACGTGTATTACTGGGGTGCGCGGGAAGTTCCACACGCGATTGGCCCTGTGCGAGCGGGGTACGTGTATTACTGGGGTGCGCGGGAAGTTTCACGTGCGATTTCAGCTGGGTACGTGTATTACTGGGGTGCGCGGGAAGTTTCACGCACGATTCGTCCTGTGCGAGCGGGGTACGTGTATCACTGGGGTGCGCGGGAAGTTTCACATGCGATTTCAGCTGGGTACGTGTATTACTGGGGTGCACAGGAAGTTCCACACACAATTGGCCCTGTGCGAGCGGGGTACGTGTATTACTGGGGTGCACGGGAAGTTTCACACGCGATTTCAGCTGGGTACGTGTATTACTGGGGTGCGCGCGAAGTTTCACACGCAATTGGCCCTGTGCGAGTGGGGTACGTGTATCACTGGGGTGCGCGGGAAGTTTCACACGCGATTTCAGCTGGGTACGTGTATTACTGGGGTGCGCGCGAAGTTTCACACGCAATTGGCCCTGTGCTAGCGGGGTACATGTATCACTGGGCTGCGTGGGAAGTTTCACATGTGATTTCTGCTGGGTACGTGTATTACTGGGGTGCGCGGGAAGTTCCACACGCGATTGGCCCTGTGCGAGCAGGGTATGTGATTTACTGGGGTGCGCGGGAAGTTTCACACGCGATTGGCCCTGTGCGAGGGGGGTACGTGTATCACTGGGGTGCGCGGGAAGTTTCACATGCGATTTCAGCTGGGTACGTGTATTACTGGGGTGCACAGGAAGTTCCACACACAATTGGCCCTGTGCGAGCGGGGTACGTGTATTACTGGGGTGCGTGGGAAGTTTCACACGCGATTTCAGCTGGGTACGTGTATTACTGGGGTGCACAGGAAGTTTCACACGCGATTTCAGCTGGGTACGTGTATTACCGGGGTGCGCGGGAAGTTTCACACGCGAATGGTCCTGTGCGAGCGGGGTACGTGTATCACTGGGGTGCGCGGGAAGTTTCACATGCAATTTCAGCTGGGTACGTGTATTACTGGGGTGCGCAGGAAGTTCCACACACAATTGGCCCTGTGCCAGCGGGGTACATGTATTACTGGGGTGCACAGGAAGTTTCACATGCGATTTCAGCTGGGTACGTGTATTACTGGGGTGCGCGGGAAGTTTCACATGCGATTTCAGCTGGGTACGTGTATTACTGGAGTGCGCAGGAAGTTTCACACTCGATAGGCCCTGTGCGAGCGGGGTACGTGTATCACTGGGGTGCACGGGAAGTTTCACACGCGATTTCAGCTGGGTACGTGTATTACTGGGGTGCGCGGGAAGTTCCACACGCGATTGGCCCTGTGCGAGCGGGGTACGTGTATTACTGGGGTGCGCTGGAAGTTTCACGTGCGATTTCAGCTGGGTACGTGTATTACTGGGGTGCGCGGGAAGTTTCACGCACGATTCGTCCTGTGCGAGCGGGGTACGTGTATCACTGGGGTGCGCGGGAAGTTTCACATGCGATTTCAGCTGGGTACGTGTATTACTGGGGTGCACAGGAAGTTCCACACACAATTGGCCCTGTGCGAGCGGGGTACGTGTATTACTGGGGTGCGCGGGAAGTTTCACACGCGATTTCAGCTGGGTACGTGTATTACTGGGGTGCGCGCGAAGTTTCACACGCAATTGGCCCTGTGCTAGCGGGGTACATGTATCACTGGGCTGCGCGGGAAGTTTCACATGCGATTTCTGCTGGGTACGTGTATTACTGGGGTGCGCGGGAAGTTCCACACGCGATTGGCCCTGTGCGAGCAGGGTACGTGATTTACTGGGGTGCGCGGGAAGTTTCACATGCGCTTTCAGCTGGGTACGTGTATTACTGGGGTGCGCGGGAAGTTTCACATGCGATTGGCCCTGTGCGAGCGGGGTACGTGTGTTACTGGGGTGCGCGGGAAGTTTCACACGCGATTTCAGCTGGGTACGTGTATTACTGGGGTGCGCAGGAAGTTTCACACGCAATTTCAGCTGGGTACGTGTATTACTGGGGTGCGCGGGAAGTTTCACACGCGATTTCAGCTGGGTACGTGTATTACTGGGGTGCCGGGGAGTCCCACACGTGATCTGGCAGTGTGGGTCCTCCCAGGTGTTCCCTGTACACCCTCCACGGCCCCTGCAAGCAGCCCACACCACAGGGGACTACCCTGCATCCCTGGTCATGTCCCACAGGCAGCCCACCCAACATGGCCATGCCCCCCAGCAAAGGCACATGTCTCCTTGCACTACTGAACACCAACTCATGTCCCCTTGCACCCCCACCCCCCAGAATTGCGAGGCACCTGCCAGCAGGCCAGCACTCATGTCCCACTCATGTCCCCTTGCACTCCCACCCCCCAGCATTGCGAGGCACCTGCCAGCAGGCCCAGACTCATGTCCCACTCATGTCCTCCTGCACCCCCACCCCCCAGCATTGCGAGGCACCTGCCAGCAGGCCCCCACTCATGTCCCACTCATGTCCCCCTCCACTCCCACCCCCCAGCATTGCGAGGCACCTGCCAGCAGGCCCCCACTCATGTCCCACTCATATCCCCCTGCACCCCCACCCCCCAGCATTGCGAGGCACCTGCCAGCAGGCCCCCACTCATGTCCCCCTGCACTCCCACCCCCCAGCATTGCGAGGCACCTGCCAGCAGGCCCCCACTCATGTCCCACTCATGTCCCCCTGCACCCCCAGCATTGCGAGGTACCTGCCAGCAGGCCCCCACTCATGTCCCACTCATGTCCCCCTGCACTCCCACCCCCCAGCATTGCGAGGCACCTGCCAGCAGGCCCCCACTCATGTCCCACTCATATCCCCCTGCACCCCCACCCCCCAGCATTGCGAGGCACCTGCCAGCAGGCCCCCACTCATGTCCCACTCATGTCCCCCTGCACTCCTACCCCCCAGCATTGCGAGGCACCTGCCAGCAGGCCCCCACTCATGTCCCCCTGCACCCCCACCCCCCAGCATTGCGGGGCACCTGCCAGCAGGCCCTGACACATGACCCCCAGCCAACACGTCATCACAATCTAGATTCCTGGCCCTTATGGGCAGCCTCCACATGCCAAACACCCACCCAAGTATTGCATCCACCCACTCAGAATTGCCAATTACATGATACAACCCCAATGGCAAGTATGTAAATGAACACATGTCCCTCACATACACACAATGGGTGTAAGTGAATGTCAAAACCCATATCATGACATGCATGAAACCAATGATATGATACTACACATTGAAGTTTGATGAAAAAAATGTATTAAAAGCAACATAAATGGGATTAAAAAAAACAAACGACAATGGGAATTAAAAACAAAAAAGCAGCATGTCCGTAAAATAATGAAAAACCACAAATCATAATCCAAAGGAAAGGTGTCCAAAGTCACAGTTCAAAAAAGTACATCCAAGGGAAAAACAAAACCAAAAACCATTGCTCCATGGGTAAATAAAAAAAAAAACATAATCCAACAGTCAACTATATACAGATAAACAATCCAGGGTCCATGATCCCAACTGAAGAAATGAAACCTATCTAAAAATACTACCTAATAAAAAAACTATATACAAAAATGTGGTCCATTGTCCAAAAGGTCCAAAATCAAGAAAAAAGCAAAGGAAACCTAACACTAACTACATAACTATTTACAAGGTCAGCGGGCTAGTCCAACGGCTCACTGGATGTTGTCATGGGCCAGGGCATCATCGAACTCCTGTTCAATGGCTTGGAGGTGGGCATGTTCCCTGGCCCCGAGGTCTCGCAGGATAAAGCAGTGTCCAGCTCCAACTCCCTGCGAAGACCCTCGAGGCACTCAGCCCGCCTCAGCGCCCTCCGCATGGAGTTCTCTGCCCTGACCATTGTGAGCCGTTCCTCCTCTGCCCGCTGCCGATCCGCACCTATCTGCTGGCACAACCACTCCCACACGGAAGCCACTCCCATTCCAGGGTTCTCCTGCCCTCAGGCTGATGCCTGCACCCCTGATGTTGTTGGCCCCGAGACATGATGCCTCCCACGTCGAGCCTGCCGCTGCCTCTGACGCAACTGCCTGTGCCAGCACGCCGTTGTGCACGTGCCCTGCCTGATGATGCCATTACATCCTCCATCTGCTGGGGTCCAGTTGCTGGTGTGTCCACCCCTGTTGGACCTCTGACTCCTGACTGTGGCAGGGATGGGATCCCCACCGAGTTGGCTGCATTGGTCGGGGCAGGTCCACAGGGGGCCCTGGTGGCATCTGGGCCGGAAGACGGCATGGAGAACGACTGGTGCATAGCCTCCACAGAGGAGGAGAGGTCGCCAAAGTGCCCGACACATGTACGAGACCCCCGACCACGACTTCTCCCAACTGGGCCACGTTGGCACGGTGCTCTTCGTGATGACGTGCATGCTCCCCCGGGAAGCACGCACCTCATCATGAATGACACCTGTGCGCAACGCGACACCAATCAGGACCTTCTCCATACGGCCAGGGGTCCCCTCGTCCGAAGGTGGAGGGGAGTCAGATGACATGGACATCCCCCCTACCTGCGGACGGGCCTGGGATGGGGCATCCCTGCTCGTGCATGGTGGTGCAGTCACAGTGTCAGGGACAGTGACATGCACAGGCACCTCCACGGCGACCTGTGCTGCCTCCTGCCCCTGCCCCTGGACTGCACCACTTGCACCAGCAGGGATGCCCCCACCAGGCCCCATGTGTGGCTCAGTAGCGGCCTCCTCCTCCTCTGTGGAAACCACCAACCTGGATGGCTCCACATCATCTTCTGCCGTTGCAAGCCCCTGTGGGGGCTCGCTCACCCCTTCCGCTGCAGCCGTGGGGGCATCCCAGCCGCTTTGCTCCACAGCGCTGTCTCCGCGCTCTTCTTCACTTTGCGCTGTGTAGAGCGAGACATCAGGGTACTGTACAATGGTCCCCTAGACAGGAAGCAATAGCAGATGAGTTGCACTGTCAAAGATCACTTCCATCATGTCCCTCCACAACACATGGGTCAGTGCAGGCAAAACACATGCAGTAACAGGCATGGCGCATGCTATGGACATAAGCAAACATGTCCAAGGGACTCTTGAAACATACAATGTTGTTTTTGAACTCACATGCATCATGGGTCATGCCTATCACATTCACACACTTCACCGTACTTTCATCCATCTGGACTCGTACACCCCAGACACAGTGGATGCAAGGATAGCTAGGCTGCATCAGTGGATCTGAATATTGACACAGACATGTGTCATGCATCCATGGCATTCACAAGTCACAGACACGCAGGTCAGACACACAGACATGGACAGCATACATGTACATGGCATCAGCACCCATCCCTCACCCATGTCCAGGAACAGAGACTGGCATGCTTTCATGTGGCCATTCTGCATAGGGCAACCCATGTTGCATTTGAACACATGCACCAACCATGTGGTTCACACATTACTGGTCTCACATGCATGACGTCCCTGCACACACACATGCATACATGGCCTCTGACACACATACAGGCAAGTATCAGACAACCAGCACACTGCAACATGCCCTGCCTCACACAGCAATGCCTGGCCACACAGCAATGCCTGGCCACTTACCGCTCGACTCCAGACGGGTCTGCCTCTCAAGGACCTGGACGCGGAGCGCTGGGGATATGCGTTCCAGGACCCTCATCTGATCTTCCGACAAGTGGCCCCGGCGCCCCTTAGCATCCGCTGCCTTCAAGAGGCGCCGGGCCTTGTTGAGGGTCCTGCACCTGAAGTCCCCCCAGCGCTTCTTGACATGATGTAATAGTCGGACTGCCACCCCCTCCGCATTGATGGCAGTCACGATGTCCGTCCAGATCCTGTCCCGTCCATCCTTGTCGGCGCGTGATGATCCGAAGAGGGCATCATAATGCCCCAGGACATGCTCCACCAGGACACCAACTTCCTTCTGACTGAAGCGGGTGGCCCTCGGCCCCTCTGGCTGGGGGTCGCCAGTGGTCTCGGATGGTATTTGCCCCGACATGGCGACCCCCAAGGCAGGCGTGGGTGGGCAACTGGGTCCTGGGGCTGGGCTGTGGAGCGATGGTATCCCAGTCGGGAGTCTTCTGTTCCAGCAGGGGTGGACACAGCAACTGGACCCCTGCAGATGGCTGATGTGCAGGCACCAAATGGCAGAGCACGGTGGCAGCAGGCAGGCAGGCAGCAGCAGATGGCTCGTGGGAGGCTGCTCGGGGCTCTGGGGGGCAGTAATTTGGCCTTTTGGGCAGGAGCGTGGTCTTCCGTGTGCTTACGCGTGGCCAGCTTGATACGGAGTGATTTGGCACGTGAAAATTCTGCACGTCAGCGTGTAATTCGAGGAAAGGCCCTTAGGGCGTAAGCGCGTCTGCACGCATACGCGATTTCATTGGACAGAAGGCCCTTCAAGCGCAAGCGCCTCTGTGACGTGATGCGCGCAGGCGTGCTGTTAAGCAGTTTCACTTCAACACTACAGCTAAGTCAATGCCTAGTCTGGGATGCAGAGGGAAACCCTTATTGATATATTTTTAGGTCCAGTTCATGTACTCTGGATGACAACCCTTATATAACACCCCTCTCTTAGAATCCCCCTGACCCCACTGAGGCAAGAAGTAGGTCTGTTTTGCAAATTTAAAAGGTTTATTTGAGAAATATAACAATATATATCTATCACACTTTTATAATAAATTATTATTGAATATCACACTTAAAATATGACAGTGATCAACAATGGATAATGTTCTACTGGTAAACTGATTTGGTTACTAAGAAGTAATATAGAGGATGAGGTAGCTGAAATGCTTTATGGTTTCAAGGAAATGCAAGGTGGAATAAATGCAGTACAGAAAATAAACTGATATGGTTTCACAAGAGATAATATGTTCACTTTTCCCCTGGTGGCAATTCACCCCCCCCTATATGCAATGCAAGGAGATGGAAGTAACACACACAGTCTTCAGGAATACAATCAAATACAATACGGAATTCAGTTCCCCCCAGCAAGCTTAGACAGCAGTTATGCTTTTTAAAACACAGGCAAGAGTGCTTTGTAAGGTGGTGGCAAGTAAGTGAAAAATGCTAAAATTGCTTTTAATTCCCTATAGGAGGTTCAGAGTGAGGAAGAGATATGTTATATTAGTTCATGCTCACTTTAGCAATGCTCTATGAATGATTAGCAGATTGCAAACGAATTTTAGCAAAGAGAAGAAAAAGCTGCTGATTTTTACAGATGAAGAAATCGGGCCAAATCGGGCCAAATCGCGGTAAATTTCGCGAGTGTGTGACTCGCGATTACGGAGGCACTATAAAGATTAGCAAGTCGGTTCTAGGTTCGTTGAAAAGGTTAGAATCCCAGCTTTAAAATGAAAGTTAAATTTCGTTCCTAGCCCAAACGGTTCAAGAGATTGCAGCTTTAGAATGACAGGTGACAGCTCGCAGTTTTTGAATGACAGATGACAGGATTTCTAGGAGGCAGTTCTACTTAGGTTAAAATAGTTTGGATTAGATTATTTTAACTAAGAGATTGGTTTTGCACAGTGAGTACTCACACTATATTTTTGAAATAAGCCGTCAAGGTCTGGTCAGGTTGGACGGGACTTCCGGCGGGTGGTTCTGAAGTCCCGGCTATCTGGGTCAGCTCTGCTCTCTGGGTCTGTCAAGCACCGGTTCTGGTCTCTCTGGATCTCTGGTCTCTCTGGATCTCTGGTCTCTCTCGATCTCTGGTCTCTGGAGGTTGATGGATTTGAAGTCTGGAGTCTCCCGGCAAAGCGTCCCGCAAGAAAGTGGAAAGTGAATCCCCTACCTGGGTTTCAGTGGCCCTTTTTATGTGTTTTGAAAATGGGTGTGTGCCTGGGCCTAGCTAAGCCTGCCCCTCTCATTTATCATTGGCCAAGCTTTCCTCTCTCCCTTGATTGGGGGGAAGAAATGAAGTGTCAGAGTGATGCTGTAGGTTTTATGGTCAGAGGAACCTCCCCTTGTCAAATTGCACACAAATCTATTTCTGATCCAAATACATATTTATCTATGTACCATTTTTCTGATAATATAGGTCCAATTAACATATTTTCTGTAGCACCAAACCATCCGATCCCTGTCTTTGTACGATGTCGTGTCCACTGATGACAGAATTCTCCCCTTTTCATCCAGATAACGACCTCTAAACCTTTCCAGATTTTACACAAATGTGCACCAGGGATATGGGTTTCAGATGATAAAGTGTCAGATTTTTAACATGCAGACATTTGGAGTAACAACCTTTTTTCCACTACTATCCCCAGGAACATACCACAGGGTCCTAACACCTCTTAAAATGTGCACCGAAAAATCGCAAGAATAATGGTATTATTTATATAATTTTGACCAGTCCGCACTATGAGTTATCTATTTTTTTAAAATTATGCTCTGCTCAAAAAGGGGTGTGGCTTCCCACATCACATGGTGGAATAACTGGTTTATCCACTTCCCCCAAGCTCAGCTTGCTAGCAGAGGCACTGCCCCTCCCAGTTTCTCCCAAGAGGAAGCCACTTTACGGCCCCCACAATATAACATTTGCCTGAGCCAAAGAAGGCCCATTGTTCAGTTCCCTGTAGTCCCCAGGGGCCACTCCCCTTTCAATCAACAGGGCCATGTGACCTCCTTTTGGTGGGGCCAGCAGGGTGCAGCCAGGCCTGGGAACAGTTGTTGAGCCAGTTCAACTCCTGTCGGGGGTAGTTGTCAGGCAGAATTCAGCTAAATGTCACTTTAGTTCCCAGTTTTCTACATTCAAATCTAACTTACATGCAGCTATTTTTTATATATACATTAAATAATTACTTCCTTCAAGTCATTTCAGAATATCGTTTTACATTGTATCCACCT